>NC_042617.1:369747429-370055450 GCF_901001135.1 Rhinatrema bivittatum
ATGCAGCGGAGATGTCAAGAAGAGCAAGGATGTAGCTGTGTCTTGGCTAATACCTAAGGGAAGGGTGTCTGAGAGGGCAAGGAGGAAGGTTTCGGTGTTTAGATTTTTTTGGAAAGTCGAACTGGGATGGGTGGAGGATATTGTTATCATCAAGGTATTCCATGAGTTGAGTATTAACCACTTTTTCCATAATCTTTGCGATAAATGGAAGATTGGAAATGGGGCAGTAGTTTGATGGGTCTTGAGGGTCCAGAGATGGCTTTTTGATGAGGAGTTTGACAATTGCATGTTTAAGAGAGTCTGGGACTGAACCCATGGTGAGGGAACAATTAATAATGTCCGCTAAAGGTTTAGCGATAGTGTTAGGGATGGATAAGAGCATTTTAGTGGGAATGGTGTCAGAGGGGTGGGATGAGGGTTTGAGTTTTTTTAGGATGGATTCTATTTCCTTTAAGGAGGTGAGGTCGAGGGAGCTTAGATTGGTGTTGGAGGTGGTGGAGATGATGGGTGCAGGAAGGGGGGTGTTGGTGAATCTACTGAGGATGTTTACTATTTTATTGTGGAAGAATGAGGCAAGTTCGTCACTTTTTGGGGGGGCTTCATTGTCGGGGATTTATTAAGGTTCAAGACAAATGAGAATAGAGCTTTGGGGTTGTACATGTAATTGTGGATTTTGGCTGCATAGAAATCTCATTTCGCATTGAGAGTGGCAATTCTGTAGGTGTGAAGGGAGGATTTGTAAATGGCTGCTAGTTGCGGGGAGGAGTTTTTGCGCCAGTTTCTTTCTTTCATCCGGAGATTGGTTTTCATGGTTTTGAGTTCAGGTGTGTACCAAGGGTTTTTTTTTTTGGGTACAGTGAGTTTCTTGGCTGATGAGGGGACATAGTTCATTAGCTATGTTGAGGGTGAGATTATTCCAGGAGTTGAGGGCAGCTTCTGGGGAGGAACAATTAATATTCGGGAGGGACTTAGAGAAGGCTGTTATGAGGTCCTCGGAAGGGCAAGGTTTTCTGTAAGTGAAGGTGTTTCTGAGGCGAGTGTTTCTGGGTTTTAGGGTGTCTAAGGATAGATGGGCGTTGATGAGGAAGTGATCTGACCATGGTACAGGTGTGCAGGCAGGGGAGTTGTAAATATCAGGTTGATTTACCACACAGTAACTAGATTTCTCACAGGACAAGCAGGATGGTAGTCCTCACAAATGGGTGACATCGAGGATGGAGCCCTGTACGGAAAACTTTTCTGTCAAAGTTTCAACAAGCTTTGACTGACACTGGCACACTGGGTGCACTGAGCATGCCCAGCCTGCAATTATCCCTGTGAGCCACAGGTGTCTCCCTCAGTCTTCTTTTTTCCGCTCTGCAGTCAGCATAGCGGTTGGAGCTCTGTGAGGATTTTTTAACTAATTACCTCATGGAAACACTTAACTTTTCACTTCAAAAAACACTTTTCCCTGCACAGGTCTCCCTCCGCGTACATTTTTACGACGCTCGGTGAGTACTAATTCTTATTTTTCGGTCGGTTCCTGTCACTATCTTAAGGCTGTTAACTGACTGAAGCCTTCCCTTCCCCCATTTTTCAGTTAGCTTTAAACAGCTTGCGAGTATCTCTGTGACACTCTGCTTGCTTATGCTAGTGGGGTAGGGATTTTTTCCTTAACTTTAGGACTTCTGTAGCTTCAAGTCCTTCATTCCCTGGTACCCTCACGCAGTCGATACCCTATCGCTACACCGGGACCCTCCTAAACCGCCCTGGGCTTTTATATGTCATCAGCGCCCCTCCCCCCACGGTGCCCTGATGCCTTTATCCATGTTTTTTGCTTTTCAGTGCTACCAGGCTTTTTCCTCCTACGCACTGTTTTTTTCCTTGGGCTTCCTCGGTGCCGTCCCTACCCGGATGCATGCCATTGACGCACACGCTGTTAGTCACTGCCATGCATACTCGGGTCGCCGCCACCGCTGCCCGAGACACTTTTTAACGATCCCAGGGTCACTTCATCGATGCCACCCCCCCTTTTGGGGATGCCATCGATGCCCCATCCTCCCCACCGATGTCCAGCCCTTTTCCATCGGTGGGCATCGGTGCCACATCGATTCGTTGGTGGGCATCGATGCCGGATGGTCCCCATCGGTGGACATCGGTGCTGGATGGTCCCCATCGATGGACATCGGTGCCGGATGGCTTGTCCGTCGATGGCATCGGTGCCGGGTCCTTTTGCATCAATGGACACCGATGCCCAGGTGTTTCATCCATGGGCATCTATGTTAGAATGCATCCATCGAGGGCAGTCGATGCCAGGCTGCTCCCATCGGTGAAATTCGATGCCCAGGTGGGTCCCATCGGTGGGTATCCATGCCGGCTCGATTCCGTGGATGGGCGTTGATGCCAATGCCAGCCTTATGGCTGGCATCGATGCCCATGCCGATTCCAGGACTGGCGTTGATGCCAGGATGGAATTCATCGACTGGGAGATCCATGCCATCGATTCCATACGTGTCCATATCGATGCCACCGACACACGTGTCTGGGGCACCGATGCCATGTACACTTGGAAATCTGAGTCTGTCCAAATCGATACCGTCAACGTCTGTGGCCCTATAGTTGATGCCCGTGGCCATGCCACAAACGGCATAAATGCCCGCCTCCATGCATCGATGCCCTCGACACCTCCGTTTTCCTTCGGTGTCCTTGACGCCCTATTGATTCGACTTCGACTCAGTCGATGCCGGTATCTTTTTCAATAACGGCAATGTTTTTCGATTATTCGATTCCACATCGTTTCAAAGATACCTATGCCACTGCTGTCAGTGCCCGTCACTGTCATCATTCTCCTGGCCAGTCATCGACGATTTTTCATACCCATTTTGATGATATCCTCGAAGCCCCTTAGGTTGCCTTCAATATCGTCAATACCGACATAGCACCGCCACATAATACCCTCGCCTCCTCACATTGCTCCACGCTTTGGGTTCTTTTTTAAGCCCCGTATTAGCTTAAGACAC
This sequence comes from Rhinatrema bivittatum, assembly GCF_901001135.1. Lineage (NCBI taxonomy): Eukaryota > Metazoa > Chordata > Amphibia > Gymnophiona > Rhinatrematidae > Rhinatrema > Rhinatrema bivittatum. The sequence goes on from NC_042617.1 coordinate 369,750,429, forward strand.
TCCATTGTGTCAGGAGCAGAGCAGGCGTGCTGACAGTTCGTCATCGATCGCATTCCAGGACGACGAGGGCTTCCATCTCGGCGCTGGGGAAAGACCGGGCCGAGCACCGTGGCACCCATCATCGCCGACATCGTGATCGTCCGCCGCTGACGCCATCCAGCACATCGGTGCCATCCTTCTCCAGGCTGGACAACGCTCGGGCAGAGCGACATCACCACTGCCATCAGCACTGTTCCTACAGTTTTGGCAGTCCTTGGTGATCCAGAACTTCCGGATCCAGGTCCGACAGCTTCTGCATTGGCGTCACGACACATCGAGCCGCTGGGACGAGGGAAGGGAACATGAGTTCCGTTAGGGCTCCTCTGTTCCTGGCGTGCCCCACCGTCAAGTGGTGTGGGACTATGGCCATCTGTTACACTTAGCAGTCTAAACGCCACTCACGCCTGGCCTGTCTCCTCTGTACCTGTGCCACCATACCGGGTTTCAGAGCGAGATGGACGTTTACGTCCCCGGCCTTACCCTCGAGGACTCCGGAGACCGTCGGGGTCAACAATCTTCACCGGCTCGTCTTGCGGCGATCCACGTCGGATGGTAAGTACCCGCTTCGGCGGCATTCCCATAGAGTTGTGTTCTCCCATTCAGACCGTGGTTCGAAAAGTTCTGGGTCATGTGCCTTTTAGAACTGTATTAGTGTCACATATCACTATGTTAGCTATGTTAGCCACAATATCAGGAGAACCCCTCTATCTTCTTGGGATTGCAGCAGGGCTTCTTCTCTTGTCAGTAACAAGTCCCTGTGCCGACCAATGCTCTGACTCTTGGTTCCCTCCCAACCAGGGTCCAGCTGCATTGGCTGATCTGCTAAACATGAGATTCAGCAACCATTGCCCCATGTACAAGTCCACCTTGAGGCCTGGCCACAGGTCTCAGTGTCTCCTTGTACAGCATACAGAAATGCGGGTACCACTTACCGCTCACACACCTGCAGGAGCCTACATGATATCCTCCATTGGGACACCTCCTGGTCTCCCATCTGGTCAGATATCAGAGCGGCCACCCCACCTTGTACCAAAGTCCCGGTACACTCCCCCAGGCGCTACAAAGTGCAGAGGGGAGAAGGGAGGGGGGTTGGGGAGTTTTAATTGCACTATTCTTTCTTTTAACAGAAAATAGTTACTCTCCGCACATCCTGGACCTAAGAAAATCCAACTTTCTTTAGACGTCACAGGTACAATGGTATCTTTGGTTACCATCACTCCATACTGCAGTAAGTACATTATTTTAATGTTTCTATGTGCTTTATGGTGAGTCAACATTACAACCCCAAGCTCTGCCGCCGGCACCAGCTTCGGTAAGTGAACTGTCTCTTGCATCACTGTTGGTGAATGCTGTTTTCTCTGCGGAGTGTAACATCATTCACTTTCCTTTCAGTACATGCAAGGAGCTCTCACTTTTTTCAGGACTCACTATACATTTACTAACTGGGATTACTGTCACTGCCATAAATCCCTTCTGTAACACTTCTGGACACCACAGTCTTAAGACCCTCTTGTCCAGCATGCGCACAGACATTCTGATACATTGTTATATGTCCCTGCGCATATTTTCCATAACCTCAACCTTTCAACTTTTCATGGTTGGGCTATGGGGTTTCTTCCCACTATGCATTTTTCTCATAATTCAAAACTGCTATGGGTTATATTCAGTGACATTCTATACTCAATGGACCTAAGTGGTTTCATTGCTTTCGTCCCTGATTCTTATCCCAGTTCGAACTAGGACCTAGTCTCCTTCGACTCATGCTCGCAATTCCTTAGGGTTATAAAGTTTCTCCTGAAAGCTGTCAACCCATTATGCATCTATTGCACTCCAGCATAGTTTCTCATAAACGTCCTGGACGTTGCACCCATGAGTTATGCCCTTATGCCTTCCAATACTGCTTTTGCAACAATTCTTTGTGCATACAGACAGACAGCATAGGGACAATGTGCTTTCCAACTCATAAGCACGCACAACCTCTTAGCTGCTCTGCTAGACAGCTGCGCAGCTCTACCCTTGGCCCTTGTTCACTTCATGCGTCCTTGGGCCACATATCTAAGAGATTTAATGAACGCTCTATCTGACCTTCTCCACGTAGGTTCTATCCTCTCGAATGGTCTCAATTACATGTGTACAGGGCAAATCTTTTAACGCTGAGTTTAACTAAACTTTCCTCTGCGTCTGCATCATTCCATACGATGCACAGGTTCTGCTCCCTACACATGTTTCCTATGCGTTCCCTTAGATGCCTTTTCTTCCATCAAAGGCCTCTTCAATATATCTCTTCTGCTGCCTCTCGTAGCCAGCATTCTTCTAACGTTGAACTGGGATGGGGTTCAGTATTCTTTTCCCCACTCCCTGACTGAGATCAGTATGCTTCCCATACTTCTCAATCCATCATATCAGTAACCTTTTATTCCCTCACCAGTCAGTCCCAAATCATAGACTTACTGATGTTCTTAGGTTCTGGTAGCGTCACAAAACCTTCTAAACATAAATCTTGCCGTTTAATATGGCAGGCTTTACCTCCTGACGCTAAAAAAAAAAAAAAAAAAGAGGTATTACCCCTTTTACTTTTCCACCATTTTTTCTTACTCCCTCGGATTCTGTTCTCCAGACATCCTCCACATAGATACACCTTTCTCTTAGGAGGTGTATCGTTTTGGGAGTTGGGTTCCCGTTTTCGGTAATCCTCTCTGAGTCGGCTTACCATGGATTATCCACTGATCAAGCCGCCTCTATTTCTCTAATCACGGAATGAACATATATATTCTCCTTATAAGTCTCATACATTCTACGTTTGAGCCTTTCCATTCCTCTCTTCCACAGTTTGGCAAGGGAACTTCTTTCCCTCTTAATGTCATTCCTGCCAGCAGGGTCCGTGAGTTATGCACTCTTTCCATACTCACCTGACTCCGTTCCTCTGCCACTGAGTAGTTCTACGCATTCAACTTTCTATCCTTTTCAGGTAGATGTTGTATCTCCTTTCCTCAGGAAATACTCTATTAATTTTCCTAACCTCTCTCTCTCGCCCTAGGGAGAGACTGGGTTTTCCACATTCCTGGACAGTAATGCTGCGCTTACATTCTATCTACATTGCACTGCATTCCATGTGAATTCCACTTGACTCTTTCCTTCATGCAAGGGTCAAGCTGCTACTTCCAGTGGCCACACAGACCTAATCCTTCTGATTAAGTGGTCTATATTTCCTTTCCTACCAACAAGCAGACATTTCACTACAACACTGTGGGTATCCACATACTGTTGTGTCCGTCTTAGCCTTAACAGCTTCCCTTTGGTTACTGCTGCTTGTACTTTTTTATCAGGTTGCAGCCTGGAGTCCTCTCCATACCTTCGCAGCCTATTATTGCTTACATTTGACTAGCCGGCATGCTCCATGTTTGGCCAGTCCGCCTACTCTTACTTTTTTCAATTCACTACCCAACATCCTTCCACGAACCCATTATGGTGTTGCGGATGCCCTCCGTTCCCATTTCCACCTCAGTCGTTACGCCTTTGCGCATCTGTGGTGTATCTGGTGCATTCCCGGGCATCCTCAGCTCGGTACTCACCCATTTGTGAGGACTACCATCCTGCTTGTCCTGTGAGAAAGCAAATGTTGCTTACCTGATGTAACAGGTGTTCTCACAGGACAGCAGGATGTTAGTCCTCACGAAACCCGCCCGCCACCCCGCGGAGTTGGGTCTGTATACTTTTATTTTAGTTTCGCTTGCGCTTTTTAGCTATAAGACGAGACTAAATTTGAGGGAGAGTACTTTCAGTTTGAAGCTTGCCACAGGTTCAATTTCCTGTAGACTTTTGCACTTCCTTTTATGTGGACACTTTTTTAAGAGAATCACATGCATAGAGTTGAAAATTCAATCTATGTTCATTATTTTCCTCCCCTGACCTCCTTTAAACGTGGCCAAAAGTATTGCGTGTTGTGGAATGGCATGCATACTTTCAGCCTCATTAAGGGAGGGCACATTTCAGACAACTAATATATTTGTTGAAAGATTTGATGAGGAAGTTGACCCTTAGTACTGAGGTATGGTTGGCGCTGCCTAGTGGGCAAGAAGCCCGGAGGCGGGACTGTCTGGAGCTTCGCCTATGGCAGCCACCTTCCACACAGATTGAGCCCTTGGGTTCTGGCGCCCGGCAGGTCTTAGGTGTGTCCCTAGAGCATTCCTGAGGCAGGTCCAAGGCAGAACGTAGGTCTGGGCAGGAGACAGACAACTGAGATGGATGAGCCAGGAGTCAAGGCAGGCAGCAGAAACAGAAGACAGGCCAGAGGTTGGGGCAGGCAGCCGGCAGAGCAGATTTGAGTCCAAGGCCGAGATCAAGGGCCAGGAAGTGAAACAGAGGGGGCAAGGAGCAGTGGACAAGACAACCAAGGGCAACGACCAGACAAACAAGGGACAGGCTGGGAAAACAGGCAAGGTACGAGGCAAGACCGGAACAAGGCACAAATGAAGACATGGAATAAGGCATAAGGAGACTATCAACACGCATGATCATTAGGGGAGCTGTTGCTGCGGCAAGGTCTGGGAATCCAGGGAGCCCTTTTAAAGGGCTGAAGTTGGTGATGTCATCCAGTGGCACTGCAGCCAATTCTCCCTGCGGGCCTTTTAAGTTTGGGGACATCAGGTGCACACACACCTAGAGGGGCTGTTAAAAGCAGCTTGTGGTGGCGATATCCTACCGCGTGGCTTGTTGACAGCAGTTGGCATCAATGGCGGCCTCGGGGGTAAGAGAGGCAGCTTGTGGGGTCTTCCCATGAGCTGCTGAGTGTGACAGTACCCCCTCTCCAAATCCCCTCCCCTGTACTCTGGGCCAAGGTTTTTTGGGGAACCTCTGATGGAATTCCTGAATCAGTTGGAAGGCTTGGAGGTTGGAGGCAACAATACAGAATTAGAAGCCAAATGTCCGATCTGGATTCTTTATTGGACAGAGACAAATATCTTTAAACAAGAAAAGCGGCATTTATGTTGACTTTCCATTTTAGAAAAGTGTTTGTTTTTTAATAGTATGGGTCCAGCATAGGTTTTTGAGTGACCGTGCACATTTTTGCAATGTATAACTATGGACATAAGAATAGTGCTTTTGTTTTAAAGCGATGTCATTTTTTAATTTTTTAATATTTTTTACAGTATTGGAGAGTGTTGTTTTTTAAATAACACTGTGGCACAGGATAATACAGTCTGCCAGAGGTACATTTTTTATGAGATTTGATAATCACAAACACAAAGTTTTTATTGATGGTTTTATTAATTTTTAAACCCTGTTTCTATTAACATATTTCAGACCATTTGATGCATAATCATAATTTTCAACCCGGATACTCAGAAATCCCAAAATGATAAAGCTGAGGTAAAGGCAATACATTTTTATTTATAACATTTATTAGTTTCCCAGATACATAATTTCATATATCACTTTTCAGGTTTACATGTTACACCACATATATATATGTTACCATTTTATATGTCTATTTTAAATTGTTTTTTTATGATTTCTATTTGTTTATTAGTATGTCTTATTTGTTTGTATGTTGTAGCCCCTGATGCAGCCCCATTGTAAGAGGGCGAAACTCGGCCTGAGTTGGGCTTGTTTAAAGATATTTGTCTCTGTCCAATAAAGAATCCAGATCGGACATTTAGCTTCTAATTCTGTATTGCCTCCATGGCTTGGTTAGATAGCCTCCCTTGCTGTTTCATCAGTCTATCACTTTGGAGGTTGGAGGCCAGTTCCCAAGATTTTCCTCTGGTCCTTATTTCTAAGAAATAAGATACTGAAGTTTGTTGCCGACCTTTCTGGCATCCAATATTTCTTCCACCTTGTATTGTGTATCTTCTTCTTCAGCCGTAATTTGAGATGTCAGGGAGCAAAGCTTTCCTCAGCCATGAGAACAAGAAATGCATAATGTACTTTGAGAGACAAAGGCAAGCGAAGTTGTAGGTTACCAATCCTATTTGTCAGACTACAGGGAAAGGTCCAATAAACAAGTGCAAATTTTAAGGACAGCATCCTCAGACGGAGGTTCTTAGTGCTTAGCCAAACCAATATTCCAGGATGTAGTGACTGTGCTGGGCATCGCTTCAGGTTGGCTTGGGCCTTGAAGCAGTTGGCTGCCTGAGACAAGAAGCATGAGCCTTTTGACAGAAGGTGTGAAGTTGTTGCCTCGTTAAAGTGGCTGCCGGGCAGATATCCATGGTAAGTAGAGGCTGGGGTATTCTGGAATGGCATCCGAGAGGAGCTTATGAACACATTGATGTGATTGTTGTGAGAAAACTCTGCCCAGGAGAGCAGAGAAGACCAGTTGTCCTGTCTCAAATTGACATTAGCTCATAGGAATGTCATAATGCCTCTATCGCTCTGTGGTGAGACTACATCTTGAATACTGTATAAAATTCTGGTCACCACATCTCAAAAAAGATATAGTTGCACTGGAGAAAGTGCAGGTTTTTTGGTTATACAGCATATTGCATTTAAAAGCAGAAAGAATTCTACCACTATTTCCAAAATATCCTGCATGTACAGTTAGCTGCATTGAGAGAGGACAGTTTGCAGATGGCTTTGAAAATTGCCCTCTGTAAGAGCAATTCTTTCTCATCTTAGGATAAAGTAGTATTTCATAATAATTTGTTTTCAGATGACTTCTAAGTAGAAACGGACAACATTGTCATCCAGTTTAAATCTAGGACGTGATCTTCATATATTTACCTGAATTTTGCTCCTTGTTAGAATCAGGTTTTTGTTCTTGTTTGATTCTTATACAAAAATTCTGAATTCACTCATACTATTTTGATGTTTAAGATATCTGCATCCAAACAAGGCCAAATAAAATCCAAACAGAGCAAATTTGGAGGTTCCAGTTGAGCTAGAATGACGTAGATTCATGTGGAGTCCTAAGTATATCAGATGTATCTGAATTAATTGTGCTGACTCAGTTCCGATTATTCAGACTATCTTCCTGGCACACATAAACTCCAAATCCTCCACCAGCACTACCACTATCACCCACTCACACATCCTCCTCTTCAAATTGGATTCTGATTTAATCAAAGCCAGTTGATATTTCTACTTCAGATACTAGAATTAGGATATGGGCTTTATTTTCATACCAATTAAAAAAACAAAGGACTTTGTGATGAAACGCCTCATGCATGAAACATTGGTCCTGCAACATGTGGACTAGATTATTTAGGGGGCAATTTTCATTAAGCTGGTGAGGGTCAAAGTACACTAGTGCAAAATGTGTGTATGTAGCTTCTCCCGCCTACCTCCATCTGCAGATTAATTAGCATTAATTGGCCATATCAAAAGGCCCACCCTGGAAATACCTCTGGAGCTGCGCCTCTTTTTGCCTAGTTAAATTTGGCTGCATTGTTAATTTAGGAGGGCAAATTTAGCCAGTCCTTGGGGAAAAATTTCTGAAATGCAGAGATTTAACAGCCTAACGTCCAAAACTAATCAGTTAAACTCATTGAAAATTGTTCCCTTTAAAGAATAGGATCAAAAGTAAGAATTTAAGATTAATGCATTTCACAAAGATAAATTCTGTTTAGTCCCAGAGACGTATTTAGGCATACTTTATAGAACTGTTAAAAATTCCTGAGAATTAAATTCCACCAGTAATTAAAGCTTAATAGATATCTGGCAAAATGGATGGAGACATTATGGAAAATATGCAATCAAAATGTCCTCATGTATCTGACATTACAGTCCTGTTTTATAGGGCAATGTTCAAAATACTTTACTTGGGTAACTAAGCAATTATGTAAGTAATAGACTGAAAAAGGCCATTACAAAGCAGCAGAGTGAGGGTGGAATCAGAAAACAATAAATGGGGATTCCATTTTGAAATCTCTGCGCCTGATTTACAGTGTGAATTTTGCACCTGCTATAAGGCAAGAACTGAAATTTCCCTTGGAAAATTTTCTTGCAGACCCTGCATATATTTTAAAAATTGCTCTCATAAATTTTTCTAGGTATCTTTCTTCTCTATTGTCTCCTTTTTAAGGCCACTTCATAGTAGAGTTTGTTTTCAGATCCATAAAGAAATAATTTTGAAAACATATTTTTGTTTGAATGAAAATAATTTTGTCTCTTAAGGTTCAAATGTTTCCTGATTTAGTATGACATTCCCACATCGGAAGAGAAATAAAAAAAAATGAAGAATGAGGATTTACTAAATGGGCATCCTGCATGGAGTTGTGGTTCTGATTGTTCCATTGATTTCCCTTAGATAATCAGAACTACAATCCATGCATGTAATGGGACAAAAACAGGACTGCATCGATCCTGTTGGTTGACCCTAGGGATGGGGGATCAGTTGACAACACTAGATCATTTCCATGGATATTTGTAGGTTGCCACTTGTTCACTGCTAATTTTCTAGTGTTACATTTAAAGCAGCTATTTTTAGGGGATTTTAGATAGGCCATATTTGAGGATTGCCTGATTTACTCTGCTATAGGCTTATATAGATTACATTTGCCTAATGCACTTTTCTCTAAAATGTGTGGGAATGTTGATAATGGCTAAAGATAATGTATCAGGTTCCCTTCCCATTACTATTGTTAGGCAGTGGCATTTCAAAAACAAGTAAAACTTGTACCTTTCTGTTTTAAATATCTGGCTTCAGGATATTTATATTTCATTTGCAAGTAGTGAGCAAGTAAATTAAATTTTTATTTTTTTTTCTATCAGTTTATTAATTTATTTACAAGTATTTGTTTCTCGCGCCCTCCGTTTGGGATGGGGTATATGAAAAGTAAGTAAATTCTAGTTTTGAGCTTCCATGCCATGTGGACACATCTGTTAGTTCAGTAATCCTGTACCTGTTTCCTGAGCTGTACTTGTAAAACTGTAGCTTGTAGATTCTTGCATAAAGGCATTACAATAATACAGCCTCTGCCACAGGAATTTGAATTTATGAGTTCCTGATGAGAAGCCTTGTGTTTTTAAAAGAAATATATGCTTTGAAAAAACAGAGTGGGCTATGTTGTTATGCCAAAAGTATCTGCCTACAAAGTAATTGAAAGAGATGATATCTTATAAAGCTAACAAATGTTTATATCACTACTCAACTACTTTGTTGGTTTTTCATTTAGCTAATTCTGCAGAATATCCACACCCAGAAATGCTTTGCTGGGAGAAATTGGTTGATCTCTGAAGCTAAGCAGGCTAGTAACTGGATGGGGAAACACTCTGGATGATGAGGGGCTGTGGCCTGTAGAATGGCAAATCTCTGTAGTATTTTACCAAAGAAAAGGTCACAGGCAGTGTGATATGACCATGATTACATAACCCTCAACACCAAAAAATGGGTGGAAAGAAGTTAGGAAAAATAAACTGACAAATATCCAAGTTTTAAACTATATATAAGAACAAAAGAAGTTGCCTAACTGGGTCGAGCTGAGGGTCATCAAGCCCAGTAGCCTATTTCTAACAGTAGCCAATCCAGTTTACAAATACCTGGCAAGTACCCAAACATTAAATAGATTCCATGCTACTGATACCAGTAATAAGCAATGGTTATTCCCTAAGTCAACATGATTGGTAGCATGTGAGGGAGTCTACAGGAAACTCCCTCAGACCACCTTAAGGGACCAGCCACAGCTATCTGGCATGATCCGACTCAAGTCCAACCCAGCAAGGGATTCTGGGAAGTTCCCTTCAGCCTAGCGTAAGAAGGCAGGGCCCAGAAGGATTAGGGAGGCCCTGGGGTAGCAGGCAGGAACCCAGCCAACGATAAAGCTGCTATGTTTGATGATGTTTTGTATCAGAGCTGAGCTGCATTTACTTTGATATAGATTTGTAAATAAAATTGCACAGAAGGAAACAGCCAAACTCAGATTCCTTATTCCTCCAGGCTGTTTCCCAAGCCGCTATCACCCAAGTTACCACATATGGTGGCAACAGTGGGAAGCACAGGCAGGAGCCCACAGCCACAGCAGCAGGAAAAAAAAATACAGAGTTTTTCTCTTTTTTTTTCCTGGGACCTCTCAGGTGCACTTACCCAGCTGAAGCTACAACAGGCCTAAGGGGAAGCCCACCTCTGCAGTCAGGGCCAGACAGGCCAGCAGATTTTTTTTTTGTTCTCCCCCCCCCTTCCCCCAGAGAGATACATAGTTTTGAGGCAGTATGGACACAGGGAAGATGGAACAAGTGATGTAGATCCTTGCTATAGGGCTGCAACAGTTGCAGAAATGCTATACAAACTCAAATTGACCAGCAGCAGGTTACTTGAGAACAAGTAATGAAGCAAAGTGCACTGCTAACTCAGGTAACGCAGGCAGTGCAGACCGCAATAACCAGGCCACCTCCCTGGTCACAAGTGTTACCAAAAATAGGCTTTGGGTCATCTCCTAGGCCTTTCTTAACTTCAAAAGAACTGCCCAACTGGTGGAGCAGACAAAAGTTTCATGGAGCATTTATTTGGGGAACCTGCTGACAGGCAGTAGTCAGGCTGCATTTCAGACATCAAATCTGGATAGAAGGGCTAGCTATGCAGACATGAAAGCCTCCATACTGGAGAGAGCAGGCTGTACTCTAGAAGCATATCGGCTCAGGTTCTGGAGAGGGACTCTCTGCCCCAAGGAAAGTCCTTGAAATCTTTTGCACCGACTCAAAGTACCTGCGTAGAAATGGCTATAGCCGGATGGGAAATTGGGCTTCAAAGTAGCCAATATCTTCCTCCTCAAACAATTTGTAGAAGGCCTATATCTGGCCATGCGACACTGGGTACGTCGGGGGGGGGGGGGGGGGGGGGGAGGGGATGTATTGGGGAGGTGAGAGGAGCTGAGTTTGTGAGAGGAAGTCCCCTGGAAGGGAGGAAGTTAAGAAGAGATTCAGCTTAAATGCAGGGATGATGAACAGGAATGATCACACCACAGCTTAATTTATTTTGGTCATCCTCTGGGGTCATGTGAATTTTCAAGTGCTGAACTGAGGTCAAATTATCAAAACATTTTGGAAGCCCTGTAATAGGGTAGTATTAGAATAGTAAGTTTGGCAGTAGATTCAGATTAGCTGGCTTACAGTTCTGTAAAAGGATAGCTTTGTGAAGTTTTCACATTTGTTATCACATTTGCCACTTTTGGAGTTTGTGTCCTGGAGTAACTGTTGTTTATCCTTCAACATAGATTAACTGATTCTTACCAGATTTGTGTGTGAGAGATGGGATATTAATGCTTTCTTCTTTTCTACTTTATATTTACATTACATTACATTTTTGCTCCCCTATGAAAAGGACCCAGAGCAACTCAAGTCATAATAGCAATAACATAAGAAAAAATACATAAGAAAAATAGAAACAAATGAATAACTATTGCTTTTTGTTCCTCCATCTCCTTCTCACAAAGGGAAGGGAAAACTAAACCTTTCCTCAGAGAGAGCCAGTCACCTATGAGGGAAAGGCTAAAGAGATTAGGACTCTTCAGCTTGACTGAGAGGAGATATGATAGAGGTTTATAAAATAATGAGTGGAATGGAATGAGTAAACCCTAATCGATTTGTTTACACTTTCAAAAAGTATGAAGACTAGGGGACCTAAAAAGGAGTTATTAAGTAATACATTTAAAACTAATAAGAGAAAATATTTTTGTACTCAATGCATAATTAAGCTCTGGAATTAATTGCCAGAGGATGTGGTGAAAGTTATTAGTGTAGCTGCATTTAAAAAAGGTTTCAACAAGTTCCTGGAGGAAAAGTCCAAAAACCATTATTAAGGCGGAGTTGTAGAAATCCACTGCTTATCATTGGGGTAAGCAGCATGGTATCTATCTACCCCTTGGGATCCTGCCAGGTACTTGGGATCCTGGACTGGCCACTGTTAGAAACAAATTATTGGGCTTGATGGACATTTGGTTTGACCCAGTATAGCAAGTCTTATGTTCTTATGTTCAGCATGCTAAGGTCACCATGGATTCTGCTGTGGAGATGGCTAATGCACGAGCAATCATGGAGACCTGTTGCCAAGGCAGGGAACTAGTGGCTGGGCCCTGCCTTATATACTAAGGCCCAGTGATGTCATCATCCGAGGCCACGGGCTACTTTCCCGCCATGGCCCCTTTAAAAGAACAGGAGTCACACACGCGCCTAAGCTGGGACTCAGAGGAGGCAGGACGGCAGCGTCACAGGGAGGCCCACCGGGCGCGGGAAGGATCCGCAGAGGAGTCGGAAGCGGCAGAGGAGACTGCAGGCGCTCGAGGGCCGCCGCCACGAGCGAAGGTGATCCAAGATTGACACTCAATCCGGGCCTACTCACCCTGGAAACCCTGGGTTTCCGGGGTGAGTAGGCCCGGATGCGGCCCTACCACGGATGGGCCGTATAACAGTAGAGGTCTTGCATTTCTTTGTGGAGCACTGTCTGATCGCTGACCAAACAGCAAATATGCAGTCAAATTCATTTTTCGGTGACTCAAAGGAGCAACCAACTATCTCCTTATTGTAACAGTAGATATTCAGAGAGAAGCCAATATTTGGCCACTATTCACCTAGTGGAGGCCCAAATCTCCAAGATTGAATGAAGCCCTAAAACAAATTATGACAACAGTGTTTTTTTCAGTTGCTGTTAGATTGTATAAAAGTATTTAAAATTCATGTTGTGCTATATTAAAAACATCTACTATGAATGTATGTGTTCCTGTAAGGGACAGTTTTCAAAAGAGCCCATCCAGTTGCAAAGTCCACAGATACTTTGTACCCATGGACTTGGTACAGATTTTCAAAGGGAAAGCCTACTCATATGTCCTCTTTTGAAAATTGCCTTTGGGTACAGCTTCCCTATGGACTTTGTACCTTCTCTTTGGGATATATCTGACTGAGAAAAAGCATATGCAATGTGCACATGCTGTTTCATAATCCCACCCAAAATATATCCCTGGGAACACCACTCCCTAACCTGGCTACAGGTATGTGCACTGTGGAGCCCCATTCTTACTTTTAGCTGAGTTAAGGGTGAGTGATTTTCAGGCAGCCATTTTACCATAGTATGTCAGTATTCACCCAGGAAAATGGCTTTTGAAAATGAACTCAATACACACTTCTGCCAATTTTCCCTACTTTCTGCAGCTCCACAGACCCTACTTCTAATGATCCTATCCAGAGTTCCTTGTTACTTGGCATTCATTTATTGTTTACAAACTATTGTCCTTATTTGCACACACAACAAACTTCCTCAGACTAATAAATGCAAATCACAGAAGTAAAATATAAACACTATTTGACATTCCTAGAAATAAAATGCTTTAACTGCAGTATGTTAATCTTAGAATTTTAGTCACAGAACTCTGCTATAAATCATGGCTTTCACCAAAAATATGTGAAACATAACATGTTGTAGTATTGCTTGCAGCAAACAGAAGTTTCTATGTATAGGCATATCAAATATGTTTACAAAATCTTTGAATGTCTGTGACATTCTCAACTAATAGTCATGCTCTTGCTTCATAGAATTTAACTTACAGAACCATATTATTTTTACAAGCTGATTGTTGCCCATAGTAAGGCAAGAGTAAATACCCTGTCAAATTAAGCATTTATCCTCTATTATTTATTTATGAAGATGCCTATAGGGAAACTGACCTTATAAGATTATCATGTCTGCGGTGGTCTTTTTCCCCTGTCCTACCACTATTCACTTTTGAACCATCTAATTTCCTTCAGATTTTTTGCCACACTTTAGGGAGTGGGAGCCTACAATATTTATCCTGCATAGAATAAGAGTTCAAGCAGGTTGATCTTCAGTGGAGTAGAGGGCAGAGGGATAGGGCTGTTCAGCTTGGAAAAGAGACGGCAGAGGGGGTTATGATAGAGGTCTACAAAATCATGAAATAACTTCTTTTTCACTCATTGCACAATTAAGCTCTGGAATTTGTTGCCAGAGGATATGGTTAAGGCATTTAGTATACCTCCGTTTAAAAAAGGTTTGGGTAAGTACCTGGAGGAGAAGTTCATAAACTGCTTTTAATCAGTAAGGAATAGCCACTGCTTGTTGCCTACATTAGTAGCATGGGAGATATTTAATGTTTGTGTACTAGCCAGGTACTTGTGACTTGGATTGGCCACTGTGGGAGACAAGAAATTGGGCTTGATGGACCCTTGGTCTGACCCAGTATGGCATATTTTATGTTCTTATGAGGGAAGTGTTGCCAGTCTGGGTTAATAGGCCACATAGAGCTCTATTACATTTCTTTTCCTCTTTCCCCTTCTCCCCACATCCATTTTCCACTCCTGTTACAACCTCTCTGAATGTCTGACTTAATTTTCATTTGATTTCCTTTATTCATTTATATGCCACATACTCGTAATTTTGCTTGAAGTAGACTACAAGCATTGAAAACAAATAGAAACAATTCATACAATTAAATAATGACAATGAAAAATCTTTTCAAGGCAGAGGACACACATAAACACATTCAGTAAATAAGGACAATCATAAAACTCAGTAAAATATATTCACTCTCCCCCCCTTCCTTTCCGGGGGGGGCGGGGACGGGCCAGCGTTCCATCTTGGCCGACACCTAGCAGCTGACTTAGAATTGGTGCAGCCCAGGGGAAGCCGACTGTTTAATTAGAAATAAACCATGTGATGAAGCAGATTTCTACCTCAAGCTTGCATGACTATCTCTTCAACTAAAAACAACCCAAAATGTTTCATACATTAGTCCTAAAAGTACAAAGTTTCAAGCCTACGAGCACTAAATCGGCATTATAATAAAATGGTATATCCATTCCCATCAACCAATTATACAATAAGCTGTGGCCAGGCAAACCAAATTGTATATTGAAATTTGGCTATCGATAAACTGTTTACCTAAACATCCTTACTTGCCTTTCTTTAATGTAGGGCATGATAGCATGACACTGACAAAAGTTAATACTTTAAATCATCGGCAGGCTGGCAATACTAATCCCAGTTTATCCTAAAATATAGTGTGTCACCTTTCACACTAGCACCTTTCAAAGACAGAAAAAAGCAATAAGTAGGGCAAAGTAGTATTTAACCGAAATTGATGACATCATTTGAATAAGTTGCAAGTTCATTCAAAAACGGCTCAGGTTTGAAGCGTGGCTTTGTATTCTGTGTTAAACAGTAGATTTTTCTTTAACAGTAGCGGCAGAATGGAAGAAGTTTTATCATTACTCTTAAGAGTATTAAACTGTCTATGCCATCTTTTTCATAGCTGTGCTGAACCCATACACTTGTAATGAGGCACAGTTTAATCAGCTGCGATGTTTCTTTCTCAAAGTTTTGTTGAGTCATGTATCGTTAATTGTACTTTATTCGAAAAAATGACCCTTAGACCTGTTTTTTATGTTTTAGGAACTGCAGGAGTAGCTGTAGCGGGTCTCATTGCAGCTCGGCGTATTACCAAGACCAAACTGTCAGACCATACTATTCTCTTCCAAGGAGCTGGAGAGGTACCTTTCATTTAGTTTTTGTTTTGAAACTGACATATCTTTATCCTCCTTCCCTATATTTTTTTAACATTGCTTGATAAAAGCAGTAAATTTAGATCACATGGTATGAAGCTTGGGTAGTGATGCTATGTGGAGTCTGAAGCCCTATGAAATAGGACTGGGGCCTATGACCTAAAATTTAGCATGCAAGTTAAGGCCACTTAGTCTGCCCAAAAAAATACTACATGCACAGTAAATTGATCCCTGATGATAGCAGGTATGCACTAAAATTAGCACATAACCATACATAAATGAACATCATATCAAATTAGGCTTTAGTGGGTGCACAGGAAAATAACATAGTATACTTTTTTACACATGCTATTTAGCTTGTACTTACTAAATCCAACTTTTAACTGACTTGGACCTTCTATTAAAAGGGTTTTACTGCCACCATGCATGGTTGCTTTCAAGGTAGAGGCAATATTTATTGTTGGAGCAAATGTAGTTATGGCTGGAGTGGGGAAAAGATCAGAGGAGACAGAAGGGGTAAGAGAGAGAGAGACATAGGGAGAAGAGTAGAAGGTAAAGGGGACAGAGAGAGAAAAGAGGATGAGGGGTGGGAAAAGGGGCAGAGAGAAAAGAGGAGGCAAGGACAGCAGAGGACAACAAGGAGGCAACTGCGACTACACATCTTCAAGTCCAGGCACACTCTACTGGACCTGCCAGAGGAAGAGAGAATTTGTGTGTACAGCTTGAGCTTAGAAGCTGTTATAGTCCTAATAGCAGTGGTAAAACCTCATCTGGCTTCCAAGAACAAATTGAGGTAACTTATACAGTGCAGTGTTTATGACCCTAAGAATGGTGGTATGGCTATATTAAATTTCTAAGAAGCCTGGGGTAACCTGCATGGAGTGACCATGGTTAAATTCCATTCTTCAATGAGCATGGGGAGGCTGGATATTTTGGACAATGGCCTTGCTAGATTTGGTGATTGTGTGGATTGTTAGAGAACTTAGCGCTAACACAGAGAGAGAGAGACCTGGTATTAAAGTAATTTTTGTCTTGTAAGAATTAAAGAGAACGATAAGTCCTGAAATGGCCTATCCATAGAGGTAGCAGAGTTAGTATTTGAACACATTCTGGTCATGCTTTGGATGGTATGGAGGGCAGTGGAAGGAAAAGGTTTGAAGTTTCAGGTAAAAGATATAGGGGGAGGAGGTTGGGAATAGTGATGGTTGTATATGGGTGTTGGATTCTTATCTATCCAAAGTGAAAAAATCTCAGCTGGGCAGAATGGATGGGCCAGTTTGGTCTTTTTCTTCCATCATTTACTTTTTTACTGTATGAGGAGGTAAAAGCTTGACATCAGTCCTCAGACAGCCAGGTCTCATTCCACACCTGAGCTTGCCAAACTATTGTGCTCATTACATTATTTATCCTCTGGTTCGTTGATGGGATGGAGCAAAGCACTTTCTCCATATGTTTCCACCAGTTACTGCTAGCCCTGCACAGAAGAACTGGAATACACTGCCTATATTCTAAATCATAATCAATGGCAACAACAGCAGGACCTGAAAAGAGATTTGTATTGCTGACCTACCTATTATAATGGATGCCATAAATTTCACACATATAATGCTTATGCTACCTCATGAAAGGTAAGGGGCCTATAGGAAAAGGAAGTCTTTCCATTCCTAGAATGTGCAAGTAGCGTTTGACATGCACATGTGAATACTGAATGTAGTGGCCAGAAATCCTGGATCCTGCCATAATTCCTATGCTGTGGCACTCCACCCTCTTTAACCAATTTGAGGAGAGCTTTTACAGCAGACGCTGGCTGCTAGGTGTAAGTACTTCTTTATCTTAACTATCCTTTAGCTACATACACACTGCCGCTTTTGCTCTTTGCAACCATACTTGCACACACTTCACCCATTATAGCCATGCAAACCTAACAGTCATTATGAGACAACATTCATGGCCAAAACCAAAGAGGCATATACATAACATAACATGCATAGTAACTTAGTAATAATGGCAGAAAAAGACCAAATGGTCCATCCTGTCTGCCCAGAAAGCTTCTTATGGTAGTAAGTGCCGCAACATGCAGGTTACCCCCAAGCCTTATATTAAGGGCAGTAATATTTTCAGTCAAAACCAAGCAACTGTCAAACCCATAACAACATTACTGCTAGCAACATTTTTATGGTGAGAGCAGCATTTTTGATAATTCAGACAATGCTGCTAGAATATGTTTTGCTTTTGGACATGGCCTTAGAAGCAGTCCTGCACTTCTTCTTTATCTAGGCAGGCCAGTTCACATAACTGGGTTATGCACTCCTACCAGCAGATAGAGATGGAAAGAACTGGCTCGCTGATGTCACCCTCATATAGTACTGCAATGACATCAGCTTGCCAGTATTTTACGTCTCCAGCAGATGACGAACATGCATGTTCACTTGTAAATCTAGGCCTATCAGGAGATAGGACAGGTTGGCTGATGGGTCCCTGAGATGTTAGCTAGCTCCCTCCCTCGTGCACTTCTAGTGCTTCTTGAGTGCCACTTCTAAAACTCTGGGACTGCTTGGCTGTGAAGGCTGTTAGCCCTCTCCCTCTGCAGTCAAGAGCCTTGTTCCCAGCTGAGCTCAGTTTTGCTTACCCTGCCTTGCATAGGTTCCCTTCCTGCAAGCAATATTTTTTTCTCCCTCTCCCCTGGGCAGTGCTGGGTGGCTGATTCAGGACAAGTCAAAAGGCAAAGAGCTGGCAAAAAAGAAAAAAAATATAACTGCTCTTATCGGCAGAAGCTCAGTGGGGAGTTTAGAGCTTAGGAGAGGCAACTTCCATGGCCATTGGCATCGGCACATCTCATCGAGCAGAGGCTGTGTGTGTGTTTTTGCTGAACTGGCAGAGTGTGCATCTCATGGGACAGACCTGCTGCTACCGTGAGACAGTAGGGAAATCAGCTGTATTTTAAGACTCTGTGAGTTAGCTCAAATGGCATCAGGCAGTAAGCACGCAAAGAGGCCTTCTATTTGCATAGCCCACCTTGTGCAGGCGGTGCAACTGACTCTTCCCCTCAGCTTATGCCACAGATACTGCGAGGCTCATAAGGAACTGCCTTCCGATGCTGTTGTTCCCACAGGGACATCTTACTCAGTGATGGAGGAGGTCACTTGCAGGGGGAGGAAGCTATTATTAACCTCTCCTGGTTAGAGAGGAGCTCCCCTCTCTTCTCTACTGTCTATCCCCAGAGGGGCTGCAGGCAGGATTTTGGACGTCAACTTGTCTGCTCCCACAGTGCCAGGAATGGATCTGGCTTCTTTTTCATGGGTGGAAAATTTTATTTTTCTAGAGGTCAAGAAGCACCTTGTACGGGTTCAAAAACAAAACCCCAGCCAAGGCTGCCACGCCATTCCATAGGGACAGAAAACATTTGAACCCTTCCTCTCCCCCTCAAGGCATATCAAGTGGTGGTGGGGAGGGGGGGGGGCGAAAATCAGGTGGAAGACCATGTTGTCTCTGAGGACTCCTGGGATAAATCTGATTCATCCCCAGGGGATGTAGGAAAGGTGACCATGGAGAAGTGTGAAATCCCAACGTGGAACCACCCAGATCTATGCTGTGTCTCTTCAGTTGTGAAGAGTTGCTTGGCTTGGAGGCAGTCAAGCAGATTCTGCAAAGTTGCAGAAGAAAGATCCTAATATGGTCAGTTGGTGGAAAGCATCCTGTTTCTTTCCCCTTCATGCAGTTGTTCAGAACTGATTGATTTGGAGTGAAGCGCTCCAGAGGCTAACTTTAAGGGAGGTATGTCCTTTGAGGAATCTACCCCATGGATCCTAATGCAAGGGAACAGTTACTGTTAGCAATCGCGGCTTGCAGGAAGGGCCCATGACCCACTGTACTCACCCCCTGCCAAAAGCCCCGACTGAAACACTGTAGGAATGCCTCTGAGCCCAGCAACTCAAGCTGTCATGCCACTGCAAACCTGACTTCTTCTAGGACACGTGCAGAGCCTGCTCTTAAAGGGCCCATGGCAGTAATATCCCCACTGTGCCCTCTGATGATATTGACTAGCCCTCCCTACTTAAGGGCTCCGCAGATAACTCACCATTGACTCAGCAGCGGGTCTCCTGCCTTGCAATACATGTTGCCAGTGTTCACAAGTTCCTCTGTCTTCAGCATCATCCTCTCCTGCCTTGCCTTGTGTTCATCAGCCTTGCCTGCCTCGTCCAGCCATCCTTGTCTTCTCCAGCCCACCTCATACAGCCTTCCTTGTCTATCTCTCTCAGTGTATGTCCATCCACCCTTGGCCGACTTCCATATTCTGACCTTTTGCCTGGTCCTGACCACATTTTGCCAGTCACCTGGACCTGGCCTCTTGCCCGGACCTGGCCACTCTTGCATTGCTGCCTGCCTTGACCTTAGCCTGCCTCCATTTCCGTCTGTCTGCTGCCAGCCCTGACCTCTGTGTTACTTTGGACTCTCTATCTATCCACCACCCTGGGGATCCGTCTATGACCTGCTGGCTGCCAGAACCCAAAGGCTCAACCTTCAGGGGAGGTGGCTTGAATAGTTGAAGCTCCAATCTGTCCTCCTACTGGACATGTTCACCAGATGCTGGCATAGGCCTTGTAGGTTCACCTACTAGGCTGTGTAAACAACACCGTAACACCAAGTGCTCACACTCATGCCACCCTTTACAGAATGCTGAGACCATGAGCTCAGTGGACTCATCTCAAGCCCCCGCCATCTCTGGACTGGCACTCCAGTTAAAGCAGCAGCAAGATCAGCTATAGGATCTGATGAAGTTCATGCAAGGCCCTGATTTTTGGTCCGAGGCTTCCAAGATCATGGCACCTGTTCCAGCAACACCTGTCAGGTCCACTTCCACCATGCTCCATTTGCCTTCCCCAACCCGGTATGGGGGGTTTCCCAGGAAGTGTTGAAGCTTCCTAAATCTATGCAGGATGCAAATTCGTTACAAATGCCTCTCTTCATCTCAAACTGGGTGAAAATCAATGTTGAAAGCATGATAACCTGCTAATGGGGAACTTGGGCAATTTCCTCAATAGATCCAGCTGATATTTGACAAACCTGGATGGATCTCCTCCATGGCCACTGAACTACTACAAATTCGGCAAGGCTCCAGGACTGTAGGAGAAAATGCAGTTCACTTTCGCATGCTCGTAACTGAGCTCCAATGGGGCAACAACAGCCTGACTGCCAGCTTTTATCAAAGGTTATCAGAGAGAATTAAAGATGAGCTAGCCAGCTGTGATCTACTAGACACACTGGAGGGCCTGATCATCTTGGCCATACGCCTTGATCTCAGTTTCCAGGAGTGAGCCCATGAGAGAGGTGCCACTCAATGTCCGATCCGTTTGGCTGTCAGCTTCCAGTGCCTTGTGGTTACCATGCTGGTTTATGAACCCAGTACTCTTTCTGAGGAGCCCATTCAAGTGGATGAAGCAGAGGAAAACCAGCAGAGGCTACACCTCAACTTTTGTTTATATTGTGCAGCATTAGGGCACCTTGCAAATCGTTGCCCGGCTAAGCTGGGAACTCCAGGACCTTAGTATGGTGAGAGAGGCCACCCTAAGTCAACTCTGTACCGCTCTACAAATTGTAGTACCAGTACACCTCTCAGTCAAGGACACCCATGTTGATACGGAAGCTTTCCTGGATACCGGTGTTTGAGGCAGCTTCATTTATGAGTCATTGGTACACCAGTATGGTATTCCAACTGTCCCATTGGACGCCACTTTCACCATCTTGTCTGTTCATGGAAAACCCCTACCAAGGCAGATCACAAAGGCTACTGTTCCGCTCATTATGCAGGCTGGCCTCCTGCACCAAGAGTACATTAGCTTGTATGTGCTTCCCAAGGTAGTCACTGAGGTCATCCTGAGCCTACCCTGGTTCATGTTGCACTAACCGCACAACAACTGAGGCACTCTACAGCTCACCAGATGGAGTCCTCACTGCCATGAACAATGTCTCATCAAGGTCCCGCCTGTCTTGCACCTCGCCCGGACAGTCACCAATGAGTCAGCTGGCTTGCCACTGTAGTACGTAGAAAATGCCGATGTCTTTAGTAAACAACAGGCAGAGGTCCTGCCTCCACACTGCCCCTATGACAATACTATTGACTTACTACTAGGGAAGGTACCACCAGGAGTAGAATCTACCCCATCTCTGTACCAGAAACTGAAGCTGTGTCCAAGTATATCAAAGAAAATCTGGACCAAGTATTCATTCACTCCTCTTCTTTCCCTGCTGGGGCTATCTTCTTTATCTTGGAAAAGGAGAGCGGGTCATAGCGCCCCGCATTGACTATTGTGGACTTATTATTACCAAGAAGAATCGCTACCCTCTTCCCTTGTTCTCCAAGCTCTTTGACTGCCTATAAAGTGCACAAATATTCACCAAGCTGGACCTCCAGAGACCTGTGGTCACTTGGGCGATAGTGGCTTGGAAACAGCCAGAAAGAATAAGGAGGCAAACGCTGGCTGTTTTCTTGTTGTGCAGTTTATTTACAGTGAAAATTGAAGAGTTAAGCAAAATCAACAAATAATAAAGCTCAACTTCAGGTAACACATAATCCTCAAACATAGCAGGTTTTCTCATACAATGGCTTCCTGCCTGCTCCCTGGAGCCTGTCCAAACCCTCCTGGCCCTTTCTTAAACTCTGATGAAGGGCTCCTCCCTTCATCCAGGATTCCCTGTGGGATCTGTTTTGAGGAGGACTGGGTGAGACAGCTGTGCCAAGTCCTTTAATGTAGTCTGAGGGAGTTTTCTGTATACTCCCTCACAGGGGCATACAACCTGATCAGATTCCGAGAGGGCAATGAATGAAAGACCACATTTGACACCCATGACGGACACTATGAATACCTAGTCATGCTCTTCAGATGTACAATGCCCCTGAAGTCTTCCAATTTATAATAAATGAGATCTTCTGGGATCATCTCTATT
Organism: Rhinatrema bivittatum; assembly: GCF_901001135.1. Classification (NCBI taxonomy): domain Eukaryota; kingdom Metazoa; phylum Chordata; class Amphibia; order Gymnophiona; family Rhinatrematidae; genus Rhinatrema; species Rhinatrema bivittatum. Next base: position 369,772,857 of record NC_042617.1, read on the forward strand.
CCCATGTGGTAGTTTACTTGAATGATATCCTAGTCTTCTCAAAGTCTTTGTCAGAGCATTGACACCATGTGAAACATGTTCTCCAGAGTACTTGCGAGCACCACCTCTAGACTGTTAGTGAAGTGTACTTTCAACAGGAAGAACTTCCCTTCTCGGGATATATTATCTCTCGCCATGACCTCCATATGGACCCCAATAAAATAAAAGCCTTACTGGAATGGCCCTAACCTGTGGGCCTTAAGGCTCTGCAGTGCTTCCTGAGGTTCACAAATTCCTATCGGCAATTTATCCATGATTACGTCTCCTTGGCGACCCCACGCACAGCCCTAACTAAAAAGGGCTAAGACTCCAAGAACTGGACCATGAATGCTATCCAAGCCTTCGAACATCTCAAAGAGGCGTTCACTCTTTATCCATGCTTACACCACCCAGATCCGTCTAAGCTAATCATATTGGAGGTAGATGCATCCATCCTCGGTGTAGGTGTTGTCCTCCTGCAGCATAACCATAATGGTACTCTCGGACTTGCTCCTAATTTCAAAGCAATTCTCTCCGTCAGAGAAATATTACACCATTGGAGATCGTGAGTTACTAGCAGTCAAGCTAGCCTTGGAAGAATGGCGTCATCTGCCGGAAGGAGCCAAGCACACAGTAACATCTATATGGATCACAAAAACCTTGAACATTTAATGCAAGCTCAGAGATTAAACCCCAGGCAAGCCCGCTTGTCATTGGTTTTTTTTTAATCTGTTTATCTTTGAGTTGCGGTACTGTCCTCCTGAGAAGAACCATTGAGCCAATGCTGTCTTACATTCTTTTGATACTGAGAGAACCCTGGAAGCTCCACAACACATCATCAACCCTGCTAAGATTGTGGTTGCAGCTACATTCACAGTTTCTCCAGGGAAGACTGTGGTATCCTGGCACCAACGAAAGAAAATTTCTTACTGTTCAATATATTTATAAATGATCTGGAAAGAAATGATCTGGAAAGAAATACGACGAGTGAGATAATCAAATTTGCAGATGACACAAAATTGTTCAGAGTAGTTAAATCACAAGCAGATTGTGATAAATTGCAGGAAGACCTTGTGAGACTGGAAAATTGGGCATCCAAATGGCAGATGAAATTTAATGTGGATAAGTGCAAGGTGATGCATATAGGGAAAAATAACCCATGCTATAATTACATGATGTTGGGTTCCATATTAGGTGCTACAACCCAAGAAAGAGATCTAGGTGTCATAGTGGATAACACATTGAAATCGTCGGTTCAGTGTGCTGCGGCAGTCAAAAAAGCAAACAGAATGTTGGGCATTATTAGAAAAGGAATGATGAATAAAACGGAAAATGTCATAATGCCTCTGTATCGCTCCATGGTGAGACCGCACCTTGAATACTGTGTACAATTCTGGTCGCCGCATCTCAAAAAAGATATAATTGCGATGGAGAAGGTACAGAGAAGGGCTACCAAAATGATAAGGGGAATGGAACAACTCCCCTATGAGGAAAGACTAAAGAGGTTAGGACTTTTCAGCTTGGAGAAGAGACGACTGAGGGGGGATATGATAGAGGTGTTTAAAATCATGAGAGGTCTAGAACGGGTAGATGTGAATCGGTTATTTACTCTTTCGGATAGTAGAAAGACTAGGGGACACTCCATGAAGTTAGCATGGGGCACATTTAAAACTAATCGGAGAAAGTTCTTTTTTACTCAACGCACAATTAAACTCTGGAATTTGTTGCCAGAGAATGTGGTTCGTGCAGTTAGTATAGCTGTGTTTAAAAAAGGATTGGATAAGTTCTTGGAGGAGAAGTCCATTACCTGCTATTAAGTTCACTTAGAGAATAGCCACTGCCATTAGCAATGGTTACATGGAATAGACTTAGTTTTTGGGTACTTGCCAGGTTCTTATGGCCTGGATTGGCCACTGTTGGAAACAGGATGCTGGGCTTGATGGACCCTTGGTCTGACCCAGTATGGCATTTTCTTATGTTCTTATGTTCTTAAAATTCTTCAATGGGCTCATTACTCCTGCCTATCTGGTCATCCTGGTATCACCCGGACTTTGAAATTAATTGTGTGATAATACTGGTGGCCTCAGATGAAGACTGACATTAAGCGTTATGTAGAATCCTGACCTTCGTGAGCCATGAATAAGTGTGTAAGAATGGCCTTGAGGGTTGTTACAAGGAACTCTGCTCCCATATGGCCATTAACGTCATCACTGACCTTCCTCTCTCTGGTGGCAATACCATCATATGGGTGGAAGTAGATAGATTTTCGAAGATGGCGCATTTCACACCCCTTCCAGGCCTCTCATCCGCGCCTGAATTGGCCAAACCTTTTGTTCAAAATATCTTCCGTCTGCAAGGGCTCCCTCTTCACATCCTCTCAAACCGAGGGGTCCAGTTCACAGCCTGTTACTGGAAGGGCTTATGCAGAAAGTGTGGAATTACGTTGGATTTCACCTCAGCTTATCACCTCCAGAGCAATGGATAAACAGAGAGGGAACATCAAAGTCTGAAGGCCTTTCTGCATGCCTACGTGAACCAATGACAAGATAATTGGGCCTCACTCCTTCCATGGGCTGAATTTGTGTTACAGTTCCACAGGGTCATTACCCTTCTACATCGTATTCAGATGCCGTTCCCATCTCTGAGATTTGCCCAACAGCTAACCTGATTGAACAGGAACTTCCAGAACTGTGACAAAGGACACATCACCTTCTAGACCAAGCAGCAGAACATTCTAAACAAAAACAAGCCGATAAGGAATATTGCCCAGCACCTCAACTCCACCCAGGGAATTCTAGTTTGACTCAGCACCAAGAACTTAAGACTGAAGATGCAAAATCTGAAGTTCGTCCCATGATTCATGGGACCTTTTCCCATCGAGCAACAATTGGGTCTTGTGGCTTATAAACTCAAATTGCCTGCAACCTTATGGATCCATGATGTGTTCCATGTTTCTCTATTAAAACCTGCGATTCTCTCCTGGCTGGGCAGATCATCCCTTTAGACCGCTGAAGTTTCCACAGAAGAAGATACACAGTTCAAGGTCCAGGAGATTTTAGATTTCCGAAGGATTCAAAACCAGTTACAGTACCTTATCTCCTGGAAGAACTATGGACCCAAGGAAAATTCATGGGAATCAGCCTTCAACCTATAAACCCCTCAACTTGTATCAGAATTACACAGATTTCCTGGGAAACCCAGGCTTAGAAGACTAGGGAGGGGGCTTTGGAGAGAGGGTAGTGTTAGCAGTTGCAAATCGAGAGAATGCCCTGTGACTGCTGGAAGGCCCAGACTACTGCACAACAGGAATGCCACCAAGCCTAGCTCCTCAAGCCATCGTTCCACTGCTGACCCAGCTCCTCCTAGGGCACGTGTGCAGTGCCTGCTCTTAAAGGGCACACAGCAGGAAAATTCCCATGGCGCCCCATGATGACATTGAGCAGCCCTTCCTACCTAAGGGCTCTGTATACAGCTCACCATCCCCTCAACAAAGGGTCTCCTGCTTGCAGTACATGTTGCCAGTGTTCCCAAGCTCCTGTATCTTCAGCATTGTTTTTTCCTGCCTTGTCTTCAGTTCATCAGCCTTGCCTTGTCTTGTCTAGCCTTGCCTGCCTCATCCATACTTTCTTGTCTTCTCCAGCCCACCTCATCCAGGCTTCCTTGTCCATCTCGTCCAGTGTCTTCGGTGTATCTCCATCCACCTTGGACGGCTTCCAGATTCTGACCTCTTGCCCGGATTTGACTACTCTTGTATGCAGCCTGCTCTTATGTTAACCTGCCTCTATTTTCGTCTGTCTGCTGTCACCCCTGACCCTGGTGTATCTTTGGATTCTCTCTCTGTCCACTGCCCTAGGAACCTGCCTAAGAACTACCGTCACCAGAACCCAAAGGCTAAACCTGAGGGGGAGGTAGCTGGTATAGATGAAGTTCTGTTCCACTATTAGGTGTGTTCATTAGCTGCCAGTGTAGGCCTCTTAGGTTCGCCTACAAGGCTGCATCAACTACGCTGCAGCACTGAGGGCTCCCACCCAAGCCACTCTTTACAGTTGCATTTCGCAATTGTGCACGCCTTAGTGTGTGCCGTGTCTAAGATGTCAACCATCCCAGTGGAAGTTGGAGCTGCTCTGAAGGATGCTCAGGATGGGAAGATTGAAGCTATATTGAAGCGAGGCTACGGCCTTTAAATTTGCAGGTCTCCGCATATTCTATTCTATTCTATTAAGTTCAGTTCTATTCTATTCTATTCTATTCTATTAAGTTAGCCAGCTTGCACTTAATCCAGGAGGCCGGAAGAAAATGAGCCTTACTTAGAGCCAGGAGCTTCCTTTTTTGACAGATGCAGGCTAAGATTGGATGCACACTGCAGCTCAAGGACTACTTCTGTGATAGTGGCTAGATGCCTTCTTTGGTTGAATTACTGGTTGGATGATACTGTTCTATGTCAAATTGACAAAATTACCCTACAAGAGCCGCTTTTGGTCTGGGACAAGTTACAGAAAGATGATGATTGGTCGGGGAGAATATAAAATTCTGCATTTACTGGAGGATAATTTGTCAACCTCATGCTCACCACTCGGAGCCATTTTCGTGATTCTTAATAGCTTCACTTTTCTAGAGGTTCAGAAACTCTAAATCTTGTCCCTTCGTGAGATCTCAGTCTTTTCAACCAAAGAAGACTGGTAAGGTTGGAAACTCTGCCGCCGAGACTTCCCATTCCTCATAATGAGGCTTTGGGTGTCTACCCTCTGATTCCAGAGTTAGGCGGACATTATCTCAATTTTATCAAAGATGGACCCATAAGACTTCAGACCAGTGGGTCCTAGATGTGGTGAGAAAAGTCTATGCCCTGGAGTTTCTCAGATCCCCCTACAGATGCTTTTATGGTTTCCCCATGCAATTCTGTAAACAAAAAACAAAAAAAAAAAAAGAGCGGCAGTGCAGCCACCTTACACAATTGATTGAACTGAAGGTCGTAATTCCGTCCTCCCAGGAACAGGAAGGTACAGGTCACTATTCCATTTATTTTGTGGTTTCACAAAAAAAAAGGGTTCCTTTCATTCCATTTTGGACCTGAAGGAAAGAGTCAAGATTGTTTTTTACTTGTGACCCACTTCAGACTGGAAACCCTGCAGTCCATGCTTATGGCACTTCATCTATTTATTTATTTATTTATTTATTATTCGCTTACAAATACCTAAGTGATTTACAACTGATATACATAACTAAAGGAAAGAATTTCAGACAAAATAACCTAAGGCAAATAAATCTTCATATGAATCTCTGCTAAAGTACTTTATTCAAAGGCTTGTTTGAAACATTGATTTAAAAGCCTTTGAATTCTCTGTCAATCGCAGTACCTCTGGAAGCAAGTTCCAAATGCTGGGGGCTGCCACCGAAAAGACTGTCTTTCTGGTTTCAGTTTGCCAAGCCTGTCTTACTGAAAGGTTTTCAAGGAGATCTTCAGTAAAAAGTGGAGTTTCTCGTATTCCTCAATCTGATGGAGGCCTACCAGCATAGCCCCCATCAGGGAAGATCACCAGCGATTCTTGCATTTCATATTGCTAGGTTGCCATTACCAGTTTCAGGCCTTGCCATTCAAATTACTATGGCCCCAAGAACTTTCTCCAAGATAATGGTAGTGGTAGCTGCTGCCCTGTGCAAGGAAGGCATCTTGGCCAATCCATATCTGGATGATTGGTTAATCAGAGCCTAGTTGGTGGAGGTGAGCCAATCTTGTACCACAGAGTAGTCCAGCTGTTACAGGAGCTAGGTTGGATAGTGAATCTAGCCAAGAGAAATTACAACCAGCATAGACTCTGTAGTATCTAGGAGTCTACTTCGATATGGCACATGGCAAGTTATTTCTTCCAGAGTAATGTTTCAGGAGCTTTGGGGATAAATATGAGCCCTGAAGGCATCAGTACATCCAACAGTATGGGGTTATCTCCAAACATTGGGATCAATAGTGGTAATGTTGGAAGTGGTTCCATGGGCAAGTGTGCATATGCGTTCACTTCAGAGGACATTGCTGTCTTATTGGAATCTGCAGTCTCAAGAGTATATGGTATGGCTGTCTTGTCCATCAGAGGTGAAGCAGAAGTTGCTATGGGGTATGCACAGGGATCATCTCTCTAAGGGGGTGGACTTAGGGTTGCCTGACTTGATTGTGGTTATTACAGATGCGTGTCTTCAGGGCTGGGGAGATCACTGCCAGGAACTTGAAGCACAGGGGCAGTGGTCTCCTGAGGAGATGGGGTGATCCATCAATCAGCTAGAGCTCGTGCGATTAAGTTGATAGCACTACATCAATCTTCAAGTGGGCACCCAAAGTCCACAGATTGTTTTGAAAATGGATAAGCTGCTGGCATGGATTATCTCAGCCATCATGCCTTAGATCCAGGAGAATGGACACTGGCGCACGAGGCCTTTCAACTCATTGTCTCTCGTGGGGTCTGATGTCCTTATATCAGATGGCGAGCCCTGTCAATGCAAAGTTTCCCAATCACTTGGGCTTGATATCTTTGTTCAAGCATGACTGCAGGACAAGTTGCTTTATGAGTTTCTCCTATGGCCAATGATCAGCAGGTTGCTGCAGAGGATTGCACGGCATCCCTGCTTAGTTCTTCTAGTGGCCCTCCACTGGCCAAGAAAACATGATGTGTGTACCTTCAGCATCTGAGGGTAGGCAGGACATTCCAATTGCCTATACTCATCAGAGGCCAATCCTATACAAAAATCCAATCAATTTTCTTTTATGGTTTGGTCATTGAGAGAGCTAGGCTGTTGAAGCACTGTTCTACCTTGGCAGTGGTAAGTCCATTGTTGCGAACTTGAAAATTTTTCCACATTTTTAGCTTGGAAAGGAAGTGTCACTCTCCAGGGCAGTGATGCCCTTAATCTTGGACTTCCAGCTGTACGGCTTGGTTGAGGGCCTAGTTGGCCCTCAATATGGTGACTGAGCAGGTCACAGATTTGGATTACATAGAGGAAAAGTTCAAGATAGACCACCGTCTTCTCCCAGATATCACTAGAATTTAAAGGGATTTAAACATATCCGACCTTCATTGCATATACCTATGCCACTCTGAGATCTGAATCAGGTTTGACCATTTGGCGGGTCCCACCATCCACCCTCTTCGGCAGCTTCCTTGCACTTGTGAACCTTGAAGACAGTGTTCCTGGCAGCAATATGTTCAGCAAGTTGCAGGCTCTTTCTTGTCGAGAGCCTTTCTTGATGATTAGCCCAGATAGAGTACAGATTAGAATGGTACTTTCTTGCTGAAAATTATATTGGATTTTCATCTGAACCAGTCCATTTCTCTACCATCATTAGACAGGTCTTGGGATGCGCAAGACTTTCATTATTTGTGATCCTTGGATATCAGGTGGCATCTGTTGTGGTATCTTAAAGTTACCAACCCGTTGCAGAAATCTAATCTCTCTTCGCTCTTCATGGGGAAGTTGAGAAAGGAGAAGCAGCTTAGCAAGCCACAGTGGCCCATTAAATTGAGGAAGTTATAACTGTGGCTTATGTGGTGGCAGAGAGGCCTTTACCCAGGCAAATTAGGGCTCATTCTACTAGAGCATAGGTGTGTCCTGGGCGGGTTGGCAGCTACTATCTCCATTGGAGATTTGTAGAACAGAGATTGTGGTCTTTCTTCTATACTTTCTTCAAGCATTATTGTTTGGATATCCGAGCACAGGAGGACATGTCCTTTGCAAGGACAGTCTGGAGGGGAACACAGGCAGCATCCCACCTCTCTAGGGAGTAGCTTTGGTACATCCCACTTGTGTGGATTGTCCTGTCTGGATGAAGAGGAAGGTGAAATTACTTCCTACCTGATAATTTCCTTTCTCCTAGGACAGGCAGGCCAGTCCACACACCTTCCCTGGGCTGCCTGTGTTGCAATATTGCTTGGTCTATTTGCAGGGACATTATCAACAAGAGAAAATCGGAAGCTGATCAGAAATGACCGGGTCAAGGTGGATCCTGGTAAATAATGGTCTTCATTTTTTTCTACTATTGTTCTTGCATTTTCTTACTGATCCCAGTGCTTCTTGGTGTCCTGGAAGTAAAAAAAAAAATTTAATAAACTGAGGAGTTTGGGGTTCAAAAGATGTTATGGTTAAAATGTTATTCAGTTGTCCACAGTTGGCTTTTCCAGGAATACTGGCAGGCTGATGTCAGTGTAGTACTACAGAGTGACCCATGGAAAAGTAGCCTGCCTCCAATGCACTGGTATTGGAGGCGGGCTACTTTTCCATGGGCCACCTTGTATATGAGGGTGACATTAGTGAGTCAGTTGTCTCCATCTCTATCTGCTGGTAGGAATGCATAACCCATTTTTGTGGACTGGCCTGCCTGTCCTAGAGAAAAGGAAATTATCAGGTAAGAAGTAGTTTCATCTTTTTCCTTAATGTCTGCATATCAGTACCCCGACCATAAAAATCAGAGCCAGTGTTGGCTGCTGTTTGAATCCAGTTCCCCTTTTTTCCCCCTGCTGAAGCAGAGAGCAGTGTTCCAGTTGCATCAAAAGCATGAAAGCTAATTGTTTAAGGGTAGTAATCCCCATGCCTTCTGTTAAGCGTAGTAATGGCCACCCATGCAGCCTTTTCTTCATTTCCATCCTCTAGCCTTTAGGGGTCCACAGTGTTTATCTGATGCCTTTTTTAATTTGTTTACTGTTTTCATTCTCACCACCTATTCCGGAAGGGCATTCCAGGCATCTGCCACCCTTTCCGTGAAGAAATATTTCCTGATGTTAGTTCTAGTCTCTCCTGGAGTTTCATTTCATGACTCCTAGTTCTAATTCGCTTTCCAACAGGTTTGAATTTTGTGCATCATTAAATCCTTTCAGATATCTGAAGGTCTATGTCATATCTCTCCCTGCACCTCCTCTCTTCCAGTATAATCATATTGTGACCAGGTGGGGAGCCTCAGAGCATTCAGGAACACTGGGTTGAAGTTTACGACTCTCCTTGGGTGCAGGCTAACCTGTAACAAGGTAAACTCTAACAAACCAGAGGAATTACAGGGTCAGTGTGGCATAGACTAACTTCCCTAAAATGAAAGGCATATCAAGCGGGGTTGTCTAGTATTTGTAGCGTCTCCTTTTAGGATGCGAGCTGAACCTCCACCCTCTTATCCCATAACAAAATTCCAATATTCTTAAACCACTGCTTTAAATTAACATGATCCTATGGCACCAATTTCCCAGGCATTAGTCAGGATAACAGTCTCTTAATACTTGCTGTGATTGCTGGCTAGTTTCAGTGGCTGGGATTGGCGACTTTTATCCATGCACAAATAATTGGTCATTTAACCTGCTGACCAGTTTGCCAGCCCTTAATTTCATAAGAACATAAGACTTTCCATACTGAGTCAGACCAGAAATCCATCAAGCCCAGTATCCTGATTCCAACTGTGGCCAATCCAGGTCACAAATACCTGGCAGGATCCTAAGGGATAGATATATTCCATGCTGCTTATCCCAGGGATAAGCAGTGGATTTCTGCAATTCCACTTTAATAATGGTTTATTAACTTTTCCTCCAGGAACTTGTCCAAACCTTTTCAGAAAAGCTCAGACACCACAGATACTCTTTCGGCTGTTTTATTTTCAAGCTTCACATGTGCACTTTCATTGAGAGCGTACGACAACTTTAAGCTTCAGGAAACAAAGCAATTCTTTGGTAAACAATTATAGTCCACACTCTAGGATTTCAACAACAAAAAAATCAAATAAAAAAAAAAATTACTGTTTCTCAGATTAGTTAGGTTACAGCCAGATACAACCTCATTATTCAAGCATTGCTCCCAGGTAACTTCCATTTATTAAAATATATCTCCTACTTAAGAGCTCCTCTTCTGTATAACTCCCTCTTCACTGCTTACCTGGGTCCAGGACCAACCTGGTGAGAACCTCCCTAGGGCAGATTCTGTGAGTCCTAACGTTCTTGGTGCCTAGTTCCTCCATCTGGGGAAGAAGGTATTAGTGGGTGGGATTTCCCTCCCTTCACCCAAGGAAAACAAACGGGACTGTGAACAAGGCTGGCAGTATGTACAAATATAGACAAGTTTATTACACTATATGTTTATATACATTTCTACATGACTATGTACATTGCTAACAGGATATCAAATAGCACACTTATCTATTTGTGGTTATTAGTCTCATACCATGCAACTATATACATTTCTACAAGAGAGCAAGAACATTTAATATTTGGCTATTTGGGGTTGTTGGTCCTCACTGTATAACCACCATATAGAATAGGAGGTACCTCTTGTGTTCTCATTCAGTTTTATTCCAAGTCTCACTCATGTGAAAAGATACAACTGGGCCGTTGGGCATTTCTGGTCAGGGGGGAAAGGGTCTGTTGTGTCTCAACTGCTGCCCTCTACTTCACTTAGGCTCTGCTGACAGGTCTGTGCCCTCCTTGGGAGACTCAACTCTGCCTCCCGGTCCACTGCTGGGGTTCACCCCCCCCCCCCTGGGGGACCCTACTCCACCTCATGGTCCTCTGCTGGTGTCAACGCCCTCCTGGGGGACCTGATTCTGTCTTCTGGTTCATTGATGGGGTTGGTGCCCTGTACAAGGGCATTATCACCACCTTTCTTACTGGTTATTCCTCTCTCTTTGCAGCCCCTCAGTCTTCTGGCTTTAGCTATCACCTTGTCACATTGATTCATTGCCTTCAAATTGTGAAACACTATTATCCCAAATTCCCTCTCCCAGTCTGTGCACATTAGTCTTTTATCCTCCCATTACATACAACTCTTTTGGATTACTGCACTCCAGAAGCATGACTGCACTTCTTGGCATTGAATTCCAGCAGCCAAATCTTTGACCACTCTTCAAGTTTTCTTAAATTACTTTTCATTTTCTATACTCCTTCAAACGTGTCCACTCTGTTGCAGATCTGTTTCGATTTCACCTGCTATGCAGCCTCATCATACCCTGATTATGATGCCTCTCTGCCAGTAGAGGTCTCCTCAGAGCTCTGTTCTGTGCTTTCCACATCAGCTCCTCACTACTCAGCCTGTGGTGCAACCACTTTACCACCAGGATTCCTCAGAATGCCAGCCCTCCAGTCTTGCCAAACTCCTCCTCCTTGCCTGCACCACACCCAAGCCTCAGTTCTACATAACCCTCTCTTTCCTTGCTTTGATGCCTTCGCATCGAATCTGTCTTGGCTTTTTGCTCTGGCCCCTCTGGCCTCATGGCTTCCAAGCCTTCTGACCTTTGCCTTGCCTTGCTTTGCCTCGCCTTGCTTTGCCTCGTGGCCTCTGGGCCTTCTGAACTTTGCCTTCCTTGTGGCCTCTGGGCCTTCTGACCCTTGCCTTGTGCCCTTTGGGCTTTCTTGCCTCTTGCCCTGCCTTCTTTCCTATCTAGGCCTTGTCTTGCTATGTGGTCTATCTAGGTCTCTCCATTGTCTTGTCCCTCAGGGCCTTCCCTGCCTAACACAGCCTTTGGGCCTTTATGTTCTATGTTCCATGTTGTCCTTGTCTCGCCCTATCCTGTCCTGTCTTAGTCATGCCTTAGTTCCAGTCCTTGCCTGCACTCAAGCGTCAGTTCCAGTTGTCACCTGCACTCAAGCCTCAGCTCTGGTCCTTGCCTGCACTCAAGCCTCATTTCCGATCCTTGATTGCACTCAAACCTCAGTTCTAGTTCTTGATTTCACTCAAGCCTTAGTTCTAGTCCTTGATTGCACTCGCACTCCAGTCTAGCCTAGTCTGTTCCAGCCCTACACTCCAGTCAAGTCTTGCCTGTTCCAACTCTATACTTCAGTCAAGCCTTGCCTATTCCAACCCTGCACTTCAGTCCAGCGTTCTCTGCTCAGCAGTCCAATCTGCCTCATCCAGTCCTTACCTGCACTCAGTACCAGATCCTGCACTTACCCAGCACTCACCAACATGTACCAGTGCCACTGCCAAGTCCTCCTGACCCCAGATCTCAACCCATGGGGGAGGGAGCTGGCTAGGCAGAAGAACAGCCTAGTCCTGCCCTGCCATCTCGTGGCACTCCCAGGATGGTGTTCCCACAACCCAGACTCCTGGATCCTAAAAAGATCTTAGTATCATCCGCAAATAGATAAACTTTACTTTCTATCCATTCCACAATGTTTCTTACAAAGATATTGAACCAATCCTTGTGGTATTCCACTTAACACCATTCTGTCTTCAGAGTAGGTTCCATTTGCCATTACACACTGTCTCCTGTCGGTCAACCAGTTTATAATCCACTCAACCACCTTGGCACCCACTCCCATGCTTCTCATTTTGTTCACAATCCTCCTATGCGGGACTGTATCAAAAGCTTTGCTGAAATCCAAATAAATCACATGGAGCGCTCTTCCTTGATCCAGTTCTCTAGTCACTCAATCAAATATTTCAGTCAAATTTGTCTGACAGGACCTTCCCCTGGTGAATACATACTGCCTCAGATCCAACAACCCACCATTTTGTAGATAGTTCACTATTCTTTCTTTCAGAAGAGTCTCCATTAATTTTCACACCACTGAAGTGAGGCTAACCGTCCTGCAATTTCTAGTCTCCTCTCTACTACCACTCTTGTGAAGCGGGACCACAACCTCTCTTCTCCAGCTTGTGGCACCACTCCATTTTCCAGGGATCTATTGAACAGGTCGTTTGGCATGCTGGCTAGCACAACTCTGAGCTCACTTAGTACCCTGGGATGTATCTCATCTGGCCCTATGGCCTTGTCCACTTTCAGTTTTCCTAGCTCTTCCCATACATTATCTTCTGTAAACGGAGTTTCCTCTACCCCACCCCCATCTATAGTCTTGTCAACCAGCAACGGTTCTTCTCCAAGGTCTTCTTTAGTGTTTAATATTTCTGCCATTTCTTCATCTCTCTCTAGACATTGGGGTAGATTTTTAAAAAGTATGCCCGCACGTACTTTTGTTCATGCACCAGGCGCAAACAAGAGTACGCCGGATTTTAATAGATACGCACGTAGCCTTTAAAATCCGGGGTCAGCGCGTGCAAGGCTGTGCAAAATCGGCAGCCTGTGTGTGCCGAGCTGCACAGCCTGCCTCCGTTCCCTCCGAGGCCGCTCCGACATCAGAGCGGCCTCGGAGGGAACTTTCCTTCCATCTCCTTCCCCTTCTCCTCCCTTCCCCTACCTAACCCAGCCCTATCTAACCCCCCCCCCCCTACCTTTATTGCAAAAGTTACACCGGGCCGGCTTCCGGCGCACCATGTTCCGGTCTGGGGGCTGGTCCGGAGGCCACGGCCACGCCCCCGGGCCACAACCACGCCCGTGGCCCCGCCCCAGAACCCCCCCCCCCCCCGGATGACGCACCGCCGCAACACGTCCCCCAGGAAAACCCCGAGACATAACGCGCGTCCTGGGCTTGTGCGCGCCGCCGAGCCTATTCAACATAGGCTCGGCGCACACAAGGGGAAATTCGAGCAGGTTTTCGGGGGGTACGCGCGTATCTTACTCGTGTACCCCTTTGAAAATCTGCCCCATTATTCCTTGTCACCTTTCAATTTCACTATACCACTTGGGGCCTGCCTTTTTTCTCTATTAATCTGAAAAATGTTTTGTCACCTTGCTTTACTTCTTTGACAATCCTTTTTTCTGTCTGACCTTTTGCTTTCCTGATTTCTATCTTCTTCTCCCTTAGTTTCACCAGGTATTCCTCCCATGTTTCTCTTTTTGGGATCCTTTAATCTTCTTGGACGTTGTTCTGTTTGTCTTTATTTTTTCAGCCACCTCTTTTGAGAACAAGATCAATTTCTGTTTCATTGTGCTTCTGTTTATTTTCTTAACATAGATTTGTTTCCTTTGTAATAGCTCCTTTTAATTTGGCTCACTGTTGTTCCATCTCACCCATTTTCTCCCAGTCTTCTAATTCTTCCTCCAGGAACATTCCTATTTTGACAAAGTCCATAAATTTGAAATTCAAAACCTGGGTCTTCATGTGACTTCTCAGCATCTTATTTGTGATATAAATCGTACTGTCTGATGATCACTGGTGCTCAGTTGGGTACCTATCCAGATGTTATCCTCCTTTGTGAGTACTAGGTCGAATATCACAGGCTCTCTCATGGGTTCCATTACCATATATTTGAGCAGAGCCCCTTGAAGGGCATCCACTATCTCTCTACTTCGGTAGATTCTGCAGAAGGGATAGTCCGGGCCACATTCAGGAGATTAAAATCTCCAATGAGAACACTTCTCCCTTCATTCCCAGCTTTTGGATTTCTTCAACCAGATCTCTGTCCAGTTGTTCTTTCTGAGTTGGAGGCCTGAAGACCACACCGATGTAAATGGAAACACCATCTTCTTTTTTTAGGAAAGCCCATAATGCTTCTTATTTCTATATTTATTTATTTATTTAAACGATTTCTAGACCACACATTACAGGCAGTTTATAAGTATAACACACATAGAGGAAAAAAAATACAAAATAAGAAATAAACAGCATACATACATAAAAACATAGCTATTCTAGCATTAGTGGCACTATAACCCCAGTATCTTTAAAGGCCAATGTAAAAAGATGAGCTTTTAGGATGATCTTGAATGATTTGATGGTGGGCACTTCTCAAAGTGGATCTGGTAAACTGTTCCAGAGGCATGTCCCTGCAATAGAGAAGGCTCTATTACATCAAGTCTGTCCAGTTTAAGAGCAGGAATTTCCAGTAGGTTTTTATTTGTAGATCTGAATTGCCTAGATGATTTCTAAAGGCGGAGGGTGGATGCTAGCCATGTTGAAGATTGATAATTTATGATAGGGAGATGCAAGAGAAGTAATGGTCCAAACAAGGAATAAAGTTAATCTTTTTCCAAAGTTGTCATTTATTTGATTTTCATTTTTTAAATAAAACGGCTGCTCCAGAACTCAACATATTAGATTACAGTTCTCAGATAGGTCCCCCGACACGGACCCATGTTTCGCTCCAAGCTGCGTCGGGAGGGACTAGAAATAATTTTAAACACTTAATGTTGGTATTTTGTTGAACATAATTTGAGTAAAGGCTCTCCTTTACCTGTCTGAGAACTATAATCTAATATGTTGAGTTCTGGAGCAGCCTCTTATTTAAAAATGAAAATCGAATAAATGACAACTTTGGGAAAAGATTAACTTTATTCCTTGTTTGGACCATTACTTCTCTTGCATCTCTCTCATTTCGTGTGGATAATTTTTGGAGTGCAAATCTCTTCTCCTTATTTTGTGTTGGAAGATTGATAATTTAACAGGTTATATATAAGAGTAAACACTTTGTATTGGACTCTTCATGTAATCAGAAGCCAATGTAAGTTAATAAGTACTGGAGGAATATGATCCCAACATCTGGTTCCTATGAGTATTCTAGCAGCAGTGTTCTAGATGACGTGGAGAGGACATAAAGTAGAAGCTGGTAACCCTAAATATAAGGAGTTACAATAGTCTAAAGAATTTAAGACAAGGTATTGCAAGACTGTGTGAAAATCCTGATAGTGTAACAAGGGTTTTAGGTTTTTCAGTAGATGCATTTTGTAAAAATATGATTTGACTGTTGATATGTGTAACTTCATGGAGAGATTGTAATCCAGAAGAATACCTAAACATGCATCTTTCCAGATATTGAGGGATTGTCCATCATTGAGAATATAAGAAGGTAGTTGAACAGGAGTTACAACAGAGATATTAACATTTCAGTTTTGCATTCAACTGCAAGCAGTGGAGGGATAACCAATCCCAAATCTTTACACCACAACCCTTACATTTCAGTTGCTTGGATATTGTTTTTGATATAAAGAGCTACTTCTCCACCTTTTCCATCCTTTCTGGCTTTCCTTAATAAGTTATAACCCAGGATGGCTGTATCCCATTCATGAGACTCAGTGAACCATGTCCAAGTCTGCTTCCACCATTAGTGTCGACAAGTCTGGTATTTTATTGCCCAGTCTATGAGCATTTGTGTTCATAGCTTTCCAACTTTTTGCATTAGTTTGTTGCTCTTCTTAGTCACCTTTTCAGCTGATTGATCTTATTTTCTCCTTTACTTCCTGTATTTCTTGGAGATGACATGCCGATTTCATTGGCCACCTCCTGCCACCCCTGCTCTCTAGTTTAAATGCCTGATAATAATATATGATATAAATTTCTTGCTTAGCATCCTCTTTCCTGCCAAGGTCAAATGTAGACCATCCTTATCATATAACCTTTTACTGCTGCATACATGGCCCCAACCTCCAATGAATCAAAATCACTTTCTTTATAGCATCTTTTGAAAAAGAAGTTGAAGTTATCTATATGGCAGAGCCTTTCCTTCCCCTTTCCATGAACACGTAATACTTCCAAACAGACAATGGTCTTTGCCATGTGTCTAATCTTCTTCCCTAGATTTTGGAAATCTTTCTGTTCTGCAAGGATACCATTTCTAGCAAGGTCTTTGGTCCCCAGATGGATGTCATTGATAATAGTTTCTCTACTTTCTTCTGTAATTGCATTGACTATCTGGTTGGTATTTCTACTGGCTGAGATCCTGGAAGGCATTTGACTCTTGCATCCCCATCAAAATGATTTCCCAGATTGGTTCCTCTGATGACAGAGTTTCCCAGCAGAAGAAGCTTTCTTTTATGACATTTAATAATGTTTAAGGGTTTCTGGTTAAACTAGGTGACTACATCCCTTTTAGACCACTTCATTTTCTATTGCTGGAGCTTCTTCATTATCCAATGCAGAAGAGGTGTTATGTAAAGGTGTAATGACGGGGAAAGCAGGTGTGTCTTAATCACAGGCCTTATTCTGCCAGAGCCCACTTATTCCATTTATTCCTGGGTTTCTGGATCCTGGATGTTTGACTTCTCTGTGAGAGTGGGGGTGAATATTCAGGATGCTGCATAGTTGGGTATATTGGGTGTCATATAGTCACATGTCTTGTTCTACCAGAGCCTATTGTAACACATTTATTCCTGGGGTTCTGAATCTTCTGTGGGAGCTGGGGGAGATATTCTGGATGTTGCAAGAAAGGGGAAGCTTTTTGAACCTGAACAGTTCCTCTTTCAGATGATTCAGCTGCTTTTTCATTAGATAGCTGAAAGCAAATTAGACAACCCTTAAGTCAACACTTACCCAAATGGTAGGTCTTGGGAAATAAGCACCACAATTGTTACACCGAATAAGTCAATTCTGCTAATGGTGACTAATAGACAAGTTGTTCAATTGGTACTTAAGTCTTATTCACTTAACCTAAGTCCTTGGAAGAACTATTTAAGAAGAAAACATCCTAGGGGTGGACGGATGTGCATGAAGCAGGGTGGCAGAGAAGAAACAACTCTTGTAGATACTAGCCCTTTTTTTAAATTAACAAACACAGACCTAGATTCATCATTTTGCTATAAATTTCACAGGAATAGCGCCTGCGATTAAAAAAAAAGAAAAAAAGGGGGGGGGGGCATGGTTACGATAATTTTTTAGATACCATGCTTCTTTTTTTTATCACGGGCGCTATTCCTGTGAAATTTATAGCAAAATGATGAATCTAGGTCTGAATGATGAATATAGATCTGTCTGTTTTACAAACAAACAAAAAAATTGTTGTACACTAAGAACATAAGAAAATGCCATACTGGGTCAGACCAAGGGTCCATCAAGCCCAGCATCCTGTTTCCAACAGTGGCCAATCCAGGCCATAAGAACCTGGCAAGTACTGAAGGTGATGGCTCAATAATATACGTTTGAAACAGATACCAGTTTAACCATACATTGTGTTATATTGGTTACCAATAAGATTACTGGAATACACATTTTGTGTTGGTGGGTGTTGTTGTGTGATGAATATAGATCTGTCGCATAGGTATAAGAAATTGCCATACTGGGTCAGACCAAGGGTCCATCAAGCCGATGATTAAGAATGACCATTCTTGTAGGGAAAAGTGACACACTAAGTATCCGCTCTGGGGCTATGAAGGTCCCTCAATCAAATGTTTGATATGCCTTTTTGATACTAGTGCTGAATTTATTTACTTGATTGTTTGTGCAAGAGAGTTTTTTTTTTGGGGGGGGGTACTTATTCTTTTGCTCTCATTGTTTTTGAATTCTTGATTGATTGATTGTTCACTCTAACTTTGCCAGCGCAAAGGTTGAAATTGAAAATATTTAATATTTAATCCCAGAATTTGTCAGAAAGTTTTATGCCTAGTACAAGTGACATTATTTAAATAACAAATGAAACAAAATAATTTGAGTACACTCATATTTTACATTTTTATATACTAAATCTCCTTTTATCTCTATCTAAGGCTGCCCTAGGGATCGCAGACCTCATTCTGTTGGCCATGGAGAAGGAAGGCACTCCTAAACAGCAGGCAATCAAAAAGATATGGATGGTTGATTCAAAAGGATTAATAGTTAAGGTAATGTGAGAATAGCATCATAAACAGAGAATGAATGTGGAAGTTCAAGAGGACTGAAAATATTTTGGTTATGTTAATCTGCTCTCTTGTGTATATGCAATGATAATAAATAGTGTTATTCACTCTCCACTGAAAACAGTTGATATGGTGCAGTTGAATGCTACTGAAGGTTGATTGCTTTTACAGTAAGCAAATTTTACTATGCGTGTATCAAATAAATGAAAATGACTAGGGCCAGGTTTGCTTCTATTCTGAAAATTCTTATTAGAAAGTGGAACATTTCTGTCAGTCAATCAATGGCATCAGACAGCAAAACTCTTCTGAATCTTACTACTAATGTGACAGTTGAAAAATAATTTAAAACATTCAGAAGGTTTTTAATTCTATTTGAAATAGTAATAGCCCCCATTTCATTGGACTCTCTGCCTTAACACTAGATAACTTTGCCTTTGGCTGCCTTGCTATAGAATTCACTACCACAGTGACTACCCAGTAGGAATGTGCATTTGTTTGAAACAAATGGGTTATCCAAACTTAAAAATCCCATTTTCATTTCAGTTCAGATTATGTAAAACAAATGTGCCATCCTACAAAACGCCACAAAATATTTGCATGTTTTCATTTTCAGAAATAGTGCATGCTATTAGCAAATAGCTAATAGCGCCATATTTTCCAAGAAAAAGAAAATGGCTTCCACCATTAACTAGGGCCAGGGTCTACCCAGCTGGGCTGAGCCAAGTCCAGCCAGGGCCTCCCTACCTGGCTGGGGCTGAGCTGAGTCCAGCCATGAGCTCTTCAGACTCCCCTTCTTACTTCCCCAAAAATTAGCCTGGGATAAGGAACCACACTGGCTCCACTTTATTTATTTATTTAAAAGGTCTTTTATACTGATATTAGTCGAAACATTATATCGGTTTACATCGAACTGTAGGAAGGAAAATACAAAAAACAGGGGAGTGGGGAAGGGGGTACAATGAACCAAAAGGAGAACAAGGAAAGCGCAGGAACAAATCAACAGGCGAACTTGAGGACTAAAGCAGAGTCAAATTAAAACAAAACATTACAATTCACGCGGGCTGATTAAGGTTTTTGGGGGAAGGCTTGTTTGAAAAGCCAAGTCTTTAGTTGGGATCTGAATTTTATAATACATGGTTCTAGCCTGAGGTGGGTTGGAATAGCGTTCCAATGCATGGGGCCAGCAATGGAGCGCGCCCGATCCCTCGTGGATGTGAGGTGTGCCTTCTTTAAAGAGGGCAGATGGAGGGACCCTTTCTTTGAGGTCCTCGTGGGCCGATTCAGGCATGTGAGCTGGAAAGTGTCAACGAGCCAGTCGGAATTGTGTGAATATATGGCTTTATGGATAATGGTCAGGGTCTTGTAAAGGATATGAGAAGGGATAGGGAGCCAGTGCAGTTCCTTAAGGATCGGGGAGATATGGATGTATTTACGTGCGTTGGAGAGGGTTCTGACTACTACATTCTGCAGCATTTGTAGGGGTTTTATGGAGGAGTAGGGTAGGTCAAGAAAGAGGGCATTACAGTAATCCATCTTGGATGCGAGTGTGGCCTGGACAACAGTGCAGAAATCACTGGCATGAAGTAGAGGTTTCAGATTTTTTAAGACATTTAGTTTGTAGAATCCCTCTTTGAATATAGCATTGATGTGTTTTTTTAGGTTCAGTTGCTGGTCAATCTGAACCCCAAGGTTCCTTGCGCAGTGCTGCGCATGAAGAATCTTGTAGGTGGGGTCATTTGTGAGTGAAGGGTTAGTGGGAAAAGGTTGGGAGATGAGGAGCAGTTCAGTTTCGGATGTGTTTAGGGCCAAATGGAGATTGGTGAGTAAGGTGTTGATGGCAGCAAGACAGTTTTCCCAGGATTCAAGGGCGTTGGATAGAGGGCCTTGAATGGGTATGATGATTTGCACGTCATCTGCGTAGAGAGAGAATTTGAGGCCAAGTTCCGATAAGAGTTTGCAAAGAGGGGTGAGGTAGATGTTGAAGAGGGTAGAGGAAAGGGAGGAGCCCTGAGGGACTCCCTGGGAGAAAGCGTAATAGGTAGACTCGGCATTGCCTATCTTCACAGGGATGCCTATTGTCAAGATAGGATGAGAACCACTTGAAGGCCGTGCCGGAGAGGCCAATGTCGGTTAGGCGGGAAAGGAGGTGGTTATGGTTTATTGTATCGAATGCCGCCGAAATGTCCAGGAGCGCAAGGATGTTGATGCCTGTGGCCTTGATCCATTCCCCTGAGTAGGTGGTCGGTTAAGGAAAGAAGGAGGGTCTCCGTATTGAGATATTTATGGAAGCCGAATTGGGAGGAGTGGAGTAGGTTGTTGGTTTTAAGGAAGTCTGTTAGTTGCGAGTTGATGACCTTCTCCATGACTTTTGAGATGAATGGGAGACTGGAGATAGGACGAAAGTTGGCAGGGTCCTTGGGGTCTAGTGAAGGTTTTTTGAGCAGTGGTTTAACCACGGCATGCTTGAGCAAGTCGGGGACAATGCCTGAGGAGAGGGAGAAATTTATGATATCCGCAGTGGGTTTAGAGATGGTGTCAGGTATGGTGAGGAGGGCTTTGGTAGGGATAGTATCTGAGGGGTGTGTTGCAGGTTTGATCTTTTTAAGAATTGATGCAATTTCTGTGGATGAGACAAAGTCAAGGTCATAGAAGGAGGCTGATGTTGGGATGGGTCCTGTGATAACAGGGGGCAAGTGGGGTATAGGGGGAAATCTGAGGAGAATGTTTGCAAATATTCCATCCCCTGCTCGCTCTGTGCGCATGTTATAAAATCAACATATTCATGTGTACATGACACTTTTAAAATCGACTCCAATGTGAAAAAGAATTTTCTCCATTTTGTTTTAAATATGCTACTTGTTAACTTCATGGAGTGCCCCTTAGTCCTTCTATTATTTGAAAAAGTAAATAACCGATTCACATTTATCCATTCTAGTCCTCTCATGATTTTATAGACCTCTATTATATCCCACCTCAGCCGGCTCTTCTCTAAGCTAAATAGCCCTAACCTCTTTAGCTGTTCATCATAGAGGAGTCATTCCATCCCCTTTATCATTTTGTTCACCCTTTTCTGTACCTTCTCCAGTGCAACTAAATCTTTTTTGAGAAGTGGTAACCAGAATTGCACACAGTATTCAAGGTGAGGTCTCACCATTGAGCAATACAGAGACATTATAACATTCTCTGTTTTATTCACCATTCTCTTCCTAGTAATTCTTAACATTGGCCTGGATTTATCAAAATGCACTAAATATCGCATGCAATAGGAAAAGAGGTGTGTTTTATGGTAATAGCCTATTTATCGCAAAGTGTGCTATCTTAGCGCTTCGCATATGTATTAACGCAGAGTGCGATAACCTTTTCTCTCTTGCAATTAGTACCACTATTGTTGCAATTCCTACCTACAACCACTGGGGGGGAGAGAGAGAGAGTGCGATAAAGCCATATCGCACAGCTTTAACGCAAATGAAAAAGGTGTAGTTAATTTCCTTGTTAAAACTGTGCGATATGGCTTTGCAATTTGCGAAGCCAGCCCACTTGGGCAGAAATCCTGCCCCAAACTCCTCCCCTTTTCCTAATTTGCATCGCACCATGCGTTATGGTGCTTTTCGCATGCGTTAATGGTGTTTTACGCATGCGAAAACGCCATATAGCACTTTGTTAAATGACCCCCATTGTTTGCTTTTTTGACCGCCGCAGCACATTGAGTGATTATTTCAATGTATTATCCATTATGATGCTTATATCTTTTACCTGGGTGGTAACTCCTAACATGGAACCTAACATTGTGTAACTACAGCATGGGTTATTTTTCCCTATATGCATCACCTTGCACTTGTCCACTTTAAATTTCAGCTGCCATTTGGATGCCCAATCTTTTAGTCTCACAAAGTCCTCCTACAATTTATCACAATCCGCATGTGATTTAGCTACTCTGAATAATTGTGTCATCTGCAAATTTGATCATCTCACTCATAGTGATATATTTCCAGATCATTTATAAATATATTGAAAAGTACCAATCCAAGCACATATACCCTGAGACACTCCACTGTTTACCTTTTTCCACTGAGAAAACTGACCATTTTCACTGAGAAAACTGACCACCCTGTTTCCTGTCTTTTAACCAATGTGCAATCCATGAAAAGACATCCCCTCCTATCTCTTGACTTTTTAGTTTTCTTAGAAGCCTCCCTTGAGGAACTTTGTCAGACACCTTCTCAAAATCCAAATACACTACATCTACTGATTCACCTTTATCCACATGTTTATTGACCCCTTCAAAAAATGTTACATATTTGTGAGGCAAATCTTCTCTTGGGTAAATACAAGCTGGCTGTGTCCCATTAAACCATGTCTGTCTATATGTTCTGTGATATTAATCTTTATAATAGCTTCCACAATTTTTTCCAGCACTGAAGTTAGGCTCACCAGTCTATAATTTACCAGACACAGCTCTGAATCCTTTTTTAAATGTCATGGTTATATTGGCCACCTTCCAGTCTTCAGGTGGAAAAGATGATTTTAATGATAGTTTACAATTACTTGTAATAGGTCTGACATTTCATTTTTTAGCTCTTTCAGAACCCTGGGGTGTATACATTTGGTCCAGATGATTTGCTACCCTTCAGTTTGTCAAACTGCCCTTATTACATCTTCCAGGTTCACCATGATTTGGTTCAGCTCATCCGAATCATCCTTGAGAGCCATCTTCAGAACCAGTATCTCCCCAACATCCTTATTAGTAGACACGGCAACAAAGAATTGTCTTTCCACAATGGCCTTATCTTCCTTAGGTGCCCCTTTAACCCCCTCAATCATCTAATGGTCCAACTGATTTCCTCTCAGGTTTCCTGCTTCGGATATATATTTTAAACTTTTTATTTATCCAATTTTAAATATGCAAACCATTATACATGTTTGTAAAAGCAATATGAGGATAATAAAAAAGAAAATGAAACAATCTTAATTCAAGATAAATACATTGCCATTATATTTGATAAAGCATGCTGGAAACAAAACACATGACATCATTATTATCATCCTCTAATAGAAAAGAAACAAAAAGGAGGGGAAGTAACTCTAGGGAGTAAATAATAAAGCAATTCAAGGAAAGGCTAGTAGCAAATAAGGACCTCCATACATAAATAAAGGTCTCTAATACTAAGGATCAGGTAGAAATGGAGAAGAAGAAATTATTTTCCTAACATTAAGGAAGGATTGTAGCTGCTCAGGAGCAAAAAAAACAAAAGTATTGAACATAACATTTACATGGGTAATGTAATACAAAAGAAGCTGATAAATCAAGAGTATCTTTCCTGGGTAAGCCTAGAGATATCAGGAAAAATACGCAGATTTTGACCATAAAAAGTAGAATTTAGATTAGGAAAGTATAGGGTCATCACTATGGAAAGATCTGAATCGGCAAAGTAACCCTGTCTTTTATTTCCGGACCAGATGACTCAAGAAATTCTGTAAGATTCAAAGTCAACATGGATTTACCCAAGGGAAGTCTTGCCTAACAAATCTGTTTCTTTTTTTTTGAAGGGGTTAATAAACATGTGGATAAAGGTGAACCGGTAGATGGTAGTGAATTTGGATTTTCAGAAGGCATTTGACAAAGTCCCTCATGAGAGGCTTCTAAGAAAACTAAAAAGTCATGGGATAGGAGGTGATGTTCTTTCGTGGATTAAAAACTGGTTAAAAGACAGGAAACAGAGAGTAGGATTAAATGGTCAATTTTCTCAGTGGAAAAGGGTAAACAGTGGAGTGCCTCAGGGATCTGTACTTGGAACGGTGCTTTTCAATATATATATAAATGATCTGGAAAGGAATACGATGAGTGAGGTTATCAAATTTGCGGATGATACAAAATTACTCAGAGTAGTTAAATCACAAGCGGATTGTGATACATTACAGGAGGACCTTGCAAGACTGGAAGACTGGGCATCCAAATGGCAGACTAAATTTAATGTGGACAAGTGCAAGGTGTTGCATATAGGGAAAAATAACCCTTGCTGTAGTTACACGATGTTAGGTTCCATATTAGGAGCTACCACCCAGGAAAAAGATCTAGGCATCATAGTGGATAATACTTTAAAATCGTCGGCTCAGTGTGCTGCAGCAGTCAAAAAAGCAAACAGAATGTTAGGAATTATTAGGAAGGGAATGGTTAATAAAATGGAAAATGTTATAATGCCTCTATATCGCTCCATGGTAAGACCGCACCTGGAATACTGTGTACAATTCTGGTCGCCGCATCTCAAAAAAGATATAGTTGCGATGGAGAAGGTACAGAGAAGTGCAACCAAAATGATAAAGGGGATGGAACAGCTCCCCTATGAGGAAAGGCTGAAGAGGTTAGGGCTGTTCAGCTTGGAGAAGAGATGGCTGAGGAGGGGGATATGACAGAGGTCTTTAAGATCTTGAGAGGTCTTGAATGAGTAGATGTGAATCAGTTATTTACACTTTCGAATAATAGAAGGACTAGGGGGCATTCCATGAAATTAGCAAGTAGCACATTTAAGAATAATCGGAGAAAATTCTTTTTCACTCAACGCACAATAAAGCTCTGGAATTTGTTGCCAGAGGATGTGGTTAGTGTAGCTGGGTTCAAAAAAAGTTTGGATAAGTTCTTGGAGGAGAAGTTCATTAACGGCTATTAATCAAATTTACTTAGGGAATAGCCACTGCTATAAATTGCATCAGTGGCATGGGATCTTCTTAGTGTTTGGGTAATTGCCAGGTTCTTGTGACCTGGTTTGGCCTCTGTTGGAAACAGGATGCTGGGCTTGATGGACTCTTGGTCTGACCCAGCATGGCAATTTCTTATGTTCTTATGATTCCCAGCTGAGGTATTCGCTGTAGCCTAAGAAGATGACAGCAAAAAGGTTAACTTATTTATGGGAGGAGATTCTTCAGGTGGAATACCCAGAACTTGGTGAAAATATTTTTATATGATAACCATTGGGAGTTTGCCCAGAATCTTAGGAAAATTCAAAATTCAGAGATTAAGCCGACAATGAAGAATTCTCCATCAGTTCAAGCCTATGGGATAGAACTCCATTATCCTGAATGGAGATTGATTGTACTGACTGAATATTTGCAATGTCTTGCTGAACTGCCTGCAAGTTGCTTAGAATGCTCTTGAATGGAACATTCATGCTTTGCAACCATAGGATCCAATTTAGTAATAACCAAGTCCACTTTAGATACTGAAGAGGACAAAATCTGGGCAGATGTCTCCATCAGTTCCCATAGTGATTCCAAAGTAATATCCACCGGCTTAACAGGCATCTGAAGAGACTCCTGCAACCATGGAACCGCCGGAGAAGAAACAGCATGTCCTCTTACCAGACCAGTACTTTCAGACGATAGAGAGGAAGAAACCGTTCCAGCAACTGCCATTCCATCAGAAGCCTTCGAAGTTGTAATGATAGATGCGACAATATCCTCGGCTCCCACCCGCACAGATGCCGGCAGAAGTGTACTTGCTAGCGTTTCGGCGGCATCATCAGAAGGGGTGCATTGATCAGCCAGCGGAAGAGCCTGTTCTCGGAGCCTTGAGGGAAACCTCGTCCCCAGGAAGCACTGACGCTCCCTCGCTGAGTGCTGCATCGAGGAGCTGATCACCGAGATTCCGGGTATTCACAGGAGACGCGAAGTTAACATTCAACTGCTGGCCAGGAGGTAAAGAGGGTTCGGTGGGAAAAACCCTAATTTTCCCCTTTCTCTTCGGTGCCATGTCAGATTTGAGCAGGAAACTAACAAATAAGGAATGCTCAGGAGCACAGCGTCGACTGGCAAAAGGCAATCTTGTCCTCTCTACTTCAGATATACAGGGTGTTTCAAAATGATGGACCCAATTTCAAAGCAGTATATTTCAAAACCGGGTCCATCTTTTTTAAACAGCCTGTATTTGAAAAAGTTTTTATTATGAGTTTTTGCCTCTACGGCCAACTTCATTTCAAATTCTGTCTTAACCTGTCTTTTCAATGTTTTCCATTTAACTTGACAATGCTTATGCTTTTTCCTATTTTCTTCAGATTGATCCTTCTTCCAATTTTTGTAGGAAGTTTTTTTTTTTTTACTAAAATAAGCCTCTTTTACCTTGCTGCCTTTTAACATGCCAGTAATTGTTTGGCCTTCCTTCCACCTGTTTTGCTGTAAATTCCTTCCTGCTCCAGGCCTTGTCTGCTAATGTGTTGTAGGTTCCTTTTATTTGCTTCTTATCATTAGCCATTCACTGGTGGGTGCAGAGGTCACCCAGTGCCTGACTCTGTTTGAGCATCCCTGCTCTGGACTCCTGCTCTAGTGCACTGGCAACACCTGGCTTCATTAAGTACTTGTAGGGCAGTAATGTGACTACTTATTAAGAAATTATGTTCTTGATAGCCTTGTCTCCCATCAGATTAATTAGTTGTGTGGGTAAACTGTTAGTCCTCAGTGCTTTTCCTTCTGTTATTTCATTGTGTACATTGCACTTTAGTCTCTAGTACCATAGGTTCATAGCTGAACCTTCTTTTGTCACATGTTTGTCATGTTGTACTATTGCTTGTAGAGGTTTTCTATATATTCTTTCCATCTTGTCTTGATTTTATTTTCTGTCAAGGTCATATCTCTAAATGGGTTTGTTTTACACGTACTATGACCGGAATGAACCTCACCAGGTTGCGCTGGGATTGATCTGAAGCTCTAAACTTTACTACTAGTAGTCCACTTAATAATTGCATTGTGTCAAAGAGAGCTTTCTTCTGGAGTTCATAGAGTGTAATATGTACAAGCAATATATCAAGGTGTGCACTTGGATGTTCTTTTTAACCAGGCCAGTGATGCCCAGTATAACTGGAACTATTTCTGTATCTTTCTACCTCATATTCTTGCTCTCTTATTGCATCTCTTAGTAATATAGCAACATAGTAAATATTGGCAGAAAAGGACCCAAGCAGTCCATCCAATCTGTCTAGCAATTTTTTTTTTGTTTGTTTTTTTAATGTAGGGGTAGTAATAGCCATTCCGAACAGGTTACACCCATATCCATTCACTTGGTACTGACACTTTTATTAGTAATCCCACTTTTATGTTTTTCTCTTTTACCGCTGTGTCCAGTTGTCTTGCATTGAGTATTTTGTCAATTGGAATGGGAATGTCCTGCATTCATTCTCTGCAGTTCTGACAGACTCGTGATTCCAGTGTTTTCTGGTACTGTGATGCTATAGTGTTTCCAGTGATGAACTGTGTCATCTTATCATGCCTTTCTATATACAGGCCGCCTGACATCAGCACATCACACCTAGTGTTGGAATGTACAACCATTTCAAGTTCTCTTATATGTGTCTGCTCTATTGATTTATTTTCTAAGCAGGCTGTGAACCATCTTGTCCATACTGCGCTATCCTGTGATGAAATTATCAGTCTAAAGATGAGAGGCTGATAATTGCATCTCAGGATAGCGCAGTTTGGACAAGATGGTTCACAGCAAGCCATTCCTGCCATTACAACTTTCTTGTGAACATTTTGCAAATTTCCATTTCTTGCTGTAAACTTGGCTGCAATTTCTTTCATCTTCTTAAAAAGATTTCTTATTTTTCTCTTTCTGTTATTCTTCTCTGCTTCTTGACATTCCTGATTAAGATACCTTTCTTTATCCTTTCTTGCTTAGTGAGCATTCCCTATTGAGTTTTCTGTCTTTCTAATAATCACCTTTAATTTTTGCTTTCCATCTTTCTTCTGCATTCTTAATAGCTTGTGCTGAAAGCCACTTTGATTTTCTTTCTTGTGGAAAATATCCCTAAATATTTTCCTTTGCTTAAACCTTTACCAACTCTCATGTCTCTTCCAACAGTGCATATGGCTGGCTGCCAGGTCAAGCACAGCAAATCTGTTATTCACCTCTATTATAAACTTTGACGGGATATTCTCTAAATTGTATATTGTTAGTCTTGTAATCTTATTCACTTTTCTCAGCTTAATCTGAATTTTTGGTGCCAGACATTCATGATCTTTTCACACCTAGGATCTGGTAAAGTCTTTGCCTATTGAATTACACTTCTCCAATATTTCAATGCCATAGTTAGGTTAAAATAGACAGTAATGGTTCCTAAATATTTATAAAATAAAGATTTAGTTTTCTTTTAAAAAAACAGAACTCTGTGTTTACAGCCATACAAAACAACCATGCATAAGCTGCTCTTAAATAAAATGTATTATGAACCATGTTCTGTAGGAAGTTTTGGTAGAATAAATCCTCTTTTTCAGGCTGCTAAATCATATAGGGGCCAATTTTAAATCCTACGCGAGCGGGGTACATTTGTACACGCTACCCGGCGAGCACAAATGTACACCAGATTTTAAATCCGGGGTCAGCGTGCACATGGGGTGCACACTTGTGCACCTTGCGAGCGCCGAGCCCTAGGGGAGCCCCGATGGCTTTCCCCGTTCCCTCCAAGGCCGCTCCGAAATTGGAGCAGCCTTGGAGGGAATTTCCTTTTGCTCCCCCCCACCTTCCCCTCCCTTCCCCTATCTAACCCACCCCCCTGCCCTAATTAAATCCCCCCTACCTTTATTGTCTAAGTTACGCCTGCCTGCCAGCTGCTGTGCCGGAGGACTCTGGACCAGCCACGCCCCCGGACCGCCCCTTTTTCAAAGCCCCGGGACATACGCGCGTCCCGGGGCTTGCGTGCGCCGCCGAACCTATGCAAAATTGGCTCGGCGCGCACAGGGGTGTAGGTTTAAAAGGGTTACGCGCACGTAACCCTTTGAAAATCTACCCCTTAATGAGACAGTGACCAGAAAACAAGTGACTGAATGACTTACAGATCAAGATGCTTAGTTATTACACAGACCTGCTAGGATTCATTTTAAAAGAAACAAAACCATAGTATCAGATGTGGATGTACAATGGCAGGCAGATCTGGTCAACCTGACCACCTTGTCCAGATATAACAGCGGCTAAAAAATACATTTTGACAGTGATAGATGTTTTGTCAAAATATGCATGGGTTGTGAGCCTAAAAACAAAAACAGGTTGTGAAGTGGCCAAGGCACTTGAAAATATATTTAAAGGTAGCCGTGTTCCCAATAAAATACAAACAGACTGGGGTAAAGAGTTTTTAAATAGCTCTGTGAAGCATTTGTTAAAATATAGAGGCGATCATTATTTTGTGACCAAAAACAATGTTAAGGCAGCGGTTGTGGAGAGATTTAACAGGACTTTAAAATCCAAAATTTGGCGACACTTTACATTGCACAACACTTTTAAATATGAAGATGTGTTTCAGGCTGTTTTATGCCCCTTGTTTAAGACGTTTGTTATTATAAATATCTCATCTATCCATGTTTGCTCATAACCTTTTTCAAATTTCCCTTTAGTTTTTGACAATCTAATATGATTCCCCCTTTTAAAAAATGGCTTAGCAGGTTCAAGTTTGTTGTTGTTGCCATAGATTACTTTCCAGAACCACAGAGAGTTTGAGGCTGTTATATTGATGGGGCGGGCCTGTATTGTTCTGTGAAAGCTGTGGTTATAACTATTCAGAAAAGCCAAAGCACATCTTCAGATTGAAAAGAGTTGTGCAATGTAAAGTGTTGCCACATTTTGGATTTTAAAGTCTTGTTAAATCTCTCCACAACCGCTGCCTTAACATCATTGTTTTTGGTCACAAAATGATAAACACCTCTGTATTTTAACAAATTCTTCACAGAGCTATTTAAAAACTCTTTACCCCGTCTGTTTGTATTTTATTGGGAACATGGCGGCCTTTAAATATATTTTCAAGTACCTTCACGACCTGTTTTTGTTTTTAGGTTCACAACCCATACATATTTTGACAAAAAATCTATTACTGTCAAAATGTATTTGTAGCCATTTTAATAACTGGACAAGGCGGTCAGGTCAACCAGATCAGCTTGCCATTGCGCATCCACCTCTGTCACTATGGTTTTGTTTCTTTTAAAATGTATCCTAGCAGGTCGGTGTAAAGAATGAGCATCTTGATCTGTAAGCCCTTCAGTCACTTGTTTCCTGATCACTGTCTCATTACATGTTTTATCAGCCTGAAAAAGAGGATTTATTCCACCAAAACTTCCTACAGCGCCTGGTTCATAAGCTGCTTGTGCATGGTTGTTTTGTATGGATGTAAACACAGAGGGCTAGTTCTTAAAAGAAAATAAATCTTTGTTTTATTCACTTTTGCAGTCCCCCCAACAGCCTGTTAATTATTCTTTTAGTATACTACAAAAGATCTGCTCAAATTTCACTCTGCAAGGATAGGGGCCATTGTGCATGCTTACCTATAGTGAGGGGAGGAGGGAAGGAGGAGATTCTCCCTGTCACTGTGTACAGAATGAGAGAAAGCTTCCTGCCACCTCACAGCTAGTAACTTTTAAAACAGAGGGGCTAGAAAAAAAAAAACAACTCCTTCCGGCTCTGTCATCATTAGAAAGTGACAGGGGTCATTTCTGAATACGTTCTTGGGGAGGGGGGGGCGCATTTTTGGGTGTGGGTAGGGTTTGTGTTATACTTCCGGTAAGATCATCAAAAACAGCCAGAGTCCATTAATTTTGTCGTCATTATAAAGCAACAGGGCCTTTTCTGATGAAATTCTAGGGAATGTATTTGGGGGGGGGGGGGGGGGGGGTTGAGGGTTGGACTTCCGGTGATGTCATACGAGTGACAACATAGGGGGGTTTGATTTGGGGCAGGGCTTGGGAGGGGCTACACAATTCACTTCTATGGGGTGGGAGGAGTGTGGGTGGTGTCAGGGGTGAAGCTAGGGTTGTGATCAGGACCGGATGGGGGTGTGGGCGGGGCTACAGCTATTCATTTCTATGAAGGTGGGCGGGGCTTAGGCTGGAAGTGATCGCTGATTGGCTGACGTCAGTTTTGAGTGACAGTGTACCCATAGACTACTTTCCAGGATACCAATGTCAGTAATAGCACTGGTTATTTCCTAAGCCAACTTGATTAAAAGCAGTTAATGGACTTCTCCAGGAATTTATACAAACCTTTTTTAAACCCAGCTACACTAACTGCCCTAATCACATCCTCTGCCAACAAATTCCAGAGTTTAATTGTGCATTGAGTGATACAGATTTTTCTCTGATTGTTTTGCTACTTGCTAACTTCATGTAGTGCCTACTAGTCCTGTTATCCAAAAGAGTAACTAGCTGATTCACATTTACCCATTCTATACCTCATGATTTTATAAACATCTATCATATCCCCCCTCAGCTGTCTCTTCTCAAAGATGAACAGCCCTAATCTCTTCAGGCTTTCCTCATATGGGAGCCGTTCCATTTCCTTTATCATTTTGGTCGCCCTTCTTAGTACCTTCTCTAGGCCATGAATATCTTTTTTTGAGATGTGGCGACCAGAATTGTACACAGTACTCAAGGTGCAGACTCACTGTGGAGCGATACAGAGGCATTATGACATTTTCTGTCACCATTCCTTTCCTAATAATTCCTAACATTCTGTTTGCTTTTTTGACTGCCACAGCACACTGAACCGATGATTTCAATGTATTATCCACTATGACGCCTAGATCTTTTTCCTGGGTGATAACTTCTGATATGGAGCCTAACATTGTATAACTACAGCATGGGTTATTTTTTTCCCTATATGCATCACTTTTGCACTTGTCCACATTAAACTTCATCTGCAATTTGGATGCCAAATCTTCCAGTCTCGCAAGGTCTTCCTGCAATTTATCTCAATCTACATGTGACTTAACTACTCTGCATAATTTTATATCATCTGCAAATTTGATTACCTCACTTGTCCTCAAAGTGGGTGCAGTGAGTGCAAAAGAAATACTTGTGAGGCACTGTGTAGGGTCCAAAATGTGACATCCTACTTACAGCACTCAATCACCTAGGCTTCAAACAGATCGTCAAAGGGCCCACGCACAAAGCGGGACACACACTTGACTTGATCTTTCTCAACGATGGCATAACCTCGGCCGCTAACCCTACTTGCGTCCCTGTCCCATGGTCCGACCATCACATCTCCGCAGAACTTCAAATTAAAGATCAGCCTCGTCCTATCTTCCCGGCAACCACTATACAATACAGGAAACCCTGCCCCATAGATAGTCTCAGCAACCTGCTCACTAAAGAGCTCGACCGACTGGATCTCACAGACGCTCCCTCAGCCATCAACTCCTGGCTCAAGATAACAAACGAGGTCGCAGATCTATCCTGTCCCTTCATCACTAAATCTTTGAAACCACCTCAAGCCAATAGACATCCGTGGTACACCCCGGAACTTAAAATCCTTAAACAAGAACTTCGGAAAAAAGAAAGCAATTGGCACAAGTCTCCTTCCACCGTCTCAACTCTAAACTACAAAACCCACCTCAACACATACAGAATAGCCATCCTCAAGGCCAAAAAAGACTTCTTTGCAAAAAAAATACACAACTTCTCATTCGACTCCAAAGCCTTATTTTCATTTGTATCATCTCTAACAAAACCATCCCCACCTATCATCCCTGACGAACAAGCATCCAACAAAGCCACGGAACTAGCAATATACTTTGATGAGAAGATCACCAACCTACTCAAGCCTATCTCTTCTCTACAGCTGATAACAATGCCCCCCAGCACCTCAACACCCACCAAGAAATTCAGCTTTACATCGTTCGAGACCCCATCATCAATGGAAATCGAAATCATTCTCAAAAAGCTTAAACCCTCCTCTCATCCTCTGGATGCCATGCCCTCCAATCTTCTGCTAGCTATTCCTAACACCATTTCCAAAGCATTAGCAGACATCATAAACTGCTCTTTAACTCAAGGAAAGATCCCAGAACAACTTAAAATAGCCATACTGAAACCCTTACTAAAAAAACCTAACCTCTCAACGGCTGACCCTGCAAACTTCCGTCCAATCGCTAACCTCCCCTTGATCTCAAGAGTGATGGAAAGATTTGTTAACAAACAACTGTCTGAGTACCTGGAGGAGAACAACATACTCTCCCCTTTCCAGTTCGGTTTTAGGAAATTGCAAAACACAGAAGCGCTACGCGCATCATTATCTGACACTATCCTCCTCAATCTTGAAAAAAAACAACCGTACCTCCTCGCCCTTCTCGACCTATCTGCCGCCTTCGACACAGTTAGTCATTCCATCCTTCTCGAGCGGCTATCTGATATAGGAATTCAAGGAGAAGCTCACAGCTAGTTCCAATCATTCTTGGAGAACAGATTCTATAAGGTCAAGATCAATAACGAAGAATCACTTCCCATCAAATCAATCCGAGGAGTCCCACAAGGATCATCTCTCTCCCCAACACTTTTTAACATTTATCTTCTACCACTCTGCCACCTACTCTCCAGCCTTAATCTAAAGCATTACATTTTCGCTGACGACATTCAGATACTTCTTCCTATCACAGAATCCCTGCAAAAAACTTGGGCACATTGGAACAAATGCTTACAATCTATCAATACTCTGCTATCTAGCTTGAACCTCATACTCAATCAAAATAAAACTGAAATCCTCATCATCTCGCCGGATGAAAACCATAGTCTCACAAACTCCCAAAGCGCAACACAATTCGCAAAATCATACATTAACCACTCCCCCTCTGTCAGGGACTTAGGGGTGTGACTCGACAATCAATTTAACCTCAAATCATTCGTCCACAACACCACTAAAGAATGTTTTTTCAGACTTCAAGTGCTCAAAAATCTGAAACCGCTCCTTCATTTCAGCGACTTCCGATTAGTAATTCAGTCTATAATTCTGTCAAAGTTGGACTACTGCAACCCCCTTCTACTAGGTCTCCCTGCCATTTCCACGAAACCGCTACAAATGGTGCAGAATGCTGCGGCGAGGTTACTCACCAACTCAAATAAAAGAGCCCACATCACACCAATTCTACACGGCCTTCACTGGCTTCCTATAAAATCCAGGATCACCTTCAAGACATTAATGATGATCCACAAGGACATTATGGGCATCGCCCACCTACATCTAAACACGCAACTCCGCCCTCACACATCACAAAGACCAATCAGATACAATTACAAAGGATCATTATATGCTCCTCCGGTCAAATCCTTATTAAGAAAACGAGCACTCTCTACAGCCGGGCCCACCCTCTGGAACTCATTACCTCCGGAACTTCGCCTAGAAACATGCCATCAAACTTTTAAGAAACAACTAAAAACATGGCTCTTCCGGCAAGTCTTCCCGGAATCACAGGAACACTCAGACACCGGTCAAAGGGCAAAATAGAACATAACAAATCTATTGAACACCCCCAAACCCCGCTGGGCCCGCTTACGCCTTACCCGGACAGTCCACAGATTATGAAAGTCACCACTGTAGATGCACTAGCTCATTAGCTCTCATTATGCTCAGGTCATGCCCTTCAACATTGTACACTGTTACTTGATACACTCAATTTATTTTATTATCTATTGTAGATATTTTTATTTTTGTTTTTTACGTCTTTTGAACGCCGTTTGACGTGTTATTGATGTCTATTTAATATTTATGTTCTAATGTTCAGAAACTGTTTAATATTTTTACGTTCTCATTTTTAGAAACTCCGTTTAATGTAACGCCTTAACCACGACTGTTTTGTTCAGTGGAAACCGACCTGATTCGATATGTGTATCGAGAATGTTGGTATATAAAAAATTCTAAATAAATAAATAAATAAAACAGCACAATAACTTAAACTGCAGCACCACAGAATTTATTTTTTATTTATTTATTTATTTTACAGTGTCTTTCCCTTTATCTGTGCAGGACTCACATAGGGCCAGGGAAACATCCACTCTCCAGGGCTTGATTAAGTGCAGCTCCCAGGTGGACAGGGTCTCTTTAGACTGCGCAAAATACCCCTTCCAATCTGATAAAAATGTAAGAGTCTATGGCACAGAGAGTAAATCTCTCTCTCTCTCTCTCTCTCTGTGAAACACTGGATGGGTGTCCGTAGTAATTTTTTGTTTTCCTTACCAGAGTTGTCAGATCTTCTGGATCTCCTTGGTTCTTATACAGTCTCTTTATTTCTTCTTTCTATATCCCTGATGGGAGGGTTCCCCTTGAAGCAAGCAGCTCTCTTTGCTTCAGACAGGAAGAAAGGACAGCCAAAGCTTTCTCCTGGATCTTGAAATCAAAGTTTATTTTCCCCAATATAATTTAACATCAGAGTTCCTCCTAACAACGAGTCACCACCACTTCAGGGACAGGTCTTCCCTAACCCTGGCTCACATGGGATGAACATGGGGCGGTTAGATGAAATCACCAAGAGGGTCAGGGCAGGGGGGAGGCAAGGGAGGGTGAAATGACTTGCCCAAGGTCACAAGGAGTGGCAGTAGGATTTGAACCCTGGCTTCCCTTGTTTGCAGCTCACTGCTCTAATCACTCAACTTTTGGGCCTTTTATTTTCTTGTTCTCAGTCTTCAGCGTTCAGTGGGGGCGGGGCAGCGTTTGGCCACCCCACCCCCTGGGTTTAGAAATAGGACTCCTCCATTCCCTATTGCCTGCCTCCTATCCTTCTCCAGGATCTGCCCCCTGGGGTGTGAGAGGTTGGTGAATGATAGGAGGTTGTGTGTGTTACACACTCTTTTAGAGCTGATGCAAGGGTATTAGATGCCCTAGACAAACCTTACTGCCATTCATTCTCCCTTCCCTCCCCTCACCACACAATTCAAACTTATGCATTCTTTTCCATTTTAGAATTTAACTACTTCCCCAATCTACAAAGGGCAGATTGCATATGGAAAATAGACATTCAAAGTACAATCTTCTGAAATAAAAATATCTCTTACAACATATATATTATAGTTGCATACACTGCAAAAGAAGAATCTTTCAATAATAATAGTTTAATAGACTTAATAAACTACCTTTCTGATAGTAATCAAGGCGGTTTACTGGATCCCATATTGTATTAGGCTTATGGTAAAATGCACTGGGGGTGGACTTGACCCCCAGAAAGCCAGGAATAAACTGAACTACAATTCCAATATAGTAAGCCTTCTGTACCATAACTGCCAGCACGCAGCCTATAAAAAACCATACTTCAAATATTACATCAGGGCCTAAACACCAATACACCTTCTATTAAGAAAACAGATTAAAGCCAGGTTGTTGTAAATCCCTACACAGAAACTACATGCTAGCAGAATACCTAAAGCCTCAGTCACACAAGCAGAACACAGATAGACTCTCACCAAATACAGAATAAAGAGACCATAAAATATAAATTAAAACACGCAGACAGAAAACAGAATTGGAAATCACAAGAAGCCAAGCTCTGTAGGCAATGTAAACACAAGAAATAAACATACCAATAAAAAGAATGTCAGATCTATTGATAAATAGAACAGCCAATTAAAAACATGTATAATAATGTTTAAAATATTGCCAAACACTAAAAAAAAAATTTCAAAACAGCAGATACGTTATAGCCAATAATTAAAACTAACAAGGATAAAAAAAAAAAAATCTCCCACTCTTCATACCTGGGAACTTTAGATTTACAGTCGTCCTGAGATTCTCATACATTGGAGGGGAGCTCACAAACTTTGACCTCTCTCACACACATATATACAGATATTCTCACTCACTCACACACATAGACACATATATACAGAGGTACTAACACACACACAAACACTCTCTCATATATACAAACATATTCACACTGGGGCAGATTTTAAAAGTTATGTGCATGGCCTACATTTGTGCGCGCTACCTGGCGCGCACAAATGTACGCCCGATTTTATAACATGCGTGTGCAGCCACACGCATGTTATAAAATCAGGGGTTGGCACGCACAAGGTGGTGCACATGCCGAGCCCTCGGAGAGACCAGCTGGTTTTCCCCTGTTCCCCGTTCCCACCATCTCCTCCCTTCCCCTACCTGTCCCACCCCCCAGCCCGAAAAAAAAAGCAACCCGTACCTTTGTTGTGGAAGTTACGCCTGCCAGCCGAGTGGCAAAGGGCTGCTGTGCCGGAGTCTTCAGCCACACCTCCCAGCCCGCCCAGCCACACCCTCGAACCATCCCGCCCCCTGCCTGCCCATTCAGAAAAGCCCCAGGACATACACGTGTCCCGGGGCTTTATGCTCGCCACCGGGCCTTTTGAAATTAGGCCTGGCGTGCATAATCCTCCTTCTCCATAGCAACTATATCTTTTTTGAGATGCGGCGACCAGAATTGTACACAGTATTCAAGGTGCGGTCTCACCATGGAGCGATATAGAGGCATTATGACATTTTCCTTTTTTTTAACCATTCCCTTCCTAATAATTCCTAACATTCTGTTTGCTTTTTTGACTGCTGCAGCACACTGAGCCGACGATTTTAAAGTATTATCCACTATGATGCCTAGATCTTTTTCCTGGGTGGTAGCTCCTAATATGGAACCTAACATCATGTAACTACAGCAAGGGTATTTTTCTCTATATGCAACACCTTGCACTTATCCACATTAAATTTCATCTGCCATTTGGATGCCCAATCTTCCAGTCTTGCAAGGTCCTCCTGTAATGTATCACAATCCGCTTGTGATTTAACTACTCTGAATAATTTTGTATCATCCTCAAATTTGATAACCTCACTCGTATTCCTTTCCAGATCATTTATATATATACAAGCCGTAAAGCCCGTTAAAACGGGCTACATCCCTCTGTCTCTCACCTCCCCCTCATTCTCTCTCCCCTCACTCTTCACCACCCCCCTCCCCCACCCACTCCTCTCCACCCTCCCTCTCCTCTCACTCAGTCCCCCCTCTCCCTCACTCCCTCCCACTCAGTCCCCCCTCTCCCTCCCTCCCACTCACTCCCTCCCACTCACTCAGTCCCCCTCTCCCTCCCTCCCTCCCTCCCTCCCTTCACCCACCTCCATTTCCTCCCGGCACCGTAAGCGCGACTTCCCGCAACCCTCACCCGGCTCCATTAACTCCTCCCGCTCCTGCCGGCAGATCTCGGGGGGGGGTCACTCCCGCGCGCGCGGCAGTGACCCCCCCGAGATCTGCCGGCAGATCTGGGGAGGAGAAGTAGCGGCACCGCGCGCGCGCGGTGCCGCTACTTCTCCTCCCGCTCCTGCCGGCAGATCTCGGTGGGGGGGGCGCGGGAGTGACACCCCCCCCCGAGATCTGCCGGCAGATCTCGGTGGGGGGGGCGCGGGAGTGACACCCCCCCCCCCCCCCGAGATCTGCCGGCAGATCTGGGGAGGAGAAGCAGCGGCACCGCGCGCGCGCGCGGCGCCGCTGCTTCTCCTCCCGCTCCTGCGGCCCCACCGCCATTTTTTTTTTTCTGATCGACATCCTTGCCCGCACATGCGCAGTAGAGCTGTGCTCTACTGCGCATTTGCGGGCCGTCGGTCACAGGCCATTTATAAGGTAGATATTGAAAAGCACTGGTCCAAGTACAGATCCCTGAGGCACTCCACTGTTTACCCTTTTCCACTGAGAAAATTGACCATTTAATCCTATTCTCTGGTTCCTGTCTTTTAACCAGTTTGTAATCCACGAAAGGACATCACCTCCTATCCTATGACTTTTTAGTTTTCTTAGAAGCCTATCATGGTTGGCCCTTTAGTTAGTGAGAGTGCAGGTTAGTGTCAGGGAGACGTACCATTCAAATGCAGCCACTTCCTTTAAGGGGTCTGGAATGGCCTTCCCCCTGAGCGTCTAGGTAGCAGCTCCTTACAGAGAGCTGGAGAGGCAGTCCCTTTAGGGGACTGAGCTTAAGACATGGCTCTTTGGCTGTGCATATGCAGACACTAACTAAAATGACTCTTATTTTAACTATTTAGATTAAAAAACTTTTAACTTTACTGCTTACCTTTCTTTTAATGTTTGAAATTTATATGGTAGTTTTTTTATGCTTTTATGATTTTAGTATTGTACTAGTTCTTAATTATTTATTATCTTATAGCTATATATTTGCTAGTATTTTGATTCTATTAATGAGTTATTGTATTTTCCTTACTTTTATTGTATTGTAAACCATAGTGAAGGTTTTACTGATACTACAGTATATAAAAAACTAGGATGTCCCAGACACAGGATTCCCTTTGCAATGTGTCCAAGAAAGGCCCAGGTGACCAGTGACTCAAAATATAGACCCAAAGAGAGAATCCTAACCAGCCAGTGAGTGGACTGGAAAAGGAAACCTCTCCTGACCTTGGTCAGGCCCACCAAGCAGGGCTTGCCTGGCTCCTTTGATTGGGCCTGAAAAAAACAACTCAAGAAAATCTCCTCTCTACCTCTTACTCTCAGTAAACCTAAATGGACTGCCTCTCCAGCTCTCTGTAGGGAGCTGCTACCTAGACGCTCAGGGGGAAGGCCATTCCAGACCTCTTAAAGGAAGTGGCTGCATTTGAATGGTAACCTCCCCCTCACACTAACCTGCACTCTCACTAGCTAAAGTAAAGACTCACCCGGGTCTTAATGGTTTTGCAACCGTAGGGTCCGTCATAATTATAATACTTTTATAAAGAAAATCTGTATTTTCTACCCCCATTTGTACCAGTGGATATGGAGGAGACTATGGCAGATTCCAATTCCTCTCCAGTTAAATTGTTTTCCATTTTCAGGAGCTCTGCTGCATGCGGCAGTGACCTTGGAATCAAGACTAAAAAACACCATTTCCCAGCATGCTGTCACACTGCTGGCCCCACCTGACCTTGGAGTGGCAGCCAGCAGAAGCTAAAAGACAATTTAAGAAAACAGTCCTTAGTGCATTTGTGCTGAAGTGTGTCGATATATTTGTCTTAGTTTGTGTTTCAGAGGCTCTTTTCCCTCTGTCCACTGGGCCACTTTGTCTTTTATTTTTTAGTTATATTCATTTTGTTAGCTCTTTCTCCTTTTTTAATATTTATGTTCCATTGATTGTAATTTTTGTAAAGAATACTGGATAGAGTAATATGCAAGAATTAAATGAAACAAAATAAAAATATATTAAATATGAGGCATGCCTACAAATCCAAATAAGGTCGCTATTCTTCAAAAAAATTATGTACAAATGTAAATGTGTGAGAAGAGAGAGGCAACTTTGCCCTCTTCCTTCTTGAATATCTATTTTGCAGCCTGAGAGAAATGTCACAGGGCCAACCAAATATGCAACTGAGGAATTTGGCAGAATAGAAGTCATAAATCAATGTCACAACACAATTCAGCTGCAACTATAAAAGGGATGTAAAATACCAACCAGAATGACTTGCTTATGATATATTTTGGCTCTTGGCGAGCACCACTGAACCTTTATTTCAAGATCCCATAGAGCTAAGTTGTCAAAGATAGAAAAACCCATTCTGGTGTATGTATTTCTATCTGGTGATAATTTCTCTCTCTCATATGCTGTCTATAAACCAAATGCACAGATTGTCTTGCTATAAGCAAAGTATTGTTGTTGCTGTGGCTTGCTATAGAACTCTTAAGATTAATGCAACTGGCTTTTCTTATTTAGCTGGGGTGAAAGGAGCAGATTCCTACTTCTCTGTTGAGGACTATTATAAATTTGTACTCTTTTATGGCTTTCAAGATCCCCGTTGCCGCATATTTTTTAGCTGCTTGGTGTTATATTATGAAATTCTGTCATGGAAAAATAAAGAAAGCCAATTGTAAAAATATTATACTTGGTTATACTGCAGTGCCATCTGCTGGAATGGATTTAGCCATCTCCTTGGGGATTATTGATACTGGCATGGTTTCACAGACTATTTTGTCATGAAAAGTTCAGGGAATTTTGTTAGCAAAGTATATGAATTAGAAACCATCTCAGAACTCCCAAAACCTTTAAATTCAACTTAGTGTCATTTGTGGGTTTATAATATTACATTGTGGATTTGAAATACCATATATTACCCTAGGCAAAGGTGTAATGCTCTGCTGTTCCATAATTTCTGTCAGGCCAGTGTAATAAGGTCTACTATGCTATGTGCACATATTAGTGTGCAGCTGTGTACACATTTTTGTGCATAGAATGTCACTCCTGATTTAAGGAATTTTGCGTACACAAAATATACACATAAAAATGTGCATACAAGTTAGCATGCTTGCATGCAAATCTAATGTTAATGAGATATACTTTTACTCCCTAATACAGGGAAGTGCGTCAATCTTGAAGGCTTAATGCAGGTTTTTGTTTTTTTTAACACTGTAAATTTATCTCCTG
This sequence comes from Rhinatrema bivittatum, assembly GCF_901001135.1. NCBI lineage: Eukaryota > Metazoa > Chordata > Amphibia > Gymnophiona > Rhinatrematidae > Rhinatrema > Rhinatrema bivittatum. The sequence continues at coordinate 369,814,411 of NC_042617.1, forward strand.
GTCTGAGTTGGAGTAAAGTTAGCTCAGATTTCTAGCACTAGTGTTAGTCTATGGTGCTATACAAGCATAGGCCCATACCTGGAGTTACTTGATGTGGGGATTTTGGACTAAGATCTACCCGGTCCATGGTGGATCACCACACTTGGGAACCACAGGCATAGCATAGACTAACACCAGCCCCAGAAATATAAGTCAACTTGACTCCATCTCTGCCCCAGGAGTTAAATGTCCAAGCCTAAAAAACTAGACTAAGCACTGGTATGTGAGTCCAAGATCCTGAGCCAGAGGCCCTCTGTCCCATAAGTCCCGAGCCAGAGAGACAGAATTGTTGTATGTGCAACTGTCTATCATTATGTAAACTTTTTTGGGCAGCTACTTATAATAGCAAAATTGTCATTATATGTACAATTATCACTGTTGCCTTATGCTTCTCCAGATTTGTATAAGACCAAAGAGAATAGCAGGCCACAGAACTGTTGGCTGGGCAGGAGCTACATGACAGCAGTGTGATTGGGGAGGAGGGGGGCAGGGAAGAGTGGGCCTTTTGCAGCAAAACCGAGATGCATGAGGTGTCTTCCCCAAACAGCTTATATAACAATGAACAGTTGCACATGCAATTTGCAGCACAATGGTGACAAGTGTGCTAAATAGTGCCTTTCCCAAAGAGAACTTTTTTAATGCTATACCTAGTGCTAGAAATCTGAGCTAACTTTACTCCAACTCAGACCAGGAGATAAATTTACAGTGTTAAAAAAAACAAAAACCTGCATTAAGCCTTCAAGATTGACGCACTTCCCTGTATTAGGGAGTAAAAGTATATCTCATTAACATTAGATTTGCATGCAAGCATGCTAACTTGTATGCACATTTTTATGTGTATATTTTGTGTACGCAAAATTCCTTAAATCAGGAGTGACATTCTACGGTCCCTACTTAGCACAAATTGTATTTATTTGCACATAAAATATTATTCGTGCACTTAAATCATGTTGTACATGTATTAAACATTTTTGTGCACAGTTAGTTTTATGTTGGTGCAAATTTTTAGAACACCACATTAATTTGCGTGCCTTTAGTTTCTGCATCAGGAGTACTTTTTTTTTTTTTAGCATATGCATCAAGAAAATGTGTGTTGAATTTCAGAGCACAGTTTTTACGTATGTCTTACTGCATTGACTTATGTGTTATGAAAATCAGTATACCCTACTACTTGCCAATATTTGAAAGCTGAATAGAGAGAGACTTAGAAAGTGAAAAAATGCCTTAATCCACAAAGAATATGTAACAGTAAAGCAAATTTCAGGAAGCAGAGAACAGAATAATGGTTCAGTTGCTGACAAATAAGTCACAGCCTCCTTCTATCATTGGGCATCTAGAGTCTGGGATGATGATAATACTGTTTTGGCAATTAAGTAAAACAATAAAGGAAGAAAAATGAACAGGCATATATTGGATACAAGGTAATAGAAATATACAAGGATTGAATTAGCACAGGGTTGAAATTCATGAGCAGTAGAACCAATCCTCAAGGCTTCAGCCATAGTCACTGACCATTTATGCATCTTTCATAATTCAATTACCTTAAAAATAGAACTAAAAATATCAAAAGGGTTTCCATCCACCCACCTCATATTTAGCTCTTAATATTTTAAGGGCTTGGATTAGGGAATTTAAATGTCAATAAAGAAAGGAGTTTTGCAGTGGAATGTGATTGGGGATGAACGATGGAGGCAAGGAGAAAAGCACAATTTTTTTTACATATCTTGGAAGCTGACTTGGGGTGTAATGCTGAAACAAAAACAATCAGGCATTACCAGAGATCCTGTCACGATCCATATCCATTTCCTATATACATTTTAGAAATTTAGGCTTTTAAACTGTCCAGTTAAGTTAAAATAACATTTCTAGATACTCTCTCTCATTCAAGTGTTGACTTTCAGCCTAACCAAGGGATCCAATTCCTTGAGTCTTTCAAGAAAGTATCCCTGGTACATATGTAAAATACACTTCACTGAAATTACACAGAAAATTCATGTTCCCTTGTATTTAACACTTGATAACATAAGCAAATGGATTGAATTAGCACAAATTTTAAATTTGTAAGCAGTAGTGCCAATTGCCAATGCTTCAACCTTAACAACAATGAAAATGAAAATATTATTAATGGAAGGGATATAGTCTCCTTTTTTCATAGGCTTCTAGAGGGACTCCATAACACTGCACTAGAAGCCTACACTTCCAGCATAGTTGCTATGCGACAGCTAGGTTCCCGCCGCGGTCCCCATCTAACATCAATGATGCGCGCGCACCCAGGGAGGGGCGTGGCGCCATGTAGCAGCATCTCTCTGCGGGCCTCGCAGAGAGGCCCGACGAGAAGTGGAGGCAGGACCGGGAACGCCTAGACCACGGCAGGGCCGGAGGTACTGGGAGAGGCCTGCGGACAGAGCTGACGGCCCACCATCGCCAGCAAGGAGGAACCAGGGACTGGAGTCGATGTAGAAAGGTGAGGGGGCCGTGCCGCGGGTCTTCTGCGGACGGCACGCATAACACAACATTGCCAATTCTCACCTGACAGGAACAATTTGTTAGAAAAGAAGTAAACCATTTCAATGTTTGCCCAGGCATGCCAATTTCTGAGAGTCTCTGAACCATAATTCCAGAATCAACCTTATCAAATGCAATAGACAAGTCCAAATTGTCAAGTAGATATGATTTACCTGCATCAAACCAACATAAGATTGTGTCTGTTACAGATAATGGTAAGGTCTCAGTGCTGTAATTTTTTCTAAAGCCAAATTGTGTAGGATATATAATATATTTCTTGAATCGATATGTGCAGTTAATTACTTGAGTACAATTTCTCAATTATTTTAGCCATGGCTTGTAACGTTGAAATGGGTCTGAAATTATTAAAATTATTACTATGAGTGCTTTTGTTTTATAAAATTGGTCTTACTGAGGCATATTTTAATACTGCTGTGATCTTACCCTTCTTTAAGGATAGATTTACATTTCTTGTTAGGTTGGGAGATATAGCCTCGCTTATTGTTTTTATTGACCTATTCAGAATTACATGTAACGGATGATTTGCTGCATTAATATTTGAGTTTCCAAATTGGAAATACTTTCAAATGATGACCATAAATTAGTGTTGACAGATTGTAAAATTATATTTTGATTTTGTTTGGTTACAGTGTTTTTAAAGATTAAAAATGTTACTTTTGAGACAATTTCAGCACTGAGGTGGGACCAAATAATCTCTGAACCAACCCAAGGAGCATATCAAGTACTTAATTGGATATTTATACGCTGATGACATTCAGCTTCTAATTCCCATACAAAACTCAATCGAAGACACCTACAGGAAAACCTCAGATCTACTGGTTTCAATCAAACATCTCCTAAATTCTTTGAAATTAATAATCAATTTTGACAAAACTGAAATAATTCTCATGGACAAAAAACAGAATCCAGCTCCACCACCCCTGACTATTCCAGACAGATATATTATATCTATAATACCTACCACCCACCCCAGGAACCTCGGAATTATCATTGATAAAGATCTTTCTTTTATGAACCATATATCAAATAAAACCAAAGAAGGATACCACAGACTCCTAACCCTAAGACATCTGAAACCATTTCTTAACCCTGACGATTTCAGAACAGTCCTACAACTACTCATTTTCTCCACATTGGACTATTGCAACTCCTTACTAACGGGAATACCCTTTTCAACTCTCAAACCACTACAAATACTGCAGAACTCCTGCCAGAGTCCTAACAGGAACAAAAAGAAGTGACCACATAACGCCCATATTAACCTCACTTCACTGGCTTCCTATTACTGCACGTATTGCCTACAAATCTATGACCATCATTCACAAAATTTTAAACAATGACCATCAAGGTCTAAACACGCTTAACATAACTCCTCAAAACCCCTCAAGAAACCTACGCTCCAACAACTCAAGTTACTTAAACATCCCCACTATCAAAGATGCACATCTGGCAGCAACACGAGAAAGAGCCTTCTCCATCGCTTCCCCCAAACTCTGGAATGCTCTACCTGAAGACCTGAGAACCCAGCACAACATAAAAACATTAAAAAAAGACCTAAAAACTATTTTCTTCCACAAATTCTTCACTGACCCTCCGTCATCTGACCACACCAACCATCAAATGAACTCTCAACTATAATCTCCAACCAAACATGTTTACCCTCCTCATCCAACCTAAGAATACTTATTGGACTTGATATGTTTATCTTTGTATATTCTCAAACTGCTACAATGTTTCAACACTGTTAAGAAAAAAAAATGTTCACTTTGTAAACCGTTATGATGGCTCTACCAAATAACAGTATATAAAACTCATCAAATAAATAAATAAATGTATCAATAAAAATAGAATTAATATTGAAAATATAGAGATTAAATCTATCCCTTGGTCAAATCACAAAATGATTATATCAGTACTATCCAAAATAAAATACCACTCAGATGAGGAGAAAACATAAGGTGGTTCATTTTTGAAAAGCCATAAAAACAGAAGAGTTGCTTGAGCACCTTCTGGAAGCACTGAGTAATATGTCTTATAATGAAATCTATACAGCAGTTGACTCATGGTTCGATACAACAATACACGTTGCCAATGAGCTTAGTCCTATTACTACTAAAATAATCAACAAAAAAAGAGAAAGTGCCCCATGGTACATGATTCAAAACAGAGAATCGAAGATTGTTCTGAGGAAAAAAGAATGACTGTGGTGAAAACACAGATCTGCAAGTACATTAGGATTATATAGAGCACATTTAACAAAATAAAGAACATTAATTAATGATACAAAGAAAGATTTTTATACAGAAAAGATACAAGATGTGAAATATAATCTGAAAATATTGTTTTCAACCTATTTCTCTGGTGAAAATGTTGAACAGTATCTATAGTTCATCTACTTACTTTTTTCCTGATATTAGATTTAATCCTTTTGGTGCAACACTAAAGGGCTCACAAAGGGGCCTGCCCCTTGTGCGTGCCGCTTTGGCGCACAGCACCTCTGGTATTGCACTCACACTTTTCACCCACACCCCTTGATGAGGTCAGGAGAGGCCGATGGTACAGTCCAGCGGGGAGGCATTGCGGTTGACCTGAGAAGCAGGAATCCAAGAACGTGAGGAGACTCCAAAGGCAATATGAGACAGCAATCAGATCAGCCAAGATCTCTTCTGCCTCTGGCATCATGCTCGCGCCTTTCACCTGCACTCCTTGATGACGTCAGAGGAGACCGATGGTACAGTCGAGCGGGGAGGTGTGGCATTTCACAAGAATAGTAGCTGAGTGGAGGCTGAAAACCAGGTTTGTCTCACCTCTATGGTAGGAAAATTAATGGAGACTCTGCTGAAGGAAAGGATAGTGAACTGTCTACAATTAGGAGGAATGCTGGACCTGAGGCAGCATGGATTCACCAGGGGAAGGTCCTGTCAGACAATTCTAATTAAATTGTTTGTTTGGTGACTAAAGAATTGGATCGGGGAAGTGCGCTCAGTGTGATCTACTTGGATTTCAACAAAGCTTTTGATACAGTCCCGCATAGCAGGCTTGTGAATAAAATGAGAAGCTTGAGAGTGAGCGCCAAGGTGTTGGTGTGGATTAAAAACTGGTTTGATGGATAGCAGTCGGCGTATAATGGTAAATGGAACCTACTCTTAAGAGAGAATGGTGTTGAGTGGAGTGCCACAAGGATCGGTGTTGGGACTAGTTCTGTTCAATACCTTTGTGAGTAACATTGCGGAAGGGATAGAAAATATAGTTTGTCTATTTGTGGATAAAGATCTGAAACAGAGTGGACATTCTAGAAGGAGTAGAGAGAATGATTTAAGAAAGCTTGATCAGTGGTCAAAGATATGCCAACAAGTGCAGAGTCATGCATCTGGGGTGCAGTAATCCAAAAGAGCTGTATGTGATGTGGGGTGAAAGACTGTTGTGCACAGACCAAGAGAAGGACCTTGATGGTGATAATGTCTGGCAATCTGAAGACAGCGACTCAATGTGCAAGGCAATAGTTAAAACCAGAAGAATGCTGGGCTGCATAGAGGAATAACCAATAGGAAAAAGGAGATGATAAGCCCCTTGTACAGGTCCTTGGTAAGGCCTCACCTGGAGTACTTTGTTCAGTTCTGGAGACTGTATCTCAAAAGGGACAGAGACAGGATGGAGGTGGTCCAGAGAAGGGTGACCTAAATGTTGTGGGGGCTCCTTCAAATGACTTATGAGGAGAGGCTGAAAGACCTAAATATGTATGCCCTGGAGGAGAGGAGGTGCAGGGGAGATATGATACAGACCTTCAGATACCTGAAAAGTTTTAGTGATGCACAAACTTCAAACCTTTTCCGTTGGAAAGAAAATAGTAGAACTAGAAGGGGGTGGTAACTCAGACCCATTGTCAGGAAATATTTCTTCAATCAGAGGGTGGTGGATGCCTGCAATGCCCTTCCCGAGGAGGTGGTGAAGACAAAAAGTCAAAAAATTCAAAGGGGCATGGGATAAAAACTATGAATCCCTAAAGGCTAGAGGACAGAAATGAAGAAAAGAGTGCATGGGGTAACCTGCTCGGTGTGACAGTTACTACCCTTATCAGAAGCACAGGAATTACTCCCCTCAACCAATAAGCCTTGATACTTTTGCTACAACTACATCACTCTCCACTTTGACAGCAGGGGAAAAAAGGGAAATTGGATTCAGACAGCAAACAGCATGAGCTCCGACTTATAGTCTGGGGTATTGATATGCAGACATAAGAGAAAAAGCAAAGGACTGCCTCTATGGCCAAGTCCAAATGCAAAGCAAGTCAGCATTGCTGGGATTTTCTGGAATGCTCCTCTCCCAGTAAAAATGTTGTTAGCAAGAGTTTTTTATGGGTTTGACAGTTGCTTGGTATTTGATTGCAAATATTTCTATCCTTATAAGGATTGGAGATAACTGTACAGATATTACCCTTAAGGGAAACCTGGGGTGACCTACTCAACACGGTAGATATTACCATGAAAAGCTTGCTGGGCAGACTGGATGGACCATTTGGTCCCTTTCTGCCATCGTTTCTATGTTACCAAGTAAATTGGCCTCATCTATGTTAAATTGTTCTGAATAACATGTTAACAAGATAAAGGGGGTCATTTTCCAAGGAGTTACCGCAGGAGATAATTCCGCAAATCGCGCTAACAGCCGTTAACGCGATTTGCGAATGCAAATTTTTAATTTTGTATTCAGGGGCGGAGTTGGGGCAGAGCATATGTAAAGTAGGAAAGAGTTATCATGTGCCGCGAAACAGCCGCAGTGTTAGCGTGGCCAATAGCTACACCTCTTTCATTTGCGGTACATTGTGCGCTAGAGGCCAGTAAAGGTTTATCGCGGTTCACGATGTTGCCGGACCGGGGGGGGGGGGGGGGGGGAGAGAGAGCGAGAGAGAGAGCGCCTTGCTATAGTGTCTCTTCCCTAGACGGGTATTTGTATCCCTATGGTAGGCCCACCTAGTAACTCGAGGTGTGGATTAGGTATTAGTGTAGGGGGTTGGGGGCCATTTTCACATTCAACATGAGACGTACGAACAGAACAGATTTGTGAAGATTTGATGGCCTTCGGAGTGAGGAAGCTCACTCCAAGATGAGATTTGGGCAATGTTCTCTCCACCTAGCTTGATGGACACTCTACCTGGGCAACAACAAGCTAGGTGGAGAGAACATTGTCCAAATCTCATCTTGGAGTGAGTTTCCTCACTCCGAAGGCCATCAAATCTTCACAAATCTGTTCTGTTCGTACGTCTCATGTTGAATGTGAAAGTGGCCCCCAACCCCCTACACTAATTCCTAATCCCCACCTCGAGTTACTAGGTGGGCCTACCATAGGGATACAAATACCTGTCTAGGGAGGAGACACTATAGCAAGGCGCGCTCTCTCTCTCTCAACATTGCGATATGAGCGTATTGCATAGCTGTTATCGCAATTTGCGATACACATGCTTATTAGCATAAGGTAACACCCCTTTTTGGTATCGCATGCAATATTGGAAAATGAGGCCCAAAGTCAGTAATTCTATCTGTTGGGTAGTGGCAATTTTGAAAGAGCTACAGTGTTATAAATGAGCATATGACAACAATTTTCCAAGCACTCCACAAATCTGGCTTGTACTAGGTTTTGCTTAATTTTTTTCTGCCCCATTATATCAGCAACCAGAAATTTGAAACAACCATGCAATATACCATTTTAATCAGCAATCAAAATTGAATTGACATATAATTAATACTTGGTGTACCCACCGTTAACTTGCAAAATGGATTTAAAATGTGCTGGGTTCTCAGGTCTTCAGGTAGCTACCAGCTACTCTAAAGATCCACAATGCATTCCACGTGTCACTATTGAAACCAGTGATACTCAGCGAATTCTCCAACAAGACACCCGACTCTACTCCAGTAGATGCAGAGGAAGACATTGAATACAAAGTTGATGCAGTTCTCGATGTAAGAAAACAAGGCAGAGTATGGGAATACCTCCTGTCATGGGATGGTTATGGCCCAGAAGACAACTCTTGGACTCCAATGTCCAATATCTTGGATAATGCTGTAATGACTAGAATATGTCTTATGCTTTGCAACACTTTTATAATTTATAAAAGTGTTGCAAAGCATAAGACATATTCTAGTCATATGCTGTAATGACTAGAATATGTCTTATGCTTTGCAACACTTTTATAATTTATAAAAGTGTTGCAAAGCATAAGACATATTCTAGTCATTACAGCATATGACTAGAATATGTCTTATGCTTTGCAACACTTTTATAAATTATAAAAGTGTTGCAAAGCATAAGACATATTCTAGTCATATGCTGTAATGAAGATGCTGCAAGATGTCCATCATCTACATCCGCAAAAACCTAGACCTGGTAGGTCATTGCGTGGATGCCCTTTGAAGGGGGGTACTGTTGCATCTGTCGGTCTTCGACAGCTTTGCCCCGCTTGTTTCACCCCTAACTTGGCTCCTCCCACTTACCTGGGCAAGATGACTACCGCAGCATCGTCAAGCCGACTTCTCTGGCGTCCCCAGAACGGCTATGGTGCAGCCGTATGCCATTGCTCCTCCCAGGTACCTGCTAGGGTGCGCGCGAGCAACCCACATCTAAGTATGCCCAGTGGTGCGAACCTCGAGGGTGTTCCCTCAGCTGATGTCACGCCCATCCCGGTTTATCTACTTCTCAAGACTGCTAGCTCATTGAGTTGGCAAAGACTCAAACTAAGACTCGAACTAGGACTTGAACTGTTCCTGTCTGCGCTACTCTGCCGCTCCCTGTTGCCTGCAGGAAGCTCTCCTTCTGCCCTTCACGGTTGGACTACTAAGTTGATACCCACTCCTTGAGGGGGTATCAGGTACTCACTCCTCGAGGGCCTGCTCTCCCTGCCTCAATGCCTGTACCTTACTACAACTATCTGGTGGAACCACATCTATAACAGGTAACACCGAGTGAGTACTCTAATCTCTCATCTGTCTCATCCACAGTAACGCCTTGCTGGGTAACTTGCTGCGGAACCTCCTGACGTCATCCAGGAGAGAAGGGTTCCCTCTGCCGAGGTCCCCGAGACTACAACTCACCACTGCCACCTGGTGGCTACATCAAGCTGTATAATAAGAGTTCAAATTCTGGTGTTTTGTGTACTAGAGTCTAGCCTAGTGCTGTGGCTCCTCATGGGGCTCCCCCCTGCGGGCGTGGTCATCGCCACAGCACCCAAGGATCCACTAAAACACACGTAATAACAACAGCACGTTCTTATGTTCTTATATAGCACCTTTCGACAAATCTTTCTTTTGGTCAATTTGAAAACCAAATTTTCAAAGTGATTGAGGTGCTCAAAAACTTTGAATGAAATTAGCGACGTGGAACATTATCACTAAATTGTCATAAACCGTGCTTGAATTGGTCTTTTTGTCATGTTGACAATGAAAAAAATGTTTTAGTAATCAAAGAACGTGGGGAATCTTGGAATAGTGCCTATTTTAAAATACGATTTTAGCAGAAAATGTTAACCCATTTTTGAGTGATCCACAAAATGTTTTGGCAGTAGGCGAAGCTACTTTTGTCTATGATAAAGTACCATGTATGTGAGCCAACGCCATGTGACAGCTGCTTAAAGAAAATTACATTGATTTTTGGAGTAGCAACGTTTGGCCAAGGAACTCTCCAAACTTGAATGCTGCCAAAAACATAGGTGCCATTGTTAAAGATGAGGTGGAGAGTTTAATGTTGAAGGAAAGTGGTCAGGGATGTTATTCCATTTAAACTTTGTGTCAAAATTTGTAATTGGTCTTATTAAATTTGGAAAATGCTACCAATTTATTTCAAAATTTGTGTTCATGCCCTCTTTTATTATACAGCTTGATGTAGCCACCAGGTGGCAGTGGTAAGTTGTAGTCGCAGGGACCTCAGCAGAGGGAGCCCTTCTATCCTGGATGAAGTCAGGAGGTTCCGCAGCAGGTTACCCAGCAAGGCGTTACTGTGGATGAGACAGATGAGAGATTAGAGTACTCACTCGGTGTTAGCTGTTATGGATGCGATTCCACCAGATAGTTGTAGTAAGGTACAGGCACTGAGGCAGGGACAGCAGGCCCTTGAGAAGCGAGTACCTGTTCCCTGAATGGCACATGAAATAGAGCAGAGGGCTGCCGAGGAGTGGATATCAAGTTTGTAGTCAAACCCCGAAGGGCAGAAGGAGAGCTTCCTGCAGGCAGAAGGGAGCGGCAGAGTAGCGCAGACAGGAACAGTTTGAGTCTTAGTTCGAGTCTTTGCCAACTCAATGAGCTAGCAATCTTGAGAAGTAGATATACCCGGATGGGCGTGACGTCAGCTGAGGGAACGCCTTCGAGGTTCGCGCCACTGGGCGTATTTAGATATGGGTTGCGCGCGTACCCTAGCAGGTACCGGGGAGGAGCAATGGCGAACGGCTGCACCATAGCCATTCTGGGGACGCCAGAGATGTCGGCTTGATAACGCTGCGGTAGCCATCTTGCCCAGGTAAGCGGGAGGAGCCGAGATAGGGTGAAACAAGCTGGGCGAAGCCGTCGAAGACTGATGGACACAACGCTTGCCATGCTGGGTCAAACCAAGGGTCCATCAAGCCCAGCATTCTGTTTCCAAGAGAGGCCAAACCAGGCTTTTTTGACTGCTGCAGCACACTGACCAGATGATTTCAAAGTATTATCCACTATGATACCTAGATCTTTTCCTCGGTGGTAGTTCCTAATATGGAACCTAACATTGTGTAACTACAGCAAGGATTATTTTTCCCTATTTGCAGCCCCTTGCACTTGTTCACATTAAATTTCATCTGCCATTTGATGCCCAATCTTCCATCCTTGCAAGTTCCTCCTATAATGTATCACAATTCGCTTGTGATGTTACTACTCTGAATAATTTTGTATCATCCGCAAATTTGATAACCTCACTCGTCGTATTCCTTTCCAGATCATTTATATATATATTGAAAAACACCGGTCCAAATACAGATCCCTGAGGCACTCCACTGTTTACCCTTTTCCACTGAGAAAATTGACCATTTAATCCTACTCTCTGTTTCTTGTATTTTTAACCAGTTTGTAATCCATGAAAGGACATCACCTCCTATCCCATGACTTTTTAGTTTTCTTAGAAGCCTCTCATGAGAGACTTTGTCAAATGCCTTCTGAAAATCCAAATACACTACATCTACTGGTTCACCTTTATCCACATGTTTATTAACCTCTTCAAAAAAAATGAAGCAGATTTGTTAGGCAAGGTCAATCCATGTTGACTGTGTTCCATTAAACCATGTCTTTCTATAAGCTCTACGATTTTGATCTTTAGAATAGTTTCCACTATTTTTCCCGGCACTGAAGTCAGGCTCACTGGTCTATAGTACCCTGGATCACCTTGGAGCCCTTTTTAAATATTGGGGTTACATTTGGCCACCCTCCAGTCTTCAGGTACAATGGATGATTTTAATGATAGGTTACAAATTTTAACTAATAGATCAGAAATTTCATTTTTTTAGTTCCTTCAATACCCTAGGATGCATACCATCCGGTCCAGGTCATTTGCTACTCTTTAGTTTGTCAATCTGGCCTACTACGTCTTACAGGTTCACAGTGATTTGGTTCAGTTAATCTGACTCATCACCCTTGAAAACCATCTCCGGAACTGGTATCTCCTCAACATCCTCATTAGTAAACACGGAAGCAAAGAATTCATTTAGTCTTTCTGCAATTGCCTTATCTTCTCTAAGAGCCCCTTTAACCCCCCTGTCATCTAACAGTCCAACCGACTCCCTCACAGGTTTCTTCAGCACGGGGATGTCCCATCCATGCATACGGTGCACCGCAAGGTGGAGGGTACTGCATCCAGGGCCCCATGAAATGCCATAGAGCCAATGGTGACTGCAGCTGGAAGGGGGGGTATCCTCTTGTGTCGCAGGAGACCCAGGAAGAAAAGGAAGTTCTGCTGTTGCAGAAGTATGCATGCATGAGCGTGCGTACGTTCTTGTACGCGAACATGCATAGACGGCCTGTATGCTTGTAAATACGCGCACAATTGCCCACGTCCATATGTGCACATTTTGCAACATATGGGGCAGATTTTAAAAGCCCTACGCGCTGGCGCGCCTATGTTTCATAGGCCGCCGGCACGCACAAAGCCCCGGGACACGCATAAGTCCCGGGGCTTTGCTCGGGGGGGTGTGTCGGGGGCGACGTGGCATTCCGGGGTGGGGCCGGGGATGTGGTGCCGGTCCAGGGGTGTGGCCGAGGCCTCCGAACCAGCCCCCAGGCCGGGGAATGGCGCGTTGGCAGCCGGCCAGCACGCGCAAGTTATGCCTGCCTCGGGCAGGCGTAACTTTCTCAACAAAGGTGGGGGGGGGGGATTTAGTTAGGGCTGGGGGGTGGATTAGGGAGGGGAAGGGAGGGGAAGGTGGGGGGGGCCGGAAAAAAAGTTCCCTCCAAGGCCGCTCCGATTTTGGAGCGGCCTCGGAGGGAACAGAGGCAGACTGCTCGGCTCGGCGCGTGCAGGTTGCACAATTGTGCACCCCCCTGCGTGCACCGACCCTGGATTTTATAACATGCGCACGGCAGCACACGCATGTTATAAAATCGGGCGTAGATTTGTTCACGCCGGGTTGCGCAAACAAATCTACACCCGCGCATAACTTTAAAAATCTACCCCTACGTGCACACATTGCAAAATGCCCTCTTTTGTGTGTGCACGCCCATGTATGTGCATTCATGGGCACGATCATGCATATTTTAAAATTTACATCATAACTTTTAAGTTAGCCATCTAAATGTTTTTTAGATATCAACCTCATTATATTTGGCACAAACCCAACACAGCACATCACCTAGAGAACACCATCCATATTATGAAGTATGGTAGTATCAGCATCATGTTATGGGGATGTTTCTCATCAGCAGGGAATGGGGCACTTTTCAGGGTAGAAGGGACAACAAATGGAGAAAGGTCCTTGAGGAAATACCTGCTGTCCTCTGCACAAAGGCTGAAACTGGGACGGAAGTTCACTTTTCAGCATGACAATGACCCAAAGCACACAGCCAGTGCTACACTGGAGTGGCTAAGGAACTAAAAGGTAAATATCCCGGAGTAGCCCAGTCACAACTCTGACTTCAATCCAATTGAAAATCTATAGCATGACTTTAAGATTGGTGTGTGTTAAGACTCTTCAAGAAACTTGACAGAACTTGAACAGTTATGTAAAGAAGAATGTTCTAATATTGACAAATCTAGGTATACAAAGTTGATGGAGACCTATTCCAACAAACTTACAAATGTAATTGCTACCAAAGGTGCTTTCACCAAGTATTGACTTGTGAGTGGAGCCTTATCCACTTGTTGGATTTCACTTGTTTTTTTGGATACATATATGCTTTTTCCCCTAATAAACCATTTTTGGCCCTGAAAGGTGTGGAATATGGTATGTTAAGTAGATAAAAACTCCTCATTTAAATGCATGCAAGTCTTACACAACAAAATGAGAAAAATGTTCAAGGGGGTCTAGACTTTTGATAGCCCCTGTAAGGGGCTTGGAAATTGATTTTACATTATAGATCTAGATTTTTATAGATTGATTACTAAGAAACTTTCACTGTTTTTAAGGTCATTTAAAGCCAGCTTTTTTCTGTTTCTTCACTATACAGCACTATATGAACTTGTAATGCTATGTACAATTAAAATCATAATATAATTATTTGTTTACATATTGATTCAAGTGTCAAGTTGATGGATAAATATTTTTCTCCAGAACCATGGCTAGCAAGAAGCAGATGTTTCTTCTTTTTATATAATAATCCATTTGATTAACTAATGCTAAAAGATTGCTCTGAGCTATTTATGTACTCCATGCCTTATTTGTTTCCTAGGGACGGGCTTCTTTAACGCATGAGAAAGAGCGTTTTGCACATGAGCATCCCGAACTGAAGAAATTGGAAGATATTGTGCAAGATATAAAGCCATCTGTACTTATAGGTAGCTTTCCTTTTTAATGTTAAGTTTTTGTCATCCATTGTTCTCACCAGTTTCTGGCTCCATAATAAGGCAGGAATTCTTTCCAGATAAAGTTATGTATGAACATGACATATACCTGTAAGTTTTTCTGGATTGTACTGGGCAATTTTATGAAAGCTCATTTCTGTGGGTAAAACACTTGTGAGTTCAATATTCAATGTTTTTTACAGCTAACTTGTGAAGTTACCTGGACAAAATGTGGCATTAAAAATTCCTCCCCTCTCCTATTTACTGGCTAAATTTTAGCAACACAAAAGAGGTGATGTGGGGGACATTCCCAGGGAATGATTAAAATTTATCCTGCTGGCGTTGATATTCAACTTAAGCTGGATAAAGTTAGCCAGGTAAGTCTGGTTGGAAAAATTGCTGTCCTAAAGTTACCTGGGTAACTTTAACTGAGTATATCCAGCAGAACACATTCCCAGCTACGTTCTGCTGAATATCTGATTAAAGTTACCTGAGGACCTTTCCTTCTCACCAGATCCTGAATATTGCCCTCTGTTGTACCCGAACCAGTGCTTTCAAACATTGCCCTCTTTATGGGAAAATGCTTAGTACAGGGTTAGGAAACGCTGATCCTGGACTGCCACAAACGGGCCTGGTTTTCAGGATATCCACAATGAATATGCATGAGATATATTTGCATACATTGGAGGTAATGCATGAAAACATACTTCACACATATTTAATTTGGATATCTTAAAAATCAGACCCTTTTGCAGAACTCCAGGACCGGAGTTTCCTACCTTTGACTTGGTACATAGGACTGTTAATGATAGATATGCATCAAATTCAGCAGTAAAAGTATCTTTCTTCTTGACCATTAAAGATAACATAAAGTTATATTATTCTTTTTGGAAGATATAATAATGAGTTTTTTGGCAAGGAATTCATACAGTAGTTGAGTGGGAAAGTGATAAAATTAAGGACTGCTAAAGAAGGCATCTATATGTTCTGTCTGTTTTGTATGATATAAAAGTTCTGAGAAGTTAAACTGGAAATTCATCCCCTTATTTGAATGGAATAAAATATTCTTTGAGATAAGGAAGGACCCACAAAGCAGGATGGTAAACGGTCTAGAAAAGCCACGGATGTGAAAAAACAAAGCAAGACCGGAGCCTTTGGAAGAGAATTTAATCAATTGGATATAATCAGCCCGACTCTGGCCAAAGTTTCGCCTTTTATGGCTGCATAGTGCTATTTTGTTATTACTGACTGGAGAAATTTTGCTATTCCTTTCAAGTCATCTTTAAAGTTCTAGCTGCTGACATATCACAAGTAAATACACCCTGTAACCATATATGGTGCTCGGATTACCAATTTATATTTTATCCATAATCAAGAGCCCCTGATGCAGCCATAAAAGGCAAAACTTTGGCCAGAGTTGGGCTGACTATATCCAATTGATTAAAATCTCTTTCCAAGGCTCGTCATGCTTTATAAAATTTTCTTTGGGATTGATATTCCAAAAAATCCGGATAAGTAAGTTAGCCGGATAAGACTTATCCGGCTAACTTACAATGAATATTCAGCAACATGATTATGCTGCTGAATATCCCCAAAGAAATCTCTAGTTAGCCAGATAAGTCTTATCTGGCTAACTGTGACCTGCTATTCAGCAGGTCTAATTTATCTGGTTAACTTAACCTGATAAGTGCAAATATCAGGACTAACCTGGATAAGTAACTCCTCCCCGAGATGTCCATTTCTTGTACACCACTTAGCCAAATAAGTACTTATCTAGATAAGTAGCAGCCACTAAATGCAGCCAGATAGTCAGTTATCACCACTTAGCCAGATTAATCCATACTTATTCGGTTAAGTGGTGCTGAATATCAACCTCCCTGACCTTTTTTCTATGATTTCTGCTAATAAAATTATTGACCCAAGAAGGCACTGCAGGAATACAAACTCAATAGCACTGAATTAAAAGAAAGTTGATATTGCAGGGTAGCATAGGGAGAAATTGGCTATGGGACCAGTGGTGCTAACAATATCTACAGCGCAAAACTTCCTAACTCCTTGTGATGGCGTAATCCACTGGGAGTATGACCCCAAGGTTGTAGTGGCTGGTTCACATAAAAGGCAATTCAGACAGGTTCCAACTGGAACAGCAGCAAGGCATCTTCTGCCTATGATTGCTTCCTTCTTCAAGTGCTGGGGGCTAGTAGGGCTTAGGTAGCAGGAACACAGAATGAAGCATACATGAACTCAAAACAGAAAGACCAGATAAGACAAATCAGATTCAGAAAAGCAATGGAGTCAATAAAGCAAGATGAACTCTAGAAGCAGGATGACAACAAGGGGGCCAGAGAATGAGAACCAAGCTCTGGCAACCTGCTGACTGGATGCCTGGAATAAATATGTTTATCCCAGGACAAGCAGGATGATAGTCCTCACATATGGATGACATCACTGGACGGAGCCCAATCATGGAAAACTTTCTGTCAAAGGTTCTAGAAACTTTTGACTGGCACTCTGAGTCCACTGAGCATGCCCAGCATGCCATGATCCCTCGAGCCACAGGGGTTTCCCTTCAGTCTTCTTTTTTCCGCGCTGCAGTTAGACTCGCGGTGAAGGAGCCCTGTGTGATACCTCACACATTTTTTCTTCATGGAAAAAGTTGAAAAATTCTCAAATTTAATTCCCTTCATAGGGGTCTCCCATTTTCCATCAATCAGTGAGTAAATTATTGTCGCGGTCAATACCGTTCCAACTTTTCTTGTCAGAAAGCTGTCGACTGCTGTCCGGCATTCATAATGACAACAGGGTTTAAAAAATGCCCAAATTGCCCTCGCACCATGTCCATCACGACCCTCATCTTGAGTGTGACCTATGTTTGGACGAGGGACATAGTGTCGCCACATGTCCACAATGTGCCGAGATGACAGCCAAAGGCAGACGGGCTCGTCTGGAGTAGATGGAAAGCCTTTTTCATATTCAACTACTTCCATCGACGTCAACATCGACAGTCTTCACCGGCAGGAGCAGCCAAAAAGTTAGTAATTAAGACCAAGTGGCGTCCCAAAGACAAGCGGTGACCAACCATCCCTGACTCCAACTCTGTCATCCATTAAATTGACCTTGGTGTTCGAAAAGAAAGGCACCGAACATTGTGGAAAGCATCGGCACCGACACCGATGGACTTCTACCCCCGATGTCAGCTTGTCAGTTTCAATACCCATTGAGCCTCCACTGAAGAGGGCTAGAGTAGAAGAGCCATCGATGCACTCGATGCCTCTTACTCCAAGGCGGTCCACCGATATCGGTGCCGGATACTGCACCACTACAGGGACCTGTGGAAGAGCCAGTTCCACCTTCTCTGCCACCTCCTACAGCTGCTCGGACCTTACCAGCTATAAGGGAGAAACTGGACGGTTTCATCTGCCAGGCAGTAAGGGAAGCTCTACGAGACCTTCATCCATTGGTGCCAATGCCAGCACAGACACCGATGCCCAATCCGACACTGATGCCGATGCCAGACCCATTGGTGTTCACTCCTCTACTCGCTAGACTAGATACCCTGATCAGAGCCTTGCCGATGCCACTGAAGATACCGATAGACCAACCAATTCCTGATCCTCAGGATGACGATGCCTCAGATAATTCACCGATGCCTGAGCTAATATCGGGACCATCAGGAATTTCTCAACCGAGGCGTCCGATTACTCCATCTGTGCCATCGATGTCGCATCAACCTCCATCGATGCAGCCAACAAAACCATCGATACCTTCACATCCGTTGGTGCCATTTTTCATCCCTCACTCCACTCCTCCCCGGTGTACTTTATCAGACACATGGGAGGATGTGGACACTGATTCTTCTTCAGAAGATATATTATCAGATCCATCTCCACCAGAAGAAAGAAGGAAGTCTCCACCCAAGGACCTCTCCTTTTCCAATTTCGTGAAAGACATGTCAGATACAATCCCTTTCCAGTTGGTCACTGAGGAAGATATGAGGCAAAAAACTCTGGAGGCTCTACAATTTGTAGATCGCCCCCTAAAGAAGTACTTGCCATACCAGTGCATGAAGTCCTCGTTGATCTCCAGCATAGGCTGTGAGAGCATCCTTGTTCAATTCCACCAGTGAACAAGTGGACTGACGCCACTTATTTGGACCAACATATACCAGGTTTTCAAAAGCCTCAACTCCCTCACCAGTCTGTAGTGGTGGAGTCCACCCAAAAAAGATCCAAAAGAATCTGCTGTCATTTATCCACGCCTCTTGGCAAGGAGCAAAAATTCCTAGATGGTCTGGGGTGAAAAATGTTCCATGCTTGTATCCAGAATTGTGTCATACCAGTTATATATGACGCAATACCAATGAAATTTGTGGAAACAGATGCAGGAGTTGTCTGAATCTCTGCCTTAGCAAAACCAAGAAGCCTTCACTAATATTATTCATAAAGGCCTAGAAGCAGGTAAGCACAAAGTGCGTGCCGCCTGTGACTGCTTTGAAACATCTTCCAGAATGGCAGCAACGGGGATTAGTGCCCGTTGATGGGCTTGGCTAAAGGCTTCTGACATCAGGCCTGAGGTTCAAGACAAATTGGCAGACCTACCTTGTACTAGAGACAATCTTTTTGGTGAAAGGGTACAAGATCTGTTGCGCAGCTCAAGGAACATAATGAGACACTGCGACAACTCTCCACTGTTCCAGCAGAGACTTCATCTTCTGCAAAACGCTCAGCCAGAAAAGATACCAGGAAACCTTTTTACAGACCACGAAGGTATTATCCTCCAGCTCCTCATGGTAGGACAACAAGACCATCCCAAAGAGGTCAATCCAGGCAACCAGGCCTCAGCCTCCCCCTCAGACAGGCCTGGCATTGGGGTTTTGAAAAACAGCAGCCACTCCATGAACCCAATCCCGGATGTTCCAGTTGGAGGCCGAATCTCCATCTTTCTACCCAATTGGTTAAAAATCACAACAGATCAATGGGTACTATCCATAATAACACAAGGTTACCATCTGGATTTTCTCACAATGCCCAAGGACTCTCCACCAAAGTCCCTTTGGATACACAAAGATCATACCACTCTTCTGCAAACAGAATTATCCACCCTCCTGAGAACTAGAGCCGTGGAACCAGTTCCCCGACCTCAGCAGGGCAGAGGATTCTACTCCCGCTATTTTCTCATTCCAAAGAAAGCAGAAGGCCTACATCCCATCTTAG
Organism: Rhinatrema bivittatum; assembly: GCF_901001135.1. Taxonomy (NCBI): domain Eukaryota; kingdom Metazoa; phylum Chordata; class Amphibia; order Gymnophiona; family Rhinatrematidae; genus Rhinatrema; species Rhinatrema bivittatum. Next base: position 369,834,189 of record NC_042617.1, read on the forward strand.
ACCTCTGAAATCTCAACAAATTTCTACGAAAAGAAAAATTCAGGATGGTCTCCTTAGGCATCATGTTTTCCCTTCTTCAAGCAGGAGATTGGCTCAGTTCTCTGAATCTTCAAGATGCTTATGCTCACATTCCAATATTCCCACCTCACCGCAAGTACCTGCACTTCCTAGTGGGACGTCAACACTTTCAATACCGGGTTCTGCCTTTCGGACTGGCTTCGACACCCCATGTATTCACAAAGTGCCTAGCGGTGGCAGCAGCCCATTTATGCAAGGAAAGCATACACGTTTTTCCTTATCTAGATGACTGGCTCATCAAAAGCCAATCAAGTCAAGGAGTTCTAAACTCTCTAGACCTCACAATCAATCTGCTTCACTCGGGATTTCTAATCAACTACCATCAATATGAATTCCAAGGTCTCGAACCTCATCTGATGGAGTAATATTGGTAATTCCTAATAACCAAACTCTAGTAAAGCTACAACAGGACAAAGGGTCAATGATACTCATAGCCCCGTATTGGCCCCAACAAGTTTGGTTTCCCATACTTCTCGACCTCTCAATCAGGGAACCAATTCGCCTGGGCACAGCACCCACTCTCATAACTCAGGATCAGGGCAGGTTGCACCACCCCAACTTTCAAATCCTATCCCTCACAGCCTGGATGTTGAAAGCTTGATCCTGCAACCACTCAATCTTTCAACTAATGTATCTCAAGTGCTTGTAGCTTCATGAAAGCCTTCCACATGAAGGCTATCTCTGGCACCTTTCAGACTCTGGTCTACAGATTTCATCAGTAAGGGTACATCTGAGTGCCATCTCAGCTTACCACAAGGGAGTTGGGGTGCCCCGATATCAGTGCAACCCCTCGTCAGTAGGTTTATGAGGGGTTTAATTCAACTTAAACCCCCGTTACGAACACCAGTCACAGAATGGGACCTTAATGTAGTACTAACCAGGCTCATGCGTTCTCCCTTTGAGCCTATAGATTCCTGCGATATTACATTTCTTACATGGAAAGTTCTTTTCTTAGTAGCTATTACATCTGCTAGAAGAGTTAATGAGTTACAAGCACTTGTCCCATACTCACCCTATATAAGGTTCTTACATGACCGAGTGGTCCTCCGTACTCACCCTAAATTCATTCCCAAGTTAGTTACGGATTTACACTTGAATCAGTCCATAGTCTTGCCCACATTCTTCCCAAGACCTCACTCTCACCAAGGTGAATGGGTTTTGCACACCTTAGACTGTAAACGTGCACTTGCATATTACCTAGACCGTACTGCAGTCCATAGAAAATCCACCCAGCTCTTTGTTTCTTTTGACAAAAACAAACCGGGACTGGCAGTGGCGGTTGGCGGTTTGAGTATCATGTTGTCTGTCCTTAGCCATATAATTGTAAATGATGTTACAGTTGTCCAGTGTCAAAAGGACCAGACTTCTTTACCAGTGTTAGAAAATCATCTTTCCTCAATACAAAATGCAAATGCTGCACTACCCTTAATTTGAAATAAGCGACTTTCATAACTTTTCTTAACTGTCGTTTAAAGGATAATTCAGCATGTAAAATAATCCCTCAATTCTGTTTGCAGAGGAACCTCCTTACCATCAATCAAAATCTTGGGTGCTTCTTCCACTGGGATTATATGACTTACCCAGAGCATTTCAGTCTTGGTTATTATATTCAGTGTCATCTTATTTGCTGTCATCCATTCTTCAACTTTCTTCAAACAACCTGTTATTTACTCATTTCAGTCTACCTCCGCATGGTTCACTGGGAAGAGAAGCTGAATGTCATCAGTGTAAAACTTTAATTTTACTCACAGGGTCCTCAGTAACCGGGCTAATGTGGCCAAAAACACATCAAATAATGGTGCCAAAAGGGGGCATTCCAAGATGGCGCTGTGAGGAGAGGACGTGGAAGTAGTAGCTCCCATGCTTCTCATTGTTGTAATCTATTCCTAAATGCCTCATACGAAAAGGAAAGGACGGTTAGAGAAGGAGCCTTGGCCTCTCTAAAACCTGCTGCTGTTCAGACGAACATTGCTGGATTCTACCCACTTGCAGGTGTAAACGCTCCACAAGTTCCCGCGAGAGCAGTGGGAGGAGAGCAAACACTCCCCCCCCCCCCCCCCCCCCCCCCCCCCCCCCCGCTCATGGGAGAGATATCGCTGAGTCCTGGAGCTCCGACGACACCCTCTCCACAGCTGCTGCATGCCGCGACTGTGGGCCTGGACGTGCCCCATAGATGGAAGGCATCTTTAGGCGTGAGCACCTCCGGGGAGGGGTTCTGCATAGGTTAAAGCGGCGCCTGTTATCGAGGGTGGAATGTTGTCCTCCACGCCACGGTTGGAAGTGCTAACTCTCAATATTGTGCGAGATGGTGGTGGTATTTGGGCCATTACAGAACGGAGAGATGGAGCAAACGGCCTGGATCCAAGATGGACATTTTCCTCAAACATCTCAATAGGTAACTTTTACTTCTTAATCATTATTGGTGAAACCAAGTGTAGTGACTCTGGATTCATTATGGCAAGCTATTTCTTTTTTTAGAAAATTCAATAATAACTTTGACCACGGCTATTAAAGATACTCAAGTTCAGTTTAATAACTTAAATCCTGTTGTGTCTTTGCACACAGATAAAATTGAAGAAATGGATTAAAAAATTACTCAAATAAAATCTGTCCAGAATGGCCTGATACAAGGTGAAACGGCTTTAATTAGAAGAATGGAAAATTTAGAGAATGCTGCAAGATATTTAAATTTAAGAGTTCTAAATTTCTCAAAGTGTAAGATGGTCTCACCGAGGGAAAAATTTGGATGTTAATTACAAGAAATACTGCAAATTTCAACAGAAGCACTACCACCAATATCTAAAGTGTATTTTCTTCCAAAAACCAAGATAAAAGGAGAAAATCAACAAGTTACTAGGCCAGTATCTTTGAATTTAACAGAGTTTTTGGAATCCTCCTTAGAGGCACAGATAGAGAAAAGGCGTACATTGCTGGTAAATTTTGTATTGTCTTCTGACTGGGACAATATTTTGAAAATATTTCTTCATAATAGGAATACCCTCTATTTGGGCCAAAAGGTCTGGATGTACCCAGATATATCTAAAGCAACACAGCAGTGACGGAAGAAATTTTTAGTTCTCTGTATGCGTGCACGATAGATTGGAGCACAGATAGTTATCTGTTTCCCATGTAAATGCGTTATGAAGATAAATGGTGCCAGATATATTTTTTATGATCCTCCCCAGTTAGAGCTGTTTCTGTATTCTCATCAACAGACCCAAGGAGTTATTCAAGTCCCAGTCATCGGTGATTGATTAGAGATCTGCACTCTCTCCTCTTTCCTTTTTACTATCTGTATGTTGTAATTTGTTCTATTCATGGTTACTCCCCCCCCCCCCCCCCCCCCCCCACACACACACTTTATTGTAAATTCAGGATATGGGAAAATTTGGTTTCTTTGGTATTATGTTAAATGGTAAATGATTTCCTTCCATGATGTACCTGATATTTTATGGGGCATGCTATCTGCTGTCTATAAATGTGAACATTTATAAATAAAAAAATAATGATGCCAAAAGAGCCGACCCTTCAGGGATCCCTAAACTTAATGCTCTAGGCTCTGAGATGATAGTATTCCATTGAACGTAAAATGTACATCCCACAAGGTAAGATTTAAACCACTGTAACACTTGCCCATGTACTCCAAAAGAATAAAGTTTCTTAATTAAAATTTTAACACTGAAGCCATAATCCAAAAACACTACAATTATTGAATCCCTTTGTCCAACTCCATCAGCAATGAATCTGTTACAGATGTCAGTAATGTTTCGATCCCATGATGAGCCCAAAATCCAGATTGCTCTGGATCTAATACAGTCTTCTCATCCAGAAAAGCTGTCGACTGGCTCCACACACATTTTTCAACCAATTTTGTTAAACTAGGCGTATTAGTTATAGGGTTCTAATTCCACATGTCTACAAATGGCAAATTTTCCTTTAAGACTGGCTTCACTCTAGCAAGTTTCAGTTCATCAGATAGTATTCCACCATTCAAAGCTGAATTAGTAATATCTACCAACACCTTTCCAAACAGCTCCTTCATTACCTGAAGTAGCCAAAATGGGCATAGATCCAATACACATCCTTTAGCCTACATTGATGTAATTACCTCCATCATCTCATTGATATTTATATTCCACCTTGTGAAGTATTTGTACATTTTGTAGTATTTCATAATGTATTCTATGCTCAGATCACTTTATGATACACATGCAAATTAACATCGCTATTCGCAAGCCGCCAATGCAGATCAATAAGGCAAGGTAATTTAGACTGCACAGTTATGTTTAGAATGATTACTAGAGTTAAATCGCAGGCTAGCTGCTGTGACTATGACAGTCAACTGTAGAGGCATGACATGACTCCTTGCTTAGGGCTGTAGACATAGTGCCTATAAAAGCAAAGGTTTCACAGAAAACTCACATTCTTCCATGGTTTAACAATTACTTGAGTGATACTAAGGGGCAATTGTGAATGGTAGAATGTTGTTGGCATAAAACCAAATTTACTGTTGATCTGACAAAGTATACACAACACAGCTAGATAAAAATAGGTGTTTGAGAGATAAAACTAAAAGAGCATTTTGCTCAGCATAAATTCAGGCTGCAGGAAATTGCCCTAAGAAATTATTCCTTATTATGAAGCAACCAACTCAGGATCCCAGATAGCATGATATTAGAAATGATAGGCAATTACCTGTTCATTGCAAATAGTTTGCAACTTTGGTTTAATGACTAAATCACTTAGCTATGTACCCATTTTCCATCAGATTCTAATCTGAAGCTAGATGTTGAATGTGTTGATTATGAGGGAAACAGATGTTTTTCAGTGGTCTCCAGCTCTAAAATAATCCAACTAATGTCTACAATTAATGGCTTTTTCTATCCTCTAAACCCATGTTCTCATATAATACTGAAAGCAATTCCAAAAGAGGTTGGAGAAGGATTGATTAAAATTGTTAAATCTATCTCTAAGGGAATGCTCTCTACCAGCCGAATTGAAATAGGTATTCGACTTGTTCTGAAAAATCAAATCTAGACCTGTATGATGTAACTGTCACTCTATATTGTCTTGTTTTTGACTAAGTTGATAGGAGTTGTTTTATATAGAAACATAGAAACGACGGCAGAAAAAGACCAAATGGCCCATCCAGTCTGCCCAGCAAGCTTTCACACCTATTTGTTTTCATAATCTGTTACTCTGACCGCTGAGGTCAGGGCCCTTATTGGTAACTTTTTGGTTCAAATTCCCTTCCACCCTCACCATCGATGTAGACAGCAGTGCTGAAGCTGCATCTAAGTGAAATATCTAGCTAATTGGTTTGGGGTAGTAACTTCCGTAATAAGCAAGCTACTCCCGTTTGTTTACCCTGCATGTGTAATTCAGCCATTGTTGGTTGTCTGAATAAAAATCCTCTTTACTTAATTCCCTCTGTTGCTGAAGCAGTGAGCTGCGCTGGATACTTATTCCAAGTCAAGTATCATGCTTAATTGATTCGGGGTAGTAGCCACCGTAACAAGCAAGCTACACCCATGCTTATTTGTTTACCCAGACTATGTAATTCATTCCTTGTTGGTTGATGCTATTCTGCATTCATTACTCTGGCTTCTGATATAATGGTGTATCAAGTTTAAGATCCTCATATTGATCTTTAAAGCTTTGAATGCCAGAGTACCAATATGCATTAGTGTAGCATTGACTATGTATGTATCTTCAGATCAGTATTGCAAACACTTATTTTTTCCAGCACTGACTACTGCAATGCACTCTTACTAGGACTCCCAAGCACATTGATAAGACCACTCCAGATACTTCAAAATACTGCAGCCAGAATACTGACGGGAAAAAAGAGGAGGGACCATATAACCGAAACTCTAGCAGACTTACATTGGTTACCCATTGAATACAGGATAAAATACAAGGCCTTATGTACCATACACAAACTAATATATGATAAAGAAGCAGATTGGCTAAACACAGCCTTACGAGTACACGTTCCACAAAGAAACCTCCGCTCAGCAAACAAAGCACTACTAACAATCCCTTCAGTAAAGTAGGCAAAATTAACCCAAGTGAGAGAAAGGGCTTTATCATTGGCTGGGCCCATGCTATGGAACACAATGCCCCCTGAACTCAGATTACAGAATAATCTCAAAACTTTTAAGAAAAATTTAAAAACATGGCTCTTTAAAAAAGCCTTCACTAAAGAGTGTGGAGGGTAGAGAATGAAAGTACAGAGTAATGCAGATGAGAATGAATTTACTCAATCCTACATTTAAGAAGTAATATATCAAAGAGATAATAACTCAATAATATACCTGGACTTGACCAACATTACTCAAATAATGATTTTATTTATGAAATTGTAACCAAACTTTATTGGCACCTGTTAGAATGTACGATATCCTAGATTTACTAACCTTAGCTATGTGCCTATTTGTAAACCGTTGCGATGGTATATAACTTAGCGACGGTATAGAAAAATTTTTAAATAAATAAAATAAATAAATGTTTGCTAAGATCTCGAGGGAAAAATCTGCTTGAGGTACTATCAGGTCATCAAATGTGCTTATGCAAAACTTGTGAGAGAATGTTCAGGGTAGCAGGTCCAATAAGCTGGAATATACTGTGAGATGAGTTCAGGTCGACCTGTATAAAAAACATTTAGGATGAAAGTTAAGACACTAGTTCTCACAAGTATTCAGATCCTGAATATTTCAACCATTATTCTGAAAGTTTGATGTTTGTTAGTATGATTTAATGAATGTTTACTGTAACCTGCCTGGAATTAAATATAGTGTGGGTGATAAATGCTGTAATTAAGTAAATACTTGGTCTCATTAGATTTGTTCATTGTATTGTAGATAGTTCATGATATTAGAAGTTTACTAGATCTTGAATCTAACTGGGATAAAAAAAAATTACTTTGACTCTTAAAATAAAAATATAGTATCCAATTTAAGATCATCAGGCAAGGCACTTCTTTCTATACCCTCTCCTAAACCCACTCATTTAAACTCAGTTAGGGAAAGGGCCCTTTCGCTGGCCGGGCCAAAACTTTGGAACTCTTTACTGCTTGACATCCGACAAGAAGCTAACATGCAATCATTTAAAAGAATGTTAAAAACATGGTTGTTTGAGCAGACCTACCTCCAACCAAGTTAATCCTTTGCTACTCTTGGACTTCCCCACGTATATTAAGTTAGTTATTAAATGTTTATGTTAATGAGCTATAGCATGGAAGCTTTTAGAAAACATTCTGTATTTTATTATTTTGTATTATCTTGCTTGTATTCTTTTTTAATATTTTATTGGGCAATTTTTAATTTAGTTTTTATTTTATTTAGTTTATTTTTATTTAATATTTTGATTTTTTACAAATGTTTTTATATAATTAAATTTACTTGTTTTATTAGAACAGGATTAAAACCTGGTCTTAGTCACAATGTAAACCGACATGAAGTGATAAACAAAATGTTCGGTATATAAAAATGTTAAATAAATAAAAAAATAAATCCACTACAAAACTACTGGTATTAGTGACTGGCTAACACCTATGTCCATTGAAAAAGGGCTCCTGTGGGATTTATTTTATACAGTTCCTTCAAGTGCTTGCATTAACAATCTGCTCTGGTCAAGCAAACATAATAAGGTTGTACAAATGACTAGCTGCGGACCATGATCTATAGTCATAAAATCCCTTGTAGTGTATATAGTACATGACTGCATTTACAATACATGTGTATTCTCTTTACAATCTTCTTTAGGAGTTGCTGCAATAGGTGGTGCATTTACAGAACAAGTAATCAAAAACATGGCTTCCTTCAATAAACAACCCATCATTTTTGCCTTAAGTAATCCAACCAGTAAATCAGAGTGTACTGCTGAACAATGTTACCATCTGACAGAGGTAAAGTGAGATTCTTTAAATGGTATTAGAAATTTCAGAACACTACAACTTAAAAGATTATCACTAATCTAGTCATTGTGCAGTTTGTATCACAATAAAATATAAAAAGTAAGGCTATGGTGAAATGGAAATCCCTGCAAAGTATCCGATACCAAGGTAAGATTCCTGGTCTCTTTAACATAATGTTTCAGCAAGTCTCCATGTTGCATAAATTCTGGGGCAATCGGCTGCACATTGCAGACAAAATGTAAAGTTGAAGCCTGTACAGCAAAAGCAATACAAGAAAATGCCATCAGTGGTTTGATTTAGAAAAGAAGTGCAATTCTGTCTTCATCTATGTATTTTGATAAAATACCATTAGCCACTCCGGGACACAGCCATCTTGAAAATTTTCAAAGAAATTAATTTGGATAGATTGCCCTGGTTGAAAACTGTCTTCCTCAGAGGGGGTTAAAAGAAGGTGTTCTGGGGATGGGGGGAGGGGGTGCCTAAGTGGGGAGATTTCAAATGCATGCATACTGTTTTACTCCCAGTCAGTCACTTATGCAAATGTCTGTGCATATCTTGTGAGCACTTTTCAAAGTGAAACTACCTGGTATACCCATATAAAAATGTGGGTATGCCTCGCAACAATGCGGGCTGTTCAAGACATTTTGATGACTGAGAAGCAAGGAGAAAAACATCCTTGATGCAGTGTCATGTTTCAAAGCCAAAATATCCTAAAAATGTGAAACCAGTTTCTCATTTGCCTGTGCAAAGCACACAGGTGAGATCTAGCTTCGTTAGCATACCATGCTCCTGCAATTTTTAATAACAATATTTTCTGAAGATAAACAGTTCACCAAAGTAAAACAAGTTACTTAGCTTAGTGCCAGACATGTTTCATAGTTTTCTTCAAAGACCTTTACTATGCATGCAAGGAGGCTCCAGCACTGCTGTGGCCCTCAGATCATTTTCATCTGTCATAGAAGTTAGACATGTCCACTTCAGTGAATCTGCTTCTCACAGTTTTTTTGCACGTTTCATCATTTAAAAAGCAAATCAAACCTGTTGAGCTGAATGTCCTCACTCAAGCTGGTTCCCATTCAGGGATGCAACACCACTCCCTAAGCCCTCCTTCTGGCCTCCCACCAGCTAGACTCTTGGTCGGGGTTATAGGGTCATGCTCACCTCCACTCCTTAGGGTTATCTCAAATACCACCATTACCACCACCCACTACACCCTTTGCCCAGTGCCATCCCCAGTCCTTCAAAGGAGTCCTTTTGTTGCTCTGGGTTTCACGCCTTCCCCAGCTGAATTCTCTGGACTTTATTTGCGTGTTCCTGTGGTGGCTTCCACTCATTTTCCACTTTTACCACAACATCTTCTGACTCCTTTGCACCATCTTCATCTATACCACCACTATCTGGCCGTTCTGTAGTAGTTGTCTCTCGGTACTTTAAAGCGACTCCTTCTGGCTTCTTTGTAGCATCTTCCTCCATTGTCTTTGTAGCACCTCCATCTGGTTTTTCTGCAGCATCTCTCTCAAGCTACTCTGCAGTGTCTCTCTCTGGCTGCACTATGCTGCCTTCCTCGGACCAGTCTGTGCGGCTTCCAACAGGCCACTCTATACTGCTGCCTCCAGGGAAGTCTGTGATGCCTCCTTCAGGCCAGGCTGTAAAGATCCAACATGAACTCCTGCATCTTGATCACCATTACTGTAGGTTTATTCACCTGAGTTCTGTTCTCTTTTCTTGCACTGCTTTGCCTGTCCTTGCTATTCAGGCTTTTCCTTTACCACCTGTTCTAGCAGTGTGTTCACTGGTTCTGTGCCAGGTTTTCCTGTCACACCATCAACAGGCTCTTCTCTGGCTCCAGTACATTTGGTGTCATTAACTTTCTCTGCTTTCAGGTGCAGTGAGCCCTTCTCTAGCCTTACTTCAGATAGGTTGGCAGTTAGGAACTCAAACCCAATATCCAACTCTCTCATGATATAGGTCCAAGAGATCTGGCCCTTACGGCACTCTTGCAGTTGCCTCTCTCTTCTTCCAGAAGGCTTTAAATTACAGCTTGCATTTCCAACTCGGTCATGCTTTCCCCCAGACAAGGCTGAGTTCCTTGAGCTTAGTGGAAAGCAACTGGCTTGCTGCTGGAGGGCCAGATCCTGTTCAACTCTCTGCACAAATGTTTTCTCTCTCTTTTTTTTCTGTTAGAAGGTAAAAGGGAAAAAACCCTGCTTGTCCAGCAACTAACTTACTCTGTTCCCTCACTAAGCAAGCTGAGCTTCTCTCCTTACTTGCACACAAACTTGTCCAGCCAACCTTTCCTTCAGGGCTCAAACACCGCTCTCTGTATTAAAGGAAAAAATATTTTCTGTGCTCCTCTCTGAATGTAGTCTATTAAAGTCCTCCATAGTTTGTGCACAAGTAGCAGCACTGCTTCTTTGGTAGACAACCCATAACCAGGGAATTTCTTTTCTTCTGTACTGCTTTTTCCCCTCCCTTGGAGACTGGGTTTCTCTCTGTGCACTTGTGTAGAGTAGAAATCCCCAAACTGACACCATATGTGGGATAGCCGAGCAAACGTTCACAGGCTGGAGTCAGGAACCACACTGGCTCCAGCCTTTCTTCTTGTACTTTCAACTTTATTACACACTTCTCAACATATAAAATGTAGACTGCTTACCTCTCAGCAGTGTACTCACAGAATAACTTCTTCCATTCAGTAACTAGCTTTTCCTGGAGATGCGGGGGCCCTCTGTTCCCAGCTGGGATCTGCCTCTTAGTCTACACAGCAGGTTCCTGCCCACCGAGCTCTTTTCCTTTATTGATTTAAGGTGGATCAGGCCTCTAGCCTGGTCATGCATAGATTAAGGAGGGCCACTCTTTTACATCCTATAACTTTTTAATTTCCTGGTTAGTCTGTCGTGATGGATTTTGTCAAATGCCTTCTGAAAATCCAAATATACTATATCACAGCTCACATTTTCCTAAATGTTTACACCTACAAAAAATATAATAGAGGCAAGACTTCTGCATTAAGCCAGGTCTATCTACATAGCCAGAATTTTGTTTTTAAGAATAATTTCTACCATTTTTCCTGGCACCAACATCGGGCTTATTTACTAGTAATAGCTGTGTTATTTCATGCTTGAGTTCTTTCAGGACTTTGGAGTAGTTATCATCTGGGCTTGATGATTTATTATTCTTTAGTTTGTAAGTTCGATCTATTATATGCTCCATTATCACATAGATTTTTTTTTAGTATAAGAACATTTGAAATAGAAATACCATGCTAGGTCAAACCAAGAAACAATACATAATTGAGAATTATATCTTTAAGATGACAAACTAATTACAGATTATCACAGAAATATTCAATTGTTTGAGGGCTGCATGTATTAAGAACTTGGACAACAGTAAGGTTGGAAGAGAGATTTCAATATGCATCCAAAATGAGAAATGGGCAAATAAATGAAAAAATTCACATAAATTTATTTAATATCATCAGTCAAGTATACTGCACTCTGGATAGGCTTAAGAAAATGATTAAATAGCCAGTATCAAAATTGAAGAAGACATGGAACAAGTAGAAAAAATCCTTAGTTGCATGATATAGAAGTAAAAGTCAAATATGATGTAGGGTCTGCAGGAAAGTAAATGTGCAGATTCTATAAACCTTGTTGTCTTTTCCTGCCATCGTATATTATATTTGTGTGTCAAAAGTTAACGTCTGGAAAGAACCAATAACCAGAAAATGAAGGGATATCAGCACTTTCATTTCCTCCGACCAGCTGTGAGAGTGGACTAGACAAGAATACAAATAAGATGAGAGCTCTGGTCAGGCAAAAACCTAGCCAGGAGCTCTTTTGGCCAGCTTTTCCAGATCCAGTCTAGAGCTAAAGATATTTCAGAATCCAAAATAATGGTTCCACAGGTTGAATCACTGTTATGGACCCTTTTCCTCTTCTTTTTGTATATTGGTTTCACACATTTCTAAAGATTCTTCTCCAAGCTGTCTCATGTCTCCTCAATCTTCCTTCCAAAATGAGGGTCACTTTCAGAACAGCAGAACTATTCATCATTAAGTAGTTCATTATGGTAAAGGTAAGAGAAAATTGGAGGTGCCTTGCAGTTATATAATTTATAGGTTTCTGTTAATTAAAATCAGTGGTTCATTAATCCCATTCAACTGTATATGGGATTCTGTTAACTATCAAAGATCTAAATATTTATGTAAGATGCCAAGTATTTCCTGATATTCACCACCTTTAGCCCAATAATAATTTGGGCAAATTGAGCACTGTTTTGCTTTTTGAATTACCCACAAAGAATATTCTAAACTATGGTGAGTAGATTTTATGACCTAGAAACCGTAGCATTTTTAAATATTTAGGGGCTAATGGTCTGAGCCAGTGGTCAGAAAATGGGCACATAAAGCCTAGAGAACCAGGAGTGAACTCTCACTCCACCTCTCAATTTGCAATTTTCAGAAATCCTATATAGCTGCAAAGTCCCTGGTTACAACCTTGCAACTAATTTTGAAAGGGAAACTAGGCAGGTCATTTTGAAGTTTGCCTGTGAATGCAAAATACGCACATACAGACTTTGCACTTGCCTTTCTTTGGCAAAAACTTGCTGTTTGCATTGTTTTCCATCAGTAAGCAGGCTAACTTAGCCATACTTTCTTTGTGATGGCATCTGATGGCACGTGGTGGAGCCTTCTTTCCAAGCTTACAGAGCTTTGCTCTCCTGAGCATGCGTGGTCATTCCCACGCAATTGTCTGATTCTCCTCAGTTCTATTTTTTTCATATTTTGTACGAACATGTGGAACCTACTTTTTACCCACTTTTTCTTCTCAGAATTTTTACTGACTTCTCTAACACGAACCCCCAAAGTCTATTAAAGCCCAAAGTACTTTTAAATGCTAACGCGAACCCCCAAAGTCTATTAAAGTCCAAAGTACTTTTAAATGCTAACATGTCAAAAAGGATGCCCAGTTTCAGATATTGCCAGTGTGGGCACATCATATCCATAATGGTCAGGCACAATTGTTGCTACATCTGCCTTGGACCTTACTACAACCAGTCAGCCTACCAGGATTGTGGAAGGATGTCCCCTTGAGCCCAGAGGAAAAGAGCCCAAAAAATAGCCTGCTTAAGGGAAGAAGAAAGAGCGTTGTCGATGTCAGGTAGCTATTCAACTTCTTCCCCCAACCTACTCCTCTCCAGGGCCTAAAACTTATCACCAGGCCACCAGAGATGAGCTTCGTCTATTGGCCTAATGGGAGGTGCCTCGGCCCAGACAAACTCTAAAAGGAATAAAATGACTAAAACATCTAAAGAGGAGGAAAAGTCCACAATGCAGGAGAGGCCTCCAACCATGCAGGCTCACCGACATATGTCAAAGGCTCCCGCTCAGCCTTAGAAGCAACATGCATCAGAAACTACCCTGACGCCCACAACACACAAATCACGTGATGCTTAGTGATGTGACGCATCCAAACAAGTGGTGCACATCACGCTTCCAACTTTGAAGCATGGAGCGCCGAAGCAAGTGTCGATAGAAACTAAGGGCCACGACGAACTGAAGATGAAGCACAGAGCACCAAAGCAAGCGTCGATAAAAACTATGAAACACGACAAACCTAAATTGAAACCTAGGTTGCACGCGCCAGCTAAGAAGCCAAAAATTGCACTCCAATGCCAACGATGCACCACAAACACAAAGATCCTCTGTAGATTGCAAAACCATCCTCAAAGATTTCTGCACTTCAATAGGTCACTATAATTTTGCCTGCAACCGGGATTCAGACAGTCACATAAGAAGAGGCATCCTTCGTTCCTTCATGAGGGGTCAGGTTATCAAAAAAAGAAGAAACTAAAGAATGTCAGCATCATCACAATGCCAATCAACCCTTCAATACAAGAAGGTGTTCACCTAGGAAACTTTTCTGAATAGGAGTGGTAATCTTTGTCTCCTACTCAGCCCCACTCCAGTGTATTCTCGGTTTCATCGCAGAGTGGAAGGAGAGTCTACTCGGACCTCTCATCAGTATCCATACAATGAAGGCAACTCAGCACACCTGAGGAACTTTTCACAAGGCATAAAGATGTCCTGCCTGAAGCATCTCCTCTCACTCCTTACAGACCTCCAAAATTGACTGTCTTGATGGTGGCTATACCACCTACAAAACACCAACAGACCACATCTCCTACTTTTCATTCTGCTAACCTACCAGTTGTCAATGCCCCCCCCCCCCCCCCCTTATTGCCGGGGACTAGATCCTACAAGCAATGGAACAAATAGCATCCAGTCTAAAAAAAAATTTTTCCTCCGGAGGAACCGACTTTCTTCCCGCAGGGGTATCCTATGAGCCTGTGCGCCATCAACAACCACGTCTCCATTACTAGAGAGGCCTATATCTCTGCCAACAGACGATGTCATTAACCCGCTTGATCCGGCAGAGAAGACCAGACCCACCAGAACTGTCACCAGTGAATTCACCAAGCAGTTCTACTACCATTCCATCTGATCCTCCAGAAGAGCCCACAGAACACTCTTCTCCAGCGGAGAATCTAACCTATTCCAAGTTCATTGAAAACCTTGGAACAGCTTTAAACGTGGAAATCTGCAAAATGCCAGACCCAAGATCAGAAGCCTTAGGCATCTTGAAAATTCTGGATATTCCAGCAGAACCTACAATCCTACCATCACACACATTGCTAGATACGGTTCTAATAAAGACATGGGAGTCCCTTTTTTCTAGATTACCGGTAGCACAAAAGGTAGATCTCAAACTTTGGCTGAAGAAATCTTCACACTACGGAATGGTTCAATTACCTTATCCCTCAGTGGTAGTGGAATCAGCCATGAAAAAGGCTTAAAACAAAAACAAAACAGGCTCCATCCATTTGATGACTTTGGTCACAAAGTATTCCAGAGCTCAATGTTAAAATCGAGAATTCAACAACACCAGTTCTACATAGCCCAGTATTTGTATGAATGTGTGCAAAAACTAAAGCCATTTGTGAAACCCAATACTGCAGAAGTAACACCATAACCACTGCACAATCTGGAAGAGGGCCTGAGACACCTTCAATGATGAGTGTATGAAGCCTTTGAGACCACGGCCTGCACTTCTGCAGCATTAATCACAGTATTTAGAATGGATTGGCTCCAAGCAAGTGCCATTAGAGAGAATGTGCTTGAGAAGTTGGCAGACCTTCCATGTCTTGGAGACAACCTCTTTGGGAATAAACTAAGAGAGACAGTCTCACTGCTCAAAGAACAAAATGTGGCAGTTCAATCTTTGACCACGACCTCAGAACAACAAGGAATGCCAAGGACATATTACAAGCAGTATGGGGCGGATTTTAAAAGGCCTGCGCGCGCCAGTGCGCCTATTTTGCATAGGCCGCCAGTGCGCGTAAAGCCCCGGGACGCACGTAAGTCCCGGGGCTTTGGAAAAGGGGCGGGGAGGGGGTGTTCCCGAAACAACGTGGCGTTTCGGGGGCGTGCCGTGGTGTTTCGAGGGCGGGCCCGGGGGCGTGGTCGAGGCCTCCGGACCAGCCCCCGGGACCGGAACACGGAGCGGGGCTGCCGGCCAGCGCGCGCAAAGGTAGAGGGGGTTTTTGGATAGGGCCGGGGGGTGGGTTAGGTAGGGGAAGGGAGCGGAAGGTGGGGGGAGGGCGAAGGAAAGTTCCCTCCGAGGCCGCTCCGAAATCGGAGCGGCCTCGGAGGGAACAGGCAGTGCGCGCTGGGCTCGGCGCACGCAGGTTGCACAAATGTGCACCCCCTTGCTACGCGCGTATCTTATAAAATCCAGCGTACTTTTGTTTGCGCCTGGTGCGCGAACAAAAGTACGCGGTCGCGCAAATTTTTAAAATCTACCCCTATGTGTACATATTACTAAAGGAAACCTTATAGACACCAGCCACCCAGACAACAGTACCAACAGACACAACAAAGGAGATGCCAAAGGGACTGAAGATCACAAAAAAAACCCCAACAGCAGCCAGTTTTTTTTAGTTCAATTCAGCCACAACTGCCTATTAAGATCGGAGTCAGAGCAGCACAATTTTTCTTAGCATGGGCCAAAACAATATTTGAATAATGGGTGCTGAACATAATACGCCAGGGTTACTGATTTAATTACAAACAATGCCCACTTAGTAGCAACCACCTGGGATCCATCCCAACCAGGTGTCTTCCGAATTGCACAAGATGCAATTCGGAAGACACCACCACCTCAATACAATAAAAGTTACTACTCCCAATATTTTCTCATCCCAAAGAAAACCAAGGGCCCCTGTCCAATTTTGGATCTCCGTTCTCTCAACAAGCATCTGCACAGGGAAAACATTCAAAATGACATCCCTAAAATCAATTCTTTCATTCATTCAACCCAACTATTGGATGTGTTCCTAGATCTCAATGATGCTTATACTCACATACCAATCCACCATTCTTGTTGGCACTACCTTTCCTTCAAAATAGAATCAGATTACTACCAATAGAAGATATTCCTGTTTGGACTTTCTTCTGCCCTACGAGTCTTCACAAAGTGCCTAGCAGTAGCTCTGTCTCACCTACAAAGGAGGGGAATAAGAATATTCCCCTGTCAGGATGATTGGCTCATAGTCTCTCTGAACTCAGCCAACCTGCAAAACAATCTGAAATATCATTAAGTGTCTGGAACAATTAGGGTTTCTAATAAATTGCAAAAAATTAATACTGCAACTGATTCAGAGTCTTCAATTTATCAGGGCAAGGATAAACACAATCCTTTCAAGGGCCTTTCTGCCCATCGACAGAGCTCAGTGATTACGTTCTCTGTCTTCAATTTTGTCAACATCTTATTTGATAGTACACCACATATTAGTACTACTTGGCCACATGGAGGCAGCAATTCATATAGTCCCTCAAACACAACTCCATATGCGGCGAATACAATGGGGATTGAAAACCCAATTGTCACAGTACCGACAACCCATGTCTACCAGGATGGCCATAACTCAATCAGTGAGAATAGATATTGATTGGTGGCTAATGCTTACCATTTTAACAAGCAGTGCTCTCCTTTGAGAACCACCACATCAACTGATCCTCAAAATGGACGTTTTCATTTCATGGTTGGGGAACCACTTACTTCAATACAAGACCCAAGGTATATGGTCTCAAGATGAAAAATTCCTACCAAATCAATCTGTTAGAACTCAGGGCAATAAGGAATGGCATTCACACATTATGCCACATTCTGCAAAACAAATGTGTAATGATTCACTCGGACAGTCAAGTAGCCATGTTCTACATAACAAAGAGGGTCTGGTTCCTGATACTATGCAGAAGAGCAGTAAGCATCTGGAAATGGGCAGAGACACTCTATTTCCCTTCAAGCAACCTACCTGCTGAGAATAGCAAATACAGAGGTAGACAGTCTTAGCAGGATTTTTCATCATTGGTATCTCCCATGGATAGACCTATTTGCATTGGAACACAACAAAAAAAGTGAACAAATTCTGATCCTTTCATCCAAGTCCAAACTAGGAGGCACAGGATGTTTTTTTCCCCTCATGGTCGATGGGTCTATGCCTATTCCCCAATTCCACTAATCACACGAACAGTGCAGAAATGCATTCAGTCAAATCCTGAATGATTCTAATTGCATCAGCATCACCGAGACAACCTTGGTATGCATATCTTGTACAACTTTCATTTCAAGCTCCATCTCCCTCAGAGACAACCCAGATCTCCTGACGCAGGAAGGGGGGCTTTCTTCTCCATCCACCATTCCTCCCTGCACCTGACGGCATGGATGTGGAACAGAAAATTTTAACAAAATTCAATTTACCAAAATTAATTCAAGATTTTCTAATTTCTGCCAGGAAACCTTCCATGTGCTGAAACTAAACCTTCATTACTCCATTTGGTGCATTTCTAACACTATCGACCATTACACGTGAACCTGAGAAATTGCTAACTTATCTTCATACGTTATCTCAGCCAGGTCTAGCGACTTCTTCAATCAGAGTGCACCAAACTGCTATTGCGGACATATAACAATGGAATAGAAGGACTGTCCATTTCAACACATCTCATCTCACATTTCATAAAAGGGTTCCTGCGACTTTGACCGCAGATACATAAACCTCCAGTTCTTTGGGACATTAACGAGGTGTTATCCAAATTGATGACTCCCCCTTTGAACCTTTGGAGTCCGTATTTTTAAGACATATGACCTGAAAAGTATTATTCTTCGTAGCTAGTACATCAACCAGAAAAATAAGTGAACTTCCAAGTATTGGTACATTTCTCACCAAATTTACAGTTTTTCCATGATAAAGTAGTACTTTGAACCCATCTAAAATTCCTGCCAAAGGTAGTGTCTACTTTTCACTTAAAACAGTCTTTCTCTCTTCCTACATGTTTCCCTAAGCCAAACAAGAGTGAAAAGAAGAAAACTTTACACACTTTGGACTGCAAACAAGCCTTGGCTTACTATTAATGCCAAACCCAACACCACAGAAAAACATCTCAACTATTTGTCTCTTATAATTCTAACCTCTTGGGAACAGCAGTAACAAAAAAAAAAACACCTTGTCCAACTGGATTACACAGTGTATTCAGTTCTGCTGTAATGCTAATTCTTCTCAGTTTCCAGGTCCATTAAAGGCAGATCAGGTATGAGTAATTGCCTCTTCTATTGCTCACCTCCATGAAATACCGATCAAAAACATTTGCAAAGCTGCAACATGGTCATCAGTTCATACTTTTACCTCTCATTATTGTCTAGACCAGAGCTTTCCAAACTTTTCATGTTGGTGACACACTTTTTAGACAAACATAATTTCACGACACAGTAATTCAGTCTACTAGTAAACCAGAGGTTAAAGGTTAAACAAACGAAACATATTTCGACAATTTATGTATGTTTCCTTTAAAATATATATATATATATATATATATATAAATAAAATGTTTCATGACACAACCTATCTCATGAAATCCTTTCATTTATATTAAAAATATATAATATTCCAAGATTAATGTTATTGTTATAATTTATGAGTAAAAATGTCTGTCCCCCACAAACTCATCTCTCTCTCCCCCCCCCCCCCCAAAGCATATGTCTGTCCCCCACACTCATGTACCTCTTCTTTTTGATTGTTGCCAGTTAAGTGCTTCACTCCCTTCAGCATTCAAGCCTGCCGTGGTGCATAACACCTTCCATGATCACCAGACACTGTTGCTTGCAGTACCTGTTTGCCCATGTGCTCCTCGTGGCCAGGCCACATCGGCAGCAGCAGCCAATGAAAGGGACAGCTGGGCTCAAGTCCCACCCACCAAGCCCCCAAAAAAACGCGATTGACAGCAAAAATCGCCCAATAATAAGCAACCCGTGAACTGAAAAAAAAAGTGAATCGCCCAAACTCGCGTTGGAGTTGATGGCACAGCGTCACGTGCAGTCGCATGCGCGTGACGCTGGAGGGGAGCGGATATGTGGCTTTAATGTGCTACGTTCGCGCGACACACCTGCACCCTACAGGTGACACACTAATGTGTCGCGACACACAGTTTGGAAAGCTCTGGTCTAGACCAACTATCAGCCTCTGACAGCTCTGTACATACAGCAATCTTAAAACATAGGACAGATAGCTGAAGGCTGTCCATGAGGAACATGAGTTGTAAAAACAAAGGCAAATGCTAAGAAGCACATGACAGTAACGACTTCACAGCAACCCTTTTCCTGGGAATCCCAGAAAACATGGCTAATTCAGCCTGCTTATTGATGGAAAAAAGCAAGTTTACTTACCATAAACTGTGTTTTCTGAAGATAGCAGGATGAAGTTGCCATGCGTACCCAACTTCCTCCCTGGACTGCCATTCTACAATTTACACTTACTAGTCGCTTTTTATAAACTGAGGAGAATCAGACAATTTCATAAGCTCTGTAAGCTTGGAGAGAAGGCTGCACCCGTCACTCAGAAAGCATGGCTAATTCATCCTGCTATCTATAGAAAACACTGTTTACAGTAAGCAAATTTGTTTTTTCCCTACCCCATCCCGATAATGCCTCCCCTCTGTCCAGCTTAAAGCATGTGCTCTATGGAAGCCTGTATGCATGCTTTTAGCCAGACTGAATGGGGCCAATTTTCAAACTGGCCAGTATACCTGGAAAATGGCTTTAAAAATTGCCCTCTTAAATATGCTAACACTTATCTTGTAAGTTCCATAGGGCAGGAACTTTTCAACCATCTTTTTTTTTATGTCTACATTATCTGTGCTGGCGCTATATAGATAATGACATTATAGTGCTGTCATCCATCTTCCATTATCACAAGCAGCTGGAGTTTTAGCAAGTGAAAGATATATTGAATATGTATGCTGCAACTTCAGTTGTGTTGTTTCTTAAGTTATTAAACAGCATTTCTTAAAACAGCCTGATTTGTTACTAAATACTACGTATGAATAAGTATTTCCATGTTAATATAGCAGAATGTGTAAAATCTGATGAAAATGACATAATATAATATGACAGATATGTTTGTCTTTGTAAGTGTCACTTGCCTTTTCTCTTACAGCTAAGCATTGTCTGTGGATACTAAAAACATTACAGTTGACATAATGTAAAATACTTGATTTTTAAACTTTTCCAGCCTATTATATCTTATCAATATTTTTTCAATCTGTAAAATTTTACCTGGGATACCTTTATTTAAAATGCAGTGCTCATATTTTTAATAACTTTCTGTATGATCCACATTAGGGGCGTGGCATATTTGCAAGTGGAAGTCCCTTTGCTCCTGTGACCCTTCCAGATGGACGTACTTTGTATCCTGGCCAGGGTAACAATGCCTATGTGTTTCCTGGCGTTGCTCTTGGTGTTGTGTCATGTGGAATGAAACACATCCATGATGAAATCTTCCTTTTGTCTGCAGAGGTATGAAAAACATTTTATTATAGAAAGTTACATTTTTAAGCTAGTGTATTTAACTATCTGAAAATTAATGTTGCTGAGAGAGAGCTCATTGCTGGGAATTGAGTTTATTAATAAATAAGGAGGAATATATTCTGATGCAACATATAGACCTGCAGATCAGTAAACCTTTTAAAGATTGAAACAATTTTTTGTTACTAATATTCTGTGTGACCTTGGGCAGATCATTTTATCTTAGTTGCATAGAATATATTCCTTCTCACTTTTGGAAAGAATCCTGTAGCACAGGCAACAGAAATATGTAGAATTTAGCCAGTTAAGAGCTGAATATACCCAGGTAAGCCATTTAGACGGATAACTGAAAGGTTATCCGTCTAAATGGCTTTTGAATATCAACCACCTTGTTTTTATCTGAGTTCTAGAAGCACAGGAGATAAAGCGAATTGCTAAACTTGCAAGTCAGTTTCAGAGGAGGATTTTGAACTCTATCATAAGCTAATACTTTAATCTTAAACTACTTTTCCTCTTCTATTACCTTTGTTTTCTATCTTTGTTTTAAAATGTAAGTGGATTATTTAAGTGTTCCTTTTTGGGAATAAATTGTAGCAAAATGATCTTTTGCTGGATGACATACAAATAGTACTTAGGGGAGAGACTGCATAAAAGTGTTATTTTCTTGAGTTAAGAAATTCTCACACAAACAGATCTTGTTGCTTATATATTTTTATGTTTATAATGCAATCGCACCTTGAGTATTGTGTACAGTTCTGGTCACCCAATCTCAAAAAAGACATAGATGACATAGAAAAGGTACAGAAAAGGACAACAAAATTGGTAAAGGGGCTGGAAAAACTCCCTTATGGAGAGAGGCTAAACAGATTAGGGCTCTTTAGCTTGGAAAAGAGACAGCTGAGAGGAGATATGATCAAAATTTATAAAATCATGAATGGGGTGGAACAGGTAAATAAGGGAATGTTTACCCTCTCAAACAACACTAGGAATAGGGGACACCCTAAGAATCTAGCAACCAGCAGATTTAAATCATATGAAATATTTGTCACTCACCACACAAGCAAGCTATGGAATCTTTTGCCAGAAGGCATAGTCAAGCCAACTAACATAGTGGAGTTCAAAAGGAGATTGGACAACGTCCTGAAAGAAAAGTCCATAAACAGTTATTAGGCAAGTAGACTTGGGAAAGCTAGTAGTTATCCCTCAGTTTGTGACACAAGAAATAGATCAACTGATGGGGATTTGACAAGTAATTGTGACCCAGATTGGCCACTGTCGGAGACAGAATGCTGAGCTTGATGGACCTTAGTCTGACCCAACATACCACTTCTTATGTTGAAAACATGAGGGTAGTTGCAGAAGTGGAATGGATGAAGGTTGCATCCCCTGTATTCTGGCATGAGTGCTGAGAATGCAGAGTAGGAGATAGACTAACGATTGTACAGATATGGAGAGATGGATTTGAGGACTTTTCTATACATGCTGACCTTGCCTCCCAGCAGTTCCTGGACCTGTAGCTTGCTGATGCCTTGGTAGTTTGTTTTTTTGACTGTAATAAATAGTTTTTCATATGTTTAACTGCTAATATTTTCTCCATTCACTCCTATGGGACTGGGGCCAGTAAGTGTTTCAGAGAGTATGCAAATGAGGTAGTGTTGGGTTGAAATTTGAGCAGGCATTTTGATCATCTTGCTATTAGCTCATACTGATGTCTAATAAAAGATCAAATAATTAAAAACTCACATACAATTTTTTTAAATGAACAAGCCACCAATAAAATATTTCAAAACAGCAAACACATTAATTAATACCTGAAAAATAAAACTAAAAAGGATTTTAAAAATTCATGCTCTCCATACTTGGGAACTTTTGATTTTGAGTCACCCTGAGCTTGTCGTGGATTAGTGGAAGTGGGGTGTACAGACTTTCTCCTCTCTTTCTTATATATACACACACAAGGTCATACACACATATGCTTCCTCTCAGACAAACCCACAGGCATCTGCAACTCTTCTTTGGTTGAGATCTGCCAGCAGCCCCGGGCCGTCCTCTTCATTTCAGCTGCTGGCAGATTTGGATACACCTGAAGCCCCATTCTCTTGCTTTCTCACACACACACACACACACAACCCAGGCAGCTCCCATTCTTTCACACACACAGAATCTAGAAAAGCCCCCATTCTCACCCACACACCCCAGCAGGCTCTCATTCATATCCACCCAAATGCCAGGCAGGCTCCCATTCTTCAACAACCCAAACAATATCATACAAGACCTCGTCAGTTAATCCCAGTCACAATGCATAACTCTTTATCAATTCTACACCCAATAATGTTTACAACACTAACCATATTACTAGTTAACATTCAATCTATAAGAAAAAAGACTCCAATAATTCATGATTTAATCACCTCCACATCTGCAGATATAATTTTATTAACAGAAACCTGGCTATATGAACATGACACAGTAATTTTAAATAGTTTATGTCCACCTGGATATATACCGATATCACAACCAAGAGTCAATCGTAAAAGAGGTGGTTTATTAGTAATAATAAAAACATCCTTATCTCCATGCAAAAAACCTATTACTACAAATGACTCAAAGATTGAAATGCTGTTAGTAACCACCAACTGTATAAATATATGTTTAATATACAGTCCCCCAGGAGCTTTCCATAATCAAACATCATCTTTTTTAGAAACTTTAGTCACCCTACCATGTGACTTAACGCAGCCAGTATTGTGTTCGACTTAACGAACACAATACTGGCTGGTGACTTTAATTTACACTATAATAAACTGCAACAGAATCCACTACTGTTAAATTTATCAGATGCCCTTACTGGTTTAGACTTAGAAACTTTGATTAATACACCTACACATAGATTAGGAAACACGCTTGATCAAATTTATTTTAACTCATCATTTATCACATTTCAGGTGGATGTTAACCTGGTCCTATGGTCAGATCATTATCTAATAAAAGCTGTAGGAACCTTTAAAATAAGAAACAATAATAAAGAAAATACCAAACTATGTGAGAATAAAATATTACGTCGTAGTAAAATCAATACAGATGAACTATCTGAGGCAATCATACCAATAGTAAATCAAAATCCATATTTGGAAGTAAGAGATATATTATTATTTTGGAATGACAATATAAATAATCAATTAGATAAAATAGCACCATTCAAATTGAAGAAGCTTCCAAATAAAAAAACATCTGATTGGTATACAGAATCATTAAAAGTATGTAAAAGAAAACTTCGAAATTTAGAACGCAGATGGAGAAAAAACCCTCTTCCAAATCGAAAACAAGAGTACTATACTTACTTGCAGAAATATAAAAAAGAACTCCTTAAGACCAAAAAAGACTTTTATGCAGCTAAACTAAAGAATGCCTATGGAAATCCTAAAATTCTATTTTCAATAGTAAAGGAATTAACTACCATTACTGAATCATCTTCATCAGTAATGACAGATAATCTCGGTAATAAAATTGCTGATTTCTTCAAGAATAAAACGGAAAGCATTTCATTAGAATTTGAGTCATTACCAATCCCAAAATCAACTATTCCTCAACTGGCTTGTTCTTTTTCAGATTTCCACCTGACCAATGAAAATATTATTATTAAGATTTTAACCAATTCAAAACCATCAAACAGTCCATTCAATGCATGTCCTGGTCATATTCTCAAAGAGATAAAAGAAAAAATTGCACCTTCGATATCAAACATTGTGAATGCCTCGCTCACTCAAGGCAATTTCCCAGATGAACTAAAAAAAACATCAGTTTTACCAATTCCAAAAAAGAAGAATTCTGATCTTTTAGATTTTTCTAATTATCGACCTGTGGCTACTTTAACATCTTTAGCCAAAATTATAGAATCAGTTGTGCTACATCAAATCTCAGAATACATTGAAGATAATAACATATTACACAATAACCAACATGGTTTCAGGAAAGGACATAGTACCAAATCACTACTCATTTCAAGTACTGATACAATCATAAGAGGATTTGACTCAAATGCAAACTACATATTAGTTCTTCTTGATATATCAGCGGCATTTGATACCCTGAACCATAACATTCTGTTGGCTAACTTATCACAAATTGGTATAAGTGACATAGCCCTGCAATGGTTCTCTTCTTTTATCTCGAATCGTCCTCAAAGGATAACTATAGGTAAACATAAATCTGAATGGTATACAACCAAAATAGGTGTCCCACAAGGCTCGGCACTATCTGCTCTTCTATTTAATATATATCTTTTACCATTGTGCTGTCTCCTCGCTGGTCTAAGTTTAAATTTCAAAATTTACGCTGACGATATACAATTCATAGTTCCTTTTTCAGATTCATGGGCAAAAACCTTTTCTCTTCTTCAACTATACCTCTCAACAATAAAAACGTGGCTATCTCATAATAGACTAAAACTAAATACTTCCAAAACAGAACTTATCTACTTATCCACAGTTCCTGACTCAATTCATCAACCGCCACAATCGTTCACTTTTGAAAATAAGTTGATTCCTATTAAATCACATGCTAAAAATTTAGTTGTGATCATAGATTCACGATTGACACTATCCAAAAACATATCCGAAGTAGTTAAGAAATCCTTTTATAAATTACATATGTTGAAGAAAATAAAGCCTTTACTGTCACCAAACGATTTTCATCAAGTAAGCCAAGCATTAATACTAACTACATTAGATTACTGTAATGCACTTTATTTCGGCTTACCGTTATCTTCAATTCACCCGTTACAGCTTGTTCAAAACGTAACAGCGAGAATGTTATATAATGTTTCACGTAGAGATCATATTACGCCCATACTGTACAAATTGCATTGGCTTCCAATTTCCTTCCATATTACCTATATAATTACCTATATAATTACCTATATAATTCTAACTCAATTGGTTATGTTCAATTCCAGGATTATACAAACCTAACAGACAACTTAGGTCTATGGATAAATGTATATTGGAAGTTCCAACAATAAAATCAGCAAGCTTAGCTTTAACAAGAAAGCGAGCTTTTTCAGTGGCAGGCCCATACTGTGGAACACAATGCCAGAATATATACGACTTACAGCAAACCGTAACGAATTTAAGAAAGCTTTGAAAACATACTTCTTCACATGTGCTTACAACACAGTTTAATGCTCCTCAAGTTTAAGCTTATACTAAACTGGTCCAAAATTTTAGTTTGAGTGTATTTTTATTTTTATTTTGTTGTATTGTCATGAAATTATGTATGTTTTATACTATGTACACCGCCTAGACGGTCAGATTTCTGTCCCTTGGCGCGGTATATAAAAAATTTTTAATAAATAAAAATTCTCACACACACACACCCCCTGCCCATCCCAGGAAGGCTCCCATTCACACACACACACATACCCATCCCAGGCAGGCTCCCATTCACACACATGCATGCATCCCGGGCAGCCTCCCATTCACACACACACACACACACACACACATACCCATTCCAGGCAGGCTCCCATTCACACACATGCACCCATCCCAGGCAGACTCCCATTCACACACATGCACCCATCCCAGGCAGACTCCCATTCACTCACACACATACCCAACCCAGACAATCTCCCAATCACACTCACACACCCCATACAAACACCCATTCACACACACACATATGTAGAAGAGGCAGGCAGGGTCCACAGGTCATTCCTCCTCCGCTGCTGCTGCCGCCAGCCTGAATCTTCCTCGTTGGGGAGAGCAGCCATTTTACACCTCCTCCTACATGCTGGCCCAGCGGTAATTCAACTACTAGAGGTGCTAGCACTTCCTGTATTCTCATCTCGTGCATCATGACAGCAGCTAGACATCAGCTGTGGTTGCGAAATTGGTTGGCAGATACAATTTTGAAGTCCAATCTCATGAGGTTACACTTTCAAGGGTTTTTTTTATTTGGAAGTGAGTTTGAAAACATGGTACATAGATGAGGGTAATCCAGGTCCTTCGTTTGCCAGAGTATAAAATGTTGGCATCGCATCCTTTTGGACAAAAGGTTATGCTAGAGGCTGCAGCCATTGTCATCCCTATAGGGGACTGACTACTCAGAGTTCTTGTCCTCTTGATAAGTCTTAGTCCTTTTGATCCAGAAAGCCTCAGAAGAAGGTGGGCTCCGGGAGTGGAGCACCTTGTCTATCTCACCATTATCAGAGCTGGTTCCGGATCATGTTGGTCCAATGGGTCCTGGATGTGTTCAAAGGCAGTTATGCTCTGGAGTTTTCTTTGCTTTCCACTGGATGCCTTGTGGTCTCATCTTGCAACTCCCTACAGAAGAGGGTGGCAGTGGAGGCTTCCTTAAGGAGGCAGTTGGACTTTGAAGGCTGTAATTCCTGTTCTTGGATTGCAAGAAAATATGGGACACTGTTCCACAAGTGACATTTGCGAGTGACTCATTTCTGTATGGAAACTCTGTGCCATAATAATAGCAGTGCAATCGGGGGAATTCTCCCATCTCTAGATCTGATGGAGGCATTTCTACATATTCCCATTCGTCGGGAACATCAATAGTTGTGCTGTGTGCTGTTCTGGGACATCCTTATCAGTTTCAGGCCTTGCCCTTCTGGCTGTCCACTGGGCCCAGGACCTTCTCTAAGGTCATAGTGGTGATAGCAGAGTCCTTCTGCAAGGGTGGTGTCTTGGTTCCCCCTATCTGTATTGGAAGAGAGTCACCTGTCTTCTCGCATGGCTAGAGCTAGGCTGAGTGGTGAACTTGGCCAGGAGCTCCTTATAGCCAACTCAGACGCTGGAGTATCTTGGCATCCGTGTAGATTCCTAGTGTTTCGGACAGGAAGTCACATTCAAAAGTTGATTGCTCCAGTTCAGACTCTAGGAAGGTCTATTCTCCTGACAGTGTGACCTTATTTACAAGTCCTGGGTTTGATGGCAGCCATGTTAGGGGTTTCCCCTGAGCAAGGGCGCACATGCAGCCTCTTCAGCACATCTTCCCAGTAGGGTCCACAGTCTCAATACTACATAGTAAGTCTTCTCTTGGAGGTGACAGTCCACTTGCAGTGGTGGTTGCAAGTGGATCTTCTCAGGAAGGGAGTTTCCTTAGAGGCGCCAGAATGGTAGTATGGATCGCAGGGGCACTGAGAAGCTTCAATCTATTGGAAACACATGCAGTTCAGCTGGCGTGCTTGTGATTGTTGAGCTTCTAGAGGTTTGGATGGTTGGGATAATATCAGACA
Organism: Rhinatrema bivittatum; assembly: GCF_901001135.1. NCBI lineage: Eukaryota > Metazoa > Chordata > Amphibia > Gymnophiona > Rhinatrematidae > Rhinatrema > Rhinatrema bivittatum. Next base: position 369,862,354 of record NC_042617.1, read on the forward strand.
ATGCGCCCATGGTGGAATAATTCTTTCCTCAAGCTGGAACCGAGATTCCTCAGGTGTCATAGCAAATGGATGAGCTCATAATATGGGTAGTGTCGGCTGATGCCTTTCCGCTCATAGTGGTGCACTGGGGTCACTATTCAGGCTTTGCTGGCAACTTCAGCCAAATCGAGGTACCAAGGTCCTTCAGTCGCAGGCAGTATCCAAAGCTCTGCAGTTAGTGTAGGTGGATTTAAAAAAGGTTTGTATAAGTTCTTGGAGAAGAAGTCCATTAACTGCTATTAATTAAGTTGACTTAGGGAATGGCCTCTGCTATTACCGGCATTAGTAGCATGGGATCTTCTTAGTGTTTGGGTACTTGCCAGGTCTCTGTAGCCTGGTTTGGTCTCTGTTGAAAACAGGATGCTGGGCTTGATGGACCCTTGGTCTGACCCAGCATGGCAATTTCTTATGTTCTTATGCATATTGATGCTCTCGTTCCAGAGGGGCCATGGGACGTGAAGCTATATCCCTTCTCACCATGGCCACTATTAGGCAGGGTCATGCGAAAGATCACAGACAGACTTAAACTCATGTTTCTGGTGGTTCTGGCTTGGCCTGGAGGCTGTGGTATGCCAATCTGTGGAGGCTATTGGTTGGCAGTTGTCTCAAGTGGCCACCCTGGCCGGATCTGTTGCACAAGGACCCATTCTACATGACGATCCGGGTCGATTTTGTCCTTTGGTTTTTGAAACGTGGTTATTCTGCTGCAGTGATTCCATGTTGTGCCAGACTGGAATGTTTTTTTCTACATCTCTGGCTTATGTTAGCATTTGGAGTGTTTTCGAGGCCTGGTGTGAGGTTCGAGGTTCGAGGTTCTCAGCCTCTCAAAGTGGAAATTCCATTAATTTTTGGAAGTTTCAAGTGGCAGCTCTTCTAAGGGATCAAATCAGTGGAGGGCTTTGGTCTCCCCCTCTGGATGTGTCTCGATTCTTGAAGGGTGTTACAAAATGTTGTCCTTCCTGGTGGCTACCGGTGCCCTTATGGAACCTTAATCTGGTTCTAGATTCTTGGCGGCTCCTGCTTTTCGACCTCTCCTTGAAGCTACTTTTCTTAAGGACAGTTTTTTCTGTGTGTGACTCCAGAGGCGATGCAGTTCCAGACTGTACCTTTTGCTGCTGAAAATGGTTTCATTGGAATCTGTCTATTTCTCCTGCCTATACTGGGCAGGAATAAAGTTAAGAGTGATTATTGTTTCTTGCATACCTTGGATGTCGAGTGGCATCTGAGATGATGTTTGGAGGCTACTAATCATGTCAGGAAGTCTGATTGATTATTTCTGCTCCATGGTGGAAGTAAAGAAGGAGAACTGGCAACACGGGCAACTATAGTCCATTGGCAAAAGGATGTCATCATGGCCATCTGTTTGGTTGCCAAGATTCCTTTCTCTAAGCAACTTAGAGCGCATTCCGCTAGGGCTCAGGCACTAGTGTGGGTAGAACCTTGATTATAGTCTCTGGCCAAGTTTTCCCGGGCAGTGTTGTGGTCTTTCTTGCATATCTTCCCAAGCCTTCTGCTTAGACGTTCAGGCTCTACAGCAGAGCTTTCCAAACTTTTCATGTTGGTGACACACTTTTTAGACAAACATAATTTCGGGACACAGTAATTTAGTCTACTAGCAAACCAGAGGTTAAAGGTTAAACGAACGAAATGTATTTCAACAATTTATGTATGTATCCTTAAATATATACATAATAAAATGTTTCACGACACAACCTATCTTGTGAAAACCTTTCATTTATATTAAAAATATATAATATTCCAAGATTAATGCTATTGTTATAATTTATGAGTAACAATAATAAAACAAACTTATTGTGTTATTCAATTTACCTCTTTAATGAGATATATGAACTTGATGGGATGAACACAGCTTTTGAATATTTGGTGTTTATAAAAAAGTCCAAAGGGTCTTCTGCGTAATTTTAAAAAGCTGGCCAGTTTCACACTATATAATTATTTGATAGCCTCATTCAACTAATTCTATATGGCTATGAGAGTGAAGTCTGGAATTTATAGGAAGGGACAGAATGTCAATATAAATCCTCCACCTCTAGTTCTGTAATTCTGTGCATCCACTGAAATTCCCCCAGTTTCATCCAATGTAAGGGAATGTAATGGGAATGTAATGGAGCTTGGATGTTTCCCTTACAGCTCATCATACTAAAAGATATTTTCAAATTCTGGTGTCACCTCACAGTAACAGCAGCACAAACACCTTCCACTGCCAGGCACATTGTGAACTAACACAAAACCTCGCAAAAAAAACCACTCAAAATCTATACTGCAATCCCATTGTAACATAACAGTAATAACACCAAGGACTCAAACAACAATAACCCTAACTGTGAAAAAGCAAGGGTAAATATTACCCTGGGTCCTAGAATACCAATACACCACCTACTGAGGAAACAAAACAAACCAGATTGCTATAGATCCCTATGCTAGCAGAATCTCTCATCATGGTCACACACACAGAGCAGAGACAGACCTTCACCAAATGCAGAATACAAAATAAAGGAGCACAAATTGGACAAAAACTGAATTGGAAACCCCAAGAAGCCAGACTCTGTGTATTAACAATGGAAAAACAGAACCACCATTCCTCATAAAATAAATAAAATCAAGAAACATAAAGCTTCAGCTATAATAGTAAAAACCATACTAATAAAAGAATATTTTAAAACTACTAATAAATAGAATTTCTATTAATTAAAATCATTTACATTTTTTACAATTTCCCAAACACCAATAAAATGTTTCAAAACAGCACATATATCAAATAACACACAATAATTAAAACTAATAAGGATTTTAAAAAGCCCCTGCTGTCCATACATGGGAGCTCTTGATTGCCAGTCACCCTGATATTGTCGAGGATTAGGAGGTTATCCTCTCTCTCTCACACATACTCACATGTCCATTCTCTCTCTCACATACACTGTCACATACATACACATTCATGCTCTTATACCCACCATAACTTCTCGCTCTCACAGACACTGACACACTCTCAGGCTAAGACACTCTCTCCCCCTCCACACACACCCCCCCCACACAAACTCTTACTCCCCTGGATTTTCTCATACTCACTCATACTCTCACTCTCTCTGGCTCCCTCACATACACACAAACACACACACCCGGGCAAGCTCCCAGTCATTCTCACACACACACACACACACACACTGACCCCCAGGCATGCACACATTCATTCTCACACACACACACATACACCACACACAGGCAGGCACCTATTCTCACACATACAAACCCCAGGAAGACACCCATTCATTCTCATACACAGACAAACCCTCAGGCAGACTCCCATTCATACACATGCACACACTAAAGGCAGACCCCCCCACCCCCCCCCTCTTTCTTTTGCCAGCAACCTCAGAGCCTCTCTCATTCCTCTGCTGCCACTGTCACTGATGCCGCATGGCTATTGGGGAGGCGCTGATTGCTGCTATTGGCACTGAAGCCCATTCTGCTGCCTCCTCTGGGCAGGCCCCATGGGTTTCCACTTCCTCCGTGCTGATCTCGTACATTGTGAAATCTGCATAAAGTGCTATTCTTGCACATTCCCAAAGATTACGTGTGCCAATCAGTAAAAAGTAAATTTTTTTTTTTTTACCTTTGCTGTCTGATCTTAGTTTTCTAATCGGTTGGTCACAGGCTTTTTTGTTCCACCTCCCCTTTCTTATTTTTTTGCCAATTCCTTTCATATTATCTTTTTTTCTATTTCTTTTCTCTCCATCTATCTTCTTCCCTCAAACATACAGTCAGGTTCTCATTCTAACATGCTTTCTCTGTCTCTCTCACACACACAGGCTCTCACTCTCACATGCTCTCTCTCATACAGTCATTCATACACAGTCTCTCTCTTGCACATGCTGTCTGACTCTCACACACCCAGGCTCTCTCTCACTCCCACATACTGTCTTGCTCAAGCACAGGCTCTCACTGTCACATGCTCTCTCTCTCACAAACACACACAGGCTCTCACATACTGTCTCTGCAAACATTCAGGTCCTCACTCCCACACACAATCTCTCAACTCATCTCATACACGCACACAATCTCTCAATTCATCTCATACACACACTCTACGGGCCCTCAGCCTCTCTCTTACCTTTGGGCCTCCTCTTCACGGGTCACTGCAGGATGGGCTCTGCAGCGGCCCTGATCTTCTTGGGCCGATCCGTGGCAGCGGCGGCCCTAATCTTCTCGGGCCAATCCGCGGTGGGGACCCTGCTACCGGGCCGCCTCCTCTTCTCAGCCCGCTGCAACAACGCTGCTCCTCTTCTGCACGTGGCTGATGCTCCTCCTCCTTCCTGCCCGTGTGGCTCCGGCAACATTTTCTTCCGGGGCCGCGTGGGCAGGAAGGAGGAGGAGCACCTGCACGTTTAGACGTGACCTTTTTCTTCGGGCTGTGGTGACGTGAGCTCCACCATGGCCCTGCCGATCTTCCTGCTGTGTGTCTCCCCGGCACACAGCACAGTGATTCTTCAGGGCTCAGCCGCCAGTGGGATGAAGTCCACCGGCGGCTGCATTGGCTCCCGATTGCCGGTGTGTCGCGTGCATTGGGCTTGCGCGACACACCAGCACACTGCAGGCGACACACTAAAGTGTCGCGACACACACTTTGGAAAGCTCTACTCTAATATTAGAAAACATTTCTTCATGGTAAGGGCAGTAACTGCATGATATGGGTTGTCAGTGGAGATTGTGGAGGCAAGAACATTAAGAGAAACAAGAAAGACTTTGATAAGTACAGAGGACCCTTAATTACCAAGAAAAATGAATAAAGAAAAGGAAGGAATTGAACAGCTTAAGTGGGCCTCAAGGACCTTATCAGCTGTTATATTATATATTTCTGTGTACAAATCTGAAAGAATGGAAAACTTTTATTATTAAAAAAAAATATTGAAAGATTTTCAATAAAATAAAATTTTTTGTATGTAGTAATTTAAAATTATTTAGAAATTCATACCAATGTAATGCCACTTATCAAGATGCCACAAGAAACCAGGGGTCTTGGTTATATCACTTTTGTTCAAATTTGTTTACATATGCAATGGTTTTGCCAAATGTATATAATGGGGGTAATTTTCAAAGGAACTTCTGCACATGAAACACTTGTTTGCAGCTTGATGCATGAGTAAAATTGCACGCATTCACACTGTATGCACACATTTTAACATGCATGGGAGGAGGCGGAGTTGGAACTGATGCACATACTTTTTTCTTTTAAAAAGTTAACCTGCATACATTATGCCCTCTGAAGAGGAGGTGGATCTTTGCACCAGATAATCTGTGTAAGCACTCTGCACTTGCCATTAGGCTGGGAGTTATAAAACTACAACAGGAAGCATAAAATACCAGTTGTGAACCTTTCCACCTGGATATTGCAGTATAACTACTTTTGCTTTCTTAATATGGAGAAGAGTGATGTCTGAGAACAAGGACACAGGAAATCAGAGATAAAAGAAATGGCACATGGATTTAACAGAGAAGGCTAGAATATATATATCAGAAGCTCAAATACCATAAGAAAATGAAGACTATGAGGGCTTTTATGGGGCAGAACAATTTGCTTGAAGATTGCAAGGAAAATGATTTTTTCTGCTTTCTTTGTAGATTATAGCTCAGGAGGTTTCAGATAAACATTTACAGGAAGGGCGCCTGTATCCACCTCTAAACTCCATCAGAGATGTCTCACTGAAGATGGCTGTGAAAGTGAGTTTTGAAAAGAGCCTTCTTTCCTTTTCTATTATTTTTTGGGTGTCACAATGTGAAATAGTACATTATATAATAAGAGCGGGATGACAGAGTTACTAAATGTATGTTGTATTGTTACCTGTCTCGAGCATTTAAATCCTCTAACGATAAAGCAAGTAAGAAATCTTAAATAAGAAAAGCAAGGCCGTACTGCCCCCGGACCGCTCCTTTAGTAAAGCCTAAACAGACATTTGTACATCCTTCCTGATGCATCATGGTAGCTATAGTATTGATTTCAAAAGGGAGAAGACTACAGCTACTGCAATCCATTGGGGATATAAGTACAAAAAAGTCTATGTGGTTAAAAAAAAAGATCAACTTAATTCACATGAACTCCAATGTTAATGGAATTTTGTGTTAGTACTAAGGTGAAAATGCCGCACTGTCATCGATTAATAATTCACCAGTACAACAATATATAGAACAGACGCTTAAGGTAAATAATGACCTGTCATAATAGGCTTCATCTCATATGTGAGTTTGCAAGATGATTAGGCTTATATTTAATCGTCGGTCATATATTAATTTTTTGATATTTTTCTTTGCTTAGTGAGATTCGTGTCACTTAACTTAATATAGTCGCTGAAGCCATCAGTACGCCCGACATGGTTCCATGTTTCGAACGCTCCTCGTTCTTTGTCAGGGGCTAGTATTCAGCGTTGTATTTGTAGTCCTTTAGGAATCCAAGATTCAAAGTTGCAATGATGGCGAATCCGTTTCATTTCCTGTCAACGCTGAATACTAGCCGTTGACAAAGAACGAGGAGCGTTCGAAACATGGAACCATGTCGGGCGTACTGATGGCTTCAGCGACTATATTAACTTAAAGTGACACGAATCTCACTAAGCAAAGAAAAATATCAAAAAATTAATATATGACCGATGATTAAATATAAGGCTAATCATCTTGCAAACTCACATATGAGATGAAGCCTATTATGACAGGTCATTATTTACCTTAAGCGTCTGTTCTATATATTGTTGTACTGGTGAATTATTAATCGATGACGGTTAAAAAAGAAGAAACATCCTCCCAGATAGAAGGTCTTGACAGAGTTAAATCAATGATTGTTTTACATTTGTACATGTAATACATCTGTAATGGACTGAATTGGATCTTAAGCAAGTTATAAACTAATTCATACAAAAAGAACCTTTTGATCTGCATTTTAATTCTGAGCATCTGTAATAACCATCTAAATTTAATCTATGCCCAGACATTATGGGGTAGATTTTAAAAGCTGCATGAGCGCATCCATGTGCGCGCTACCCGGCACGCACACATGGACACGTGATTTTATAACATGCGCACGCATGTTATAAAATCGGGGGTCGGCACATGCAAGGGGGTGTACAATTGTGCACCTTGCACGCGCCGAGCATCGCTGCCTTCCCCCATTCCCTTCCCCCTAGCCCAACCTTCCCACCCCCTTCTCCTAGCCCTACACTAACCCCCCCCCGTCCTTTGTCTTACCTTTTGCGCCTGCCTTCAGCCTGTGCCGGCACGTGTTCCTCCAACACAGCAGCAATGGCCACTCTATCGGAGGCCTCGTGCCCCGCCCCCAGACCGCCCTGCCCCCGGACCGCCCCTTTAGTAAAGCCCCGGGACTTACACGTGTCCCAGGGCTTTACGCACATCGCTGGGCCTTTTGAAAATAGGCCCAGCGTGCGTAAACCTTTGAAAATCCGGCCCTATATGTAGTAGAATAAGCATTTCATTGCTTCTGTCCAATTTTCATGCTCTCATTCAACGTAATTACAACAAAATAATGCAGAAAATGTGAAAGATTTTCAAAATGTCTATTTATTCAGATGACATTGATAGTAATATGACACAGGGAAATGAAATATTGGAATTGGTAAAATGATCAGATCATGCAATGGATTTACCTATTAGGATCTGCCGGGTACCTTCAATAGACCATTGCTGGAGCCAGGATATTGGGCTTGATGAACCTCTGATCTGGCAATTCTTCTATTCTGATTAAGAACCGATGTCCATGAAAAGGCATAGGATTGTGCGTGTGTATGGGGGGAAGGAGTGGATTCTTTTACAATAAAAAAAAAAAGTAAACACCTTCATTGTTATAGATTATTATAAGAAGCTGCTATTGCTGCTCTTATTTTCTGAAAAATATGTGTAATAAAGCACATTTTTGGATGTTTTCAGATTGTGGAATATGCCTACAAAAATAACATCGCATCTGTGTATCCTGAGCCCAAAGACAAGGAGGCGTTCATCCACTCTCAGGTTTACAGCACTGATTATGAAGAGTTTGTGGTCGATGCTTATGCATGGCCCAAAGAAGCCATGCAAATACAGACCACAAACATTAAGTGAAGAGCGGGAAAGCAGCAGAAAGGAAATAATTCTAATGTTTTTTGTGAAGCTGTTTTAATTAACCAACAGAATGATGTTCTTTTCATGATACCAAAGAGATTTAAAATGGCATTTTAATGTTTGGAAAGTATGTTCTGATTTGTTATCATTAAATTTCTGAAGCAAATAAATAAGACAAATAGTTGTTGAAATAAATAAGTGAAATTCATCAAATCTGGGTTGTTTGGGTTTTGTTTAGAGTTGTGTTAATGACATTGCACTACTTGAGCATATCAGTGTTTTGGTCCATCATGTGACCTTCCTCAGGTTTATAGTGAAATGTGAAACATTTGTTATTTATTTATTCAATTTCTTATGTATTACCAGCCAAAACCAGAATCATGGTGGCATCATGACATCCCAGTATAATCAAAGAAAGTCATCTCAAAGTGTACCAGAAAAAGAATTAATTGTGAATATGAAGTGTAAAAACTGCAACATCTCATACAATAACACAAGTTCTACTTACAGTGCATCTCTTCCTGACTACTGTGTCCCTTAGTCTCCAAAGCTGACACATGGGCTGCATCTTGACAAGGCACATCACTGAAAACATTCTCTTCCTGGCCTTCAGTTGTTAAACAACTTCTGCATGCTTTTTTTATTCCAGTTTCTGTTATTGGATTTTAAAGGAGCTAGTTTCTTCTACCTCCCTTGTCTGCTGTCTCTTGCAGCCTGTGGAGATATAGTCTGGTCTGCCTGCAAACATTCCCAAGCTGCTAAAATAGAGCTTAAATTGACTTCATCAGTTGTCAATCCTGTTTCCTACAGTTAACCTCTTTAGAAAAAGCAGAGAGGAGTTTAACCCTTTCCTATCCATTCCAATGTTTGGGATCTGACTACCCCGCCACTGATGGGCAGGTTACTCTAAACTTGTGCTTAAGGGCATACATGGTGTCTATATTCCAAAAGGAATCCAAAATACAACCAGGCCACTATAGACAAATGGACAGAGTGACAAATGCACCGATTACAGAAACAGACAAGTCTGTGTATGTAGGGGGGATGGTTATGAAGACTTCATGAACAATTATTTTCCAGTTACAGTAATAATGTCTCTTTCAAGATTTACACTATTGAAAACCTTACAAGGGGTTGCGAAAATTGCTATAAATCTCCATTCAGATAGAGGACGGAAGAGAATTGTGAGTTGTAGATTTAAGATACAGATTAGAATCAGAACTAGCTAACAATCATAATATAGGAGATGTTGCCAGATAGGGACCATTTATCCCAATGAATCAGCTCAGTTCTTATTTGTTAGGCCATGCTCTTGAAAATAAATATGAGCTGATGTGCACCAGATTGAGCTAGCAACTGTGCTGATGTCAACACAGCAACTAATCTATGTCAAGGAATAAGTTACTACTGACCCAAAAGGCACATGGGGACCTAGGAGACTAGATGCTCAGACAATGGCCATACTGGTGTTGGTGGTTATTTGGATTATTGTGGGACCTGGCAGTTAGAAATGGGAGGGGAAGGGTGCTGAGTGCAAACTAAATAGGGGTCGTACATGTTCAGCTACACAGAAGGATGATGTACAAAGGAGGAAGACAAAAAATGTCTTTGATAAGGTAGTTATATTGTATGGCTGGCAGGTGGGGGTATATCCTCAGCAATGTGGTCAAGAATGACTGGGCATACCAGATGCACTAGTTGGTATTTTATGCCGTCATCTACTATGTTACTATGTTAAGAACGATACAAACTCAAATAAGGTTTCCAGGTCAATGATATGAATCATAAACGCCGATATATAATATAATATTGAAAGTTAATATATGAGGGACTACTACCGACTGGATCTGCTAATCAGTCAGACCCAACATAGGAGGAGTCGCATTACTTTATTTAATAATTATTTAGAGTCTTTTGTCATATATTCAAAAAATATTGCCATGGGAAATGTGGAAGCCACAACGGGCTTTCAATTAAGAATAATAGCAGTACTTAGCTTCAAAAAATGTGTTGTGATTGTACTATGTTAAGAACAACACTGTTGCGACAAATAGTAGCAGCTTTAGGATATAGATTACAAATTTTAAAGTTTAGAATTTGCCATGCAAAGATAAATTATTTTATCCCAGGACAAGCAGGATGATAGTCCTCACATATGGATGACATCATCAGATGGAGCCCTGACACGAAAAACGGCTGACAAAAGTTTCTAGAAACTTTTGGCTGGCACACTGAGCATGCCCAGCATGCCATGATATTCTCAGCCACAGGGGTCTCCCTTCAGTCTCTTTTTTTCCGCTTTGCTGTAAGCATAGCGTACTAGGAGCTCTGTGAGAGTTTTCCTCACGGAAAAGATAATTTTTTCAGTCACAAAAAAGTTGTCATCGGGTCTCTCTTCGATAAAGTAATCGGTGAGTACTTTTTTGAATCCATTTTTGGTCGATTCCTGTCACCTTCACTCGGTATCCGCAGGTCATCGACCGTTATTCGGCCGAAATTTTCTAACATGGCCTCCGGATTCAAAAAATGTCCAGATTGTAACCAAACTGTGTCGATTACCAACCTGCACAATGTTTGTGTTTTGTGCCTGGGATCAGGCCACAATGTCTGGGCTTGTACAACTTGCGCCCAGATGACACCGAAAGGCAGGCGTGCCTGGTTGGACAAAATGGAGGAGCTATTTAAGAAACTCACTCCATCGTCATCGTCAACGTCATCTCCAAGGAAAGTATCACCCTCTGTTGAAAAACATCGAGGAAAAAAGAGGACTGATGACTGTCCGTCACTGACCCCATCAGGGTCCTCCATAGCGTCTTCTTCGACATCTAAAGAACATCGAGAAAAAGTACGCCATCGACACCATTCCGTCACTGATCCATCGGAGGGAACTGCATCGGCATCGAAGGACATCGAGCCGATGCCCAAGTGAGTCCGGGTACTAGAACCAACACGCCTTTCTATACCCGAGGAACCGAGGCGTTCTCCACCGGGATTGGTGTTAGAGACTGTGCCACCACGTTCAGTCGTGGAAGTGCCAATAGTCCAGTCTTACCTTCTCCTGTGACACTGGACCCAGTTCCAGTCTCCAGGGAAGAAGTGACTTCCATGGTCCAGCAGGCCATTGTCGAGGCTTTTTGAAAATTTCAGCCTCCCTCCATGCCAGCATCGGTACCGACACCAGCATTGTCATCGGATCCGTTGATTTTTCAGCCTTTGCTGAATAGAATCGACACATTGGAGTTTTTCCTCCACCAGCATCGACGACACTAACTCTTCCGGTGTGGCCATCGACTCCATCGATGCCGAAACATCACCGATGGTTCCTTTGATTCCAATCCCAGGCTAATCAGAGGATGATAAGGATTCGGATTCCGTCCCAGGACCATCGTGCCTTCAACATCACCGAACACCGACAAGACCGTCGATGCCATTAAAGGACCCCTCGATGCCATTGTGTCCCGGTCCATTGGGTGACACCTGACATCAATTGACATCGAGACCCATCAATTCCCCATTGATGCCTTTATTGCCTCCTATGCTACCAAAGCAGATTCCATCTCAACCATCAAAATCTGCTTCTAAAACGAAACACCATCTGCAAATACACAGACCAGATGATTCTGAATCACCTTACCATCCTCAATATACTCCTTGGAAGGATGTAGATACTGACACTGATTCAGAGGAATTACAGTCTGAACCTTCTCCACCAGAAGAGAGGAGGAAGTCCCCTCCCGAAGATTTGTCATTCACAAATTTTATGAAGGAAATGGCGGACACAATTCCTTTCGAATTACTGACTGAGGAGGACACAAAGCACAAGGCTCTAGAGGTCCTACAATTCGTTGACGCACCAAAGGAGGTAATGGCAATACTTATTCATGAAGTCCTGCTGGAACTTCAGCATAGGTTATGGGAGCATCCTTGCTCTGTACCGGCTGTAAACAGAACAACAGACGCCACATACCTGGTGCAACATACCCCAGGTTTCCAAAAACCACAACTGCCTCATCACTCTGTGGTTGTCGAATCAACTCAGAAAAAAGCCAGGAAACAAAAACCACACTCTTCTACCCCTCCAGGAAAAGAACAGAAGTTCTTAGATACCTTAGGGAGAGACGTTTTTCAAGGGTCCATGCTGGTATCTCGCATTGCGGCATACTAGCTTTATATGAACAATACCAAAGAAACTTGTGGAAGCAAGCTCAAGATATTGCCGATGATCTCCCTCAGCAACAACAACTGGCTTTGAACACACTAATTGCAAAAGGAATTGAATCTGGCAAACATGAGGTATGGGCAGCTTACGACTCATTTGAGACATCTACCTGCCTATCAGCATCTGGAATTAATGCAAGGAGGTGGGCTTGGCTCAAGGCCTCAGACCTCAGACAAGAAGTCCAAGAGAGACTGGCAGATCTTTCATGTCCTGGAGAGAATCTCTTTGGAGAAAAAATTCAGGCTATTGTCTCCCAATTGAAAGATCACCATGAGACACTATGTCAACTCTCTAGACTACCATCGGATCAGCCATCCTCAATAAGAAAATCAACCAGAAGGGAAACCAGAAGACCCTTCTATAGGCCTAGAAGATACTACCCACCTGCTTCTTCAGTGCGTTCCTACCATCCACCACAAAGGGGACATGCATGCCAACCAAAACAGGCAAAAACCCAGCCACCACCACAAACTGGACCAGCAGCTGGTTTTTGAAATGAATCAATAGAACAGACGCCTCTCCATCAACCCTATGCCCCTCTTACCAGTAGGAGGTCGACTCCATTATTTGAAGCACCAATGGAGTCTCATCACAAAAGACCAATGGGTATTAGCCTTACTAAATCGGGGATACCGTCTAAAGTTCAAAACAATACCCCCGCATTCGCCACCCATTCCACTTTGGACAAGCATAGTCATCACACCTTAACTTCAAATAGAACTCTCTACTTTGTTAACTGCCAGGGCTATCGAACCAGTTCCCCGGTCTCAACAAGGCAAGGGATTCTATTCCCGCTATTTCCGAATTCCAAAGAAAACAGGCGGCCTTCGCCCTATCTTAGACCTCCGCAATCTCAACAAATTTCTTCAAAAAGAAAAATTTCGGATGGTATCTCTGGGAACCATCCTTCCATTGCTTCAACAGGGAGATTGGCTCTGTTCTCTAGATCTTCAAGACGCTTATGCACACATACCCATTTCCACACAACATCACAAGTATCTATGATTTGTCATGGGAAGGAATCATTACCAGTATCGAGTCCTACCATTCAGACTAGCCTCTGCTCCTCGAGTATTCACAAAATGTCTAGCAGTAGCTGCTGCACATCTAAGAAAAAACAGCATTCATGTTTTTCCATACCTAGACGATTGGCTAATCAGATGCCCATCCAGGCAGGGAGCTCTCTCTGCCTTGAAGAGCACAATAATACTATTACACTCCCTGGGATTTCTACTCAACTATCAAAAATCCCACATAGAGCCGTCTCAACTCCTCACGTTCATCGGAGCAAACCTCGACACCACAGTGGCGAAAGCTTTTCTTCCAAACGTCCGTGCCAACATTCTAGCACATTTGGCGATCTCTATAACCCAATACCAGTTCGCCTTTGCCCATCAACTTCTAGTGCTACTAGGACACATGGCCTCGACAGTACATGTTACCCCTATGGTGAGGTTAGCCATGAGAAGAACTCAATGGACTTTGAAATCTCAATGGCTACAAGCTTTCCAACCACTGTCGTACGTAATTCAAATCATTCACCAATTACGCCTATCGCTCCACTGGTGGACAAATCAAACAGCCTTGAAAGCTGGTCTCCCATTCCAACAGTCAACTCCGCAAGTCATCTTGACCACAGATGCCTCCAACTTGGAATGGGGAGCTCACGTCAACAACCTTCAAACACAAGGGACGTGGACTACACTCAAAATGAAGTGTCAAATAAAGTTCTTAGAACTTCGAGCGATGCGATATGCCCTTTATGCCTTCAAAGATTGCCTCTCAAACAAGACTGTGCTGATACAGACGGACAACACAGTAGCAATGTGGTACATAAACAGGGAGACACCGGCTCTTATCTGCTCTGCCAGGAAGCGGTTCAGATTTGGGTGTTACGTCTGGTAGTCAGATAGTAGTGGAACCACAGTTTAGACCGCTTACCTGGGAATGTAGGAGTCTGGACTCAGGGTGAGAGCGTGGGTACCGGTAGGTAGTCCGAGTAGGGCCGGCTGCAGACAGGGTACTCCAGAGGCAGTCCGAGGTCGGGGCAGGCAGCGATCAATCAGGAACCAAATGCAGATAATCCGAATAGGCAGGCAGAGTAATCCAGAGGCAGTCCAAGGTCGGGGCAGGCAGCGATCAATCAGGAACCAAATGCAGATAATCCGAATAGGCAGGCAGCAGGCAGAGTAATCCAGAGGCAGTCCAAGGTCGGGGCAGGCAGCGATCAATCAGGAACCAAATGCAGATAATCCGAATAGGCAGGCAGCAGGCAGAGTAATCCAGAGGCAGTCCAAGGTCGGGGCGGGCAGCGATCAAACAGGAACCAAAAGCAGAAATCCGAATCAGGTCTGAGGTAGCAAGACAGCAATCCAAAACACAGCGATGCTCCCAGGAACAATCGTGGCCGAAGCAGTGAATCAGGGAGCCAGTCTCCCTTAAATAGTCAAGTTTCCCGCGCTGAATCGCCTCTGCCGGCGTCTGACGTCAAGGGGGCGTGGCCAGGTCCCGAATCGCGCGAGAATTGGTTCCCCTAGATGCGCGGAGGTGCTGGCTGGCGCGTCGGAGAGAAACGCCCCGATCCCTGCCCGATCGCGCTGCTATGGCTGCCAAGTCGGCCCCGCTGTTCCCCGGAGCCCGGACGGTCCCTCCCAAACGCCGTCGCGCTGAGACCCGCGCGGCCAAGGTAACAGTACCCCCTCCGCAAGGTCCCCGCCCCCCTCCACGAGGCCCTGGCTTGGAGGGAAAACGAAGATGAAAAGCCCGCAGCAAACGGGGAGCCTGGATATGAGAAGAAGGCTCCCAGGTATTGTCCTCTGGGCCAAAGTGCTTCCAAGAAATAAGATATTGAAGTCGCCCCCTCACGCGTCTGGAATCGAGAATCTCTTGTACTTCGTACTGACCATCATCAGGAAGAATGGGTACGGTGGTCCTCCGCCTCCGCTGAGGCCAAGACAGGATAGCAGGCTTCAGCAATGAGACATGGAATGCGTTGTTAACACGCAGTGAGGGCGGGAGGCAAAGCCCATAGGTAACTGGGTTGATCCGTCGCTGAATCGGAAACGGCCCAATGAAACGGGGCGCAAACTTAGCAGATGGGAGACGTAAGCGAAGGTGACGAGTGCTCAACCAAACGAGGTCCCCACAACGGAGATCAGGAGCTGGAATCCGCGTCTTATCCGCCCGTCGCTTCATGGCCACAGTGTGTTTGGCCAACAAGGCATGAGTGGCGGACCACAGTCGAGACATAGAAGCGGCCGTGGCGTTGACCGCCGGGCAATTGGAGATGGTACGAATGGGCAGAGGAAAGTGCGGATGCCTGCCATATACCAAGAAGAACGGGGAGCTGCCGGTGGCCTGGCAAACGTGATTATTATGGGAGATCTCAGCCCAGACCAACAGGGGAGCCCAATCATCCTGGCGTTGGTTTACATACGCTCGAAGAAACGTCTTCACCGATTGATTGGTTCGTTCAGTAAGACCGTTGGACTGGGGGTGATAGGCAGATGAAAAATCAAGCTTCACCCGTAGAAGTTTACAAAGATTGGTCCAAAACTGGGCGGTAAACTGTATGCCTCTATCGGACACAATACTAAGAGGAAGTCCATGGAGGCGAAATACGTGGTGCAAAAAAAGTCGTGCCAGTTCCGGGGCTGAGGGCAAACCCGGAAGAGGAATGAAATGTGCCATCCGGGAAAAACGATCTACCACCACCCAGATTACAGTGTTGCCACCGGAGGGCGGAAGATCAGTCATAAAGTCGGTGGCAATATGTGTCCATGGGGACGTGGGAAGAGGAAGCGGGTGTAGTAAACCAAAAGGTCTCCGGCGCGGCGTCTTCTGAGCCGCACAGACAGAGCAGGAGTCCACAAAATGCTTGACGTCCCTCTCCCAGTTGGGCCACCAATAATGGCGCGAGAGCAGTTCCTTGGTACGAGCGACCCCCGGATGGCCAGCTAGTTGATCATTGTGGGACCACCGAAGAACCTTGAGGCGCAACCGTTTGGGAACAACGGTTTTCCCTATCGGTACAGTGAAGGTGGCAGCCAACTGAAGTTGAGCAGGATCAATGAGGAAGCGGGGAGGATCCGGAGCATCAATGATGTCGAAGCTACGTGAGAGTGCGTCGGCGCGGACATTCTTTTGGGCCGGACGGAAGCGGACGAAAAAATGAAACCTGCTGAAGAAGAGCGCCCACCGGGCTTGACGTGGATTCAGACGCTGGGCGGTTGCCAAATATTCAAGGTTTTTATGATGGGTATATACCGTGACGACATGGCGGGCCCCCTCCAAAAGGTGTCGCCACTCCTCAAAGGCCAGTTTTATGGCCAAAAGTTCTCGGTCACCAATGGTATAATTCCGCTCCGCCGGTGTAAATTTCTTAGAAAAGAACGCACATGTTACCCACTGATCCTCTACTGATCTTTGGAGAAGAACCGCCCCGACGCCCACCGCTGAGGCGTCAACTTCGAGAGTAAAAGGCTTGGTAGGATCAGGGTGGCGGAGACACAAATCGTTGGTGAATTCAGTCTTCAACCGGTGAAAGGCTAATACCGCCTCCTCCAGCCAGTTCTGTATAGAAGCACCCTTCTTCGTGAGAGCAGTGAGCGGCGCCACTAATGAGGAAAAATGAGGAATAAACTGTCTATAGTAGTTAGAGAACCCCAAAAATCTTTGTAAGGCTCTTAACCCCACCGGCTGAGGCCAGTTAAGTATGGCATTGAGTTTGTCAGGGTCCATGGATAAACCGGTGTTGGAAACAATATAACCGAGGAACGGTAGGCGTTGCTTGTGAAAAACACACTTTTCCAGCTTGGCAAACAACTTGTGCTCCCGGAGGCGTTGCAAAACTTGTCGAACATGAAGCACATGCTGGGACAATGAGGGAGAAAAAATCAATATGTCGTCCAAATAGATAATGACGTGGGAATAAAGGATATCACGGAAGATGTCATTTATCATGTCCTGAAACACCGCTGGAGCATTGCACAGCCCGAAGGGCATTACCTGATATTCATAATGACCGTCGTGCGTATTGAACGTGGTTTTCCACTCATCCCCCTCCCGGATTCTGATCAAATTGTAAGCCCCCCGCAAGTCCAACTTGGTGAAGATTTGAGCCCCCTTTATCCGGTCAAATAATTCAGAAATGAGCGGAATAGGATACTTGTTCTTCCTGGTGATAGAATTAAGACCCCGATAGTCAATACAAGGTCTTAGGGACCCATCTTTCTTCTTCACAAAAAAAAATCCTGCTCCTGCCGGGGAAGTAGAGGGTCGGATAAATCCACGATCTAAATTCTCAGAGATGTATTGACGTAATGCGGTGGACTCCGGTTCCGATAGAGTGTAAATTCTTCCCTTAGGTGGGGTCTGCCCAGGCAGAATGTCAATGGCACAGTCATACTTTCGATGGGGTGGCAAGGTCTCTGCGTATTGTTTATTGAAAACGTCATGAAAGTCTTTATAGGGAATCGGAATAGCACTGGAGAGTTGTGTGGTATATACGGAGATAACCGGAAGTTTCTCAAGGCAATGTTGGAAGCAGAAGGGGCTCCATGCTGTGAGCTCTAGAGAAGCCCAATCTAGGTGCGGCTGATGAATCCGTAACCATGGTAGTCCCAGTATTATCTGATTCACGGATGCTGGAAGTACAAATAGCTGAATGCTTTCTTGATGAAGAACACCGGTTTGGAGCAACACGGGCTTGGTTATGTAGGCTATATGCATTCCCACCGGTTGCCCGGAAACAGAGGTTACCGACAGAGGAGTGGGTAATGGTTCCACCGGAATCCGAAATTTCTGTACTAAGTGTTCCTGAATGAAGTTTCCCGCTGCTCCTGAGTCTATGAAGGCTTGGAAATGCAGTGATTCGCCATTGAGGCAAATGGTTGTGGGTAGTAATAATTGAGGAGAGGGAATGGTGGAACCCAGGGAGGCCTCTCCCACCCGACCTAGGTCCGAGAGTTTCCCGACTTGTTGGGACATTTGTTGAGGAAATGGCCTGCTCCGGCGCAATACAAACAGAGATTCCTTGCCCGTCTGCGATTCCGCTCCTCGGGAGTCAGGCGAAATCTATCAATTTGCATGGGTTCCTCTGAGTCCCCCGCAGCCGGAGCCGTCGGAGGTACGACCATTGGTTGCTGGAACATGGGGGCCAAACGGAAATTTCTGCGAGTGGCAGCTCGCTCTCGGTTTCGTTCTTGAACACGTAAATCCAAACGGATAGCCAACCGGATCAAGCCCTCTAGAGTCTCCGGAGGATCCCGACCAGCCAATTGATCCTTGATATGTTCTGCTAGGCCTTGTCGAAAAATAGCCGTGAGACTCTCCTCTCCCCAGGCCAGTTCAGCTGCTAAAGTACGAAATTGGATGGCATATTCACCCACAGTTCTGGAGCCCTGTCGTATCTGAAGCAATTCATTTGCTGCGGAAGAAGAACGTCCGGGTTCGTCGAAAATCAGCCGGAATTCTTTGAGGAACCGGTCCAGTGAATTGAGGATAGGATCATCTCGTTCCCATAGGGGAGACGCCCACGCTAGTGCTGGACCCTCTAGTAAGGACAGAAGGAAGGTAGTCTTTGTCTTTTCGTTGGGAAAAGAAGCAGGTTGTAAAGAGAAATGCATCCGGCACTGGTTGATGAAACTCCGACATAGGGCTGCATTCCCATTGAATCGAGGCGGAGGGGGCACCCGGATGGGAGCAGGGGTAACCGCCGGGCTGGGAGCGGGCCCTGTGGGCAAGTGGGCTAAGGCATCCATACGTGCCACCAATCGATCTAGGACCCCCGTAACTTGATCCAGGACTCCTTGCTGTTGTTGGATCTTATTGGCCATCCCGGGAATGGCTTGTAGAGCGGTCAAATCAACTGGCTCCATGGCTTCGGCCAACTGTTACGCCTGGTAGTCAGATAGTAGTGGAACCACAGTTTAGACCGCTTACCTGGGAATGTAGGAGTCTGGACTCAGGGTGAGAGCGTGGGTACCGGTAGGTAGTCCGAGTAGGGCCGGCTGCAGACAGGGTACTCCAGAGGCAGTCCAAGGTCGGGGCAGGCAGCGATCAATCAGGAACCAAATGCAGATAATCCGAATAGGCAGGCAGCAGGCAGAGTAATCCAGAGGCAGTCCAAGGTCGGGGCAGGCAGCGATCAATCAGGAACCAAATGCAGATAATCCGAATAGGCAGGCAGCAGGCAGAGTAATCCAGAGGCAGTCCAAGGTCAGGGCGGGCAGCGATCAAACAGGAACCAAAAGCAGAAATCCGAATCAGGTCTGAGGTAGCAAGACAGCAATCCAAAACACAGCGATGCTCCCAGGAACAATCGTGGCCGAAGCAGTGAATCAGGGAGCCAGTCTCCCTTAAATAGTCAAGTTTCCCGTGCTGAATCGCCTCTGCCGTCAAGGGGGCGTGGCCAGGTCCCGAATCGCGCGAGAATTGGTTCCCCTAGATGCGCGGACGTGCTGGCTGGCACGTCGGAGAGAAACGCCCCGATCCCTGCCCGATCGCGCTGCTATGGCTGCCAAGTCGGCCCCGCTGTTCCCCGGACGGTCCCTCCCACACGCTGTCGCGCTGAGACCCGCACGGCCAAGGTAACATTGGGCTTGGGCTCTAGAGCACTCCATGCATCTCCGAGCAACTTATCTGGCAGGCATACAAAACATCCTAGCAGACGATCTCAGTCGACATTTCCATCCCCACGAATGGTTTCTGGATCCACGTGTAGTGAGCAAAATCTTTCAACGCTGGGGTCGCCCAACCATAGACCTCTTTGTGTCCAAACTGAATCACAAAGTGGAAAAGTTCTGCTCCCTCCATGGCCGTCAATAAACGTTCCCCAGGGATGCCTTTGCTCGCCCATGGAACACAGGACGTCTATATGCGTATCCCCCGATTCCGCTCATATCCAAAACTCTCGTGAAGCTACAACAGGACAGAGGAACAATGATCCTCATAGCCTCGTATTGGCCTCAACAAGTATGGTTTCCCAAGTATGGTTTCCCAGAGAACCAATTCACCTGGGCACAGCGCCCACTCTCATAACTCAGAATGAGGGCAAGTTGCATCATCCCAACCTGACAACTTTTGCCCTGACAGCTTGGATGTTGAAAGCTTAGTTCTGCAACCACTTAATCTTTCAACTCAAGTCTCTAAAGTTCTCATAGCTTCATGAAAGCCTTCCACACGTAAATCTTACCACTTTAAGTGGACTAGATTTACCAAGTGGTGCACACAAAAAGGTTTTGACCCTTTCTCTTGCCCCACTCCTTCTTTACTGGATTACCTATTCCACCTTTTGGATTCTAGTCTCCAGACATCCTCTGTAAGGGTACACCTAAATGCCATAGTGACATACCAATAACAAGGCAACCCCTAGTGAGTCGGTTTATGAGAGGCTTACTCCACCTTAAGCCTCCCATTTGACCACCGGTCACTGAATGGGACCTTAATTTAGTACTAACGAGACTCATGCGGTCACCATTTGAGCCTCTACACTCCTGCGATGAAAAATTTCTTACATGGAAAGTATTTTTCCTAGTAGCCATTACACCTGCTAGCTCTCGTCACATACTCACCCTACATAAGGTTCCTGCATGACCGAGTAGTCCTTCGCACTCACCCCAAATTCCTACCAAAAGTAGTAACGGATTTTCACCTCAATCAATCCATAGTCTTGCCTACTTTCTTTCCAAGACCACACTCACCAGGGCGAGAGAGTTTTTTACAGCTTACATTGTAAACGTGCACTAGCTTTTTATCTGAACCGCACGGCAGTCCATAGGAAATCCACCCAACTCTTTGTTTCTTTTGACAAAAATAAGCCAGGAGTTGCAGTAGGAAAACAAACTCTCTCCAACTGGCTAGCAGACTGCATAGAATACTGTTATGAAAAAGCAAAATTTTCTCTCCAGGGGTGAGTAAAAGCACACTCAATAAGGGCTATGTCTACATCAGTAGCACACTATTGTTCAGTGCCTATTGCTGATATCTGTAAAGCTGCAGCTTGGGGTTCACGTCACACCTTTGCAGCACATTACTGTTTGGACAAGGAAGGACGACAAGATTCAGCCTTTGGACAATCTGTCTTAAAGAACTTATTTCCAGTATAATACCAACTCCTTCTACATCCATACTGCTGTGCTTTCAGGCTGCCTCATTCTTTCCAGCAGTACACCAGTTGTTGTGCTTGTTGCACAGGTTGTATACTGTTGGTCTAATGCAAGAATGACTCAGCCTGTAGCTTGCTAATTACCCATATGTGAGGACTATCATCCCGCTTGACCTGGGATAAAGCAAAATTGCTTACCTTGTAATAGGTGTTATCCCAATTTTGCTTTGTCTAGTGAGTTCTGTGACATCTGAGTGCAGAAGGATAAGCATTTTAATTTGCTTATACAACTTTCTCTTATGTGGTTAGAGTGGAAATTATCCTCTTTAGTAATCACCTTTTTGATGATTCAATAAAGATAAAGGTTTAACTGGAGCCCACAAGCTCCAATATAGTTCTAAAAATTATAGCTTAAAACTTCTTTGCAATTCCAAGATGGGGAAATGTAACAGAAGTGGTTTGTTTAATATATCCATAAAAGAAACATGGGAAAATTAACTTTGTAACCACACACATAGTAATGTATCCCAGCTACAAAGAATTGTATGGTATAGGTCCAGCCTATCAATTCTAAATAAACATGAATGTTTTCAAAAGGAGAGATTCTAGCTTCTCTGACAGCAAGATAACTGATTGCAGTACATTTTAAATACCACTACATAGATTCCTTGTCCCACTGAAATGTAATATTGTATGAGCATGCAGAATATTAGGGAGTGCTGCCAATAACCACTGGATAACTTGTTTTTCAGATGGGATTATATCCTGAAAAAAACATTTTAGTGTGAATGGGCACATATGAGATTTATTAATGGTTAAATAGGATTATTGGTTCCAAACTGTTATACTGAGCAAAAGAAATAGATGGAACATGTGTGGTTGAGCAGTATGTGAGACTTCTTATAAAATGATCAGCCAAAATGTATTTCAGTTTGTATCTTGATCCTTTATTGCCCTGAGCCATGAACTTCTTTTACCCAGAGTTCTGTTTCCTATGTAAAAGACTAGAAGTATAATCAGCAGAGTGGCAGTAGCTGAGAAAGGAATAGACACATACAAAAAAAAAAACCATAATAGCTTTATAATTAAGTTAAATGTATTCAGAACCCAAATGAAAACAAGTTTCCAACTGCCAGATTCGGCTTTTTGAATTTTTCTATTCTAAGGGAGACAGCTTAATTGTAGAGTGACACTAGCACCTTTGAAAAGTTTAAAATATTTGATAGCCCAGTTCGCTTAGCAGTATGCAAGAACAATATTTCTAACATTTATTTTCTACCATATTTGGAGGGTGGGGATACCAGACAGGGAAATGCAGGTGCCCTCCCCTTTCCATATGCAAGCTCCATGGCAAGGTGGGAGTCAGTTGTGGAATATTTGCTGAAGTGGAGGGTGTGGGTGCGGTGGCAGTAGAGGAGGTGGAAGATAGTGGATGCAAGCTGTCAATCCTCTTTCTCACTCCCATGCAGTTGTATGAAGCTGCTGGTGTTTTTATTGGTCGTTCTCATCAGCTGGGACACCAGAATGCTGCTTACAAATGGGGCAATTGGAGCTCCCAGCGGCCATAAAAGCAGATGGGGGGGGGGGGGGGGGCGCGGGAGCCTAGGGATATCCTGACAGCCAGAAGAAAGGCCTGAGTGCCATGGCATATTTTTCTAAATAAATATTTGCTGCTTCAGTGTGGCTGAGAAGGCAGCAGCAGCACTGGGAAATCTGCCACTGCGAAATTAAAGGGGAACACAGAATTGGGGCTCTAAGCAAAGTCTGAAAGACAGAGACTGGGCAGGGAGGTGACTGGGTCTGAGAGACAGACTGGGCAGGGAGGTGACTGGGTTGTGTGTGTGAGAGAGACTGGGCAGGGAGGTGAGAGACAGACTTGGCAGGGAGGTGACTGGGATATGTGTGTGAGAGACAGACTGGGCAGGGAGATGACTGGGTTGTGTGTGAGAGACAGAGGCTGGGCAGGGAGGTGACGGGTGTGTGTGAGAGACAGAGACTGGGCAGGGAGGCGACTGGGATGTGTGTGAGAGACAGAGACTGGTCATAGGGTTTAATTGGGGTGTGTATGTGTGTGTGTGTGTGTGTGTGTGTGTGACTTTTTGTGAGTCCTAAAGAAGAAGACCGTGAGGACAGAGCTTCAGCAGCCACTGCTGCTCCTGGTATGTTCTTTCAAGGGAAAGGAGTAGGAGAGTTGCTGGAGAGGGTAAGTAAAGGTGGCATTTTAAGTTTATCTTTCTTAATTGCCATTTTAAATATTGAGTATTATGTGATGAGTCTGCTGCTTTGAAATATTTTATTGATATTTGGACAATTTTTTTTGAATTTTAATTGAAGTTATTCTGTTTATCAGCTGTTTTGAAACATTTATTAATATAGTTTTACAATTATTTCTGTGTGGGGATCTATAGCAGCTTGGCTTGTTCTGTTTTCTTAATAGGAGGTGTATTAGTGTTTAGGACCTGATTTTATATTTGTAGTGTTGCCTTTTCATAGATAGGGTTGTTATGTGTTCCATAATACAGGTGTAACTTTGTGCAGATTAGTTTCTGTGCATTATTGCAGATCCTGGGACTGTGTTAGGTGCTGTATTTCCCTTTCCATTTCTGCAGGTTTGCACTGCATGCAGAGTGGCTTTTTTTTGGTTTCAGTATTTGTCTCCATATTTATAATGTGTGGTCTTTCTGTACTTGATGAAGGTCGGTTCTGTGTGTGTGACTGAGGTGAGGTATTTTACTAGCATGTTGGCAATTGTATCAATCTTATTTGTTGTGTTTTCTCAATAGGATATGCATTAGTGGTAAATTATTGCTTTTTCATAAGGAGGGCTAGCATACCTGGTAGTAAAGGGAGTTTGTTTTGCTTTTACTGAGATGTAATCAGAACCAGAATATCTTTTTTTTGCATGGTGAGTTCTATGGGTAATGCCCTAGTTCTGCTCTGCATCCATTGTTGGGGGTCAAGAGGGTTCCCGTGGATGCAGAGTGTATGTTTACATATAGCCCCGTGATGATCACATGTTCAGTGTCATGCATGTGAGAACTATCTGTCAGGTGTGTCACGGCCGAAAAAAGTTTGAGAACCACTGTTATAGCTGATGAAACCTTAGACTGGTTTGGATTTGGTTTTCCAAAATTCAAACCTGCCTCATCTCAGTTCTGGCCCAGCTCATTGAATTGGGAGCAGAGTGGCTCTGAATTGGATGCTCTCTTGAGAAACAGCTGCTATAAATTTGCTGCCAGATGTCATAGATTATATGAAGAAAGCAAAAAAGCATTAAACAAGCACTACTTTTAAAAGTATTTCTAGGCAGCCTGATTGGCAGGCAGAAAGAACCAAAATAATTAAGATCCATCTTGTATTCTCATTCATATTTCAAACTGGAGAAAAGTGTTTTTTAATCATGAAGTTATGTAAATCTGGACATTGCAATGCTAATCCACATTGGAGTCCTATTCAGGCATCACACTGAAACAAGCATGAATATAGCACAAGCATCTAAGGAGTGGAGAAAGAGATTTCTTCTTTTGTTTAGGCAATGAATATTTAATCAAATTATGGGTAGACAGGGTGTATACTTGTTTCATACGCGCACACACAGCTTACAGGAAATACTGGTGGGGGGAGTGGCCAAGAGGGCCCCACATCACATCTCTATACTAGCACTTTTTTTTCCCCTAGAAAAATGCACCAATCTCACCTATCCAGCAAATATGGCTACCAGTAATCCATCAACAAATGGAGGACAGAAGCAACAGCTTGATGTACTTATGATCACACAGACATTTGACATTACTATATTGTTTGGAGAAAGAAGAAACAGAAGCAGGTTGATATGAGGATTCAGTTCTAGCTCATCTACAATCTATGACATCAAGGTACAGAAGGCAGAGTTGCTGCAGATTGTGACAAATTCTAAGACAAGCAAAGCAGTTGATCAATACCGTATGCTGCACAAACCAAAACTGGAATGTTTAGATAAGGTAGTTGGATGAATTGTTTGCCTTAAAACATTTGGAGGGTGGTCCAATTTGTGGCCCAGTATTGATTGAAAAAGCAAATGACTTTGTCATGGTTTTGCCTGCAATGCAGTCTTCCTGTGCCACGGTTTCACCTGTTGTGCAGCCTTCCCTCCACCAGGGGTACTCGGCGAGCCTCGCTCCCAAATACGCAAATCACCAATTCACTGAATTATTTATTTATCTAAAATGATTTATATGACTCTGCCCCAGGCCTACTTAACCCAGCCTGTCCAATCTCTCGGTGCTTCTTTATTGAGTCACCTTAGCTCCTTAACCTGGCCACCTCTTTCTCGCTATTCTGCCTTGCCTTGCAGCCTACCCAGACTTCCTGCCTTGCCTTGTGTCCTATCCATGCCTTCTACCTAGCCTTGAGGCTTACCCAGGTCTTCTTGCCTTGCTTTGTGATCTCTCTTAGCCTTTTACATTGCTCTGCGGCCTTTGTTGGCATCTTTCCTTGCTCTGTGGCCTGTTTTGGCTCCCTGTCCTAGTCTGTACTTTTCCAGGCTTCCTTGTATAATTGAGTTAAAAATAAAAACAAGACATTTGCTTACCTAGGTGAGGGAGAGAGACTTGACTTAGTGAGGAACTGCTAAGGTTGTTGAAGATCACAAGAAGGGGCTGCTGACAACATGGGCTTGGGTAGAAGAAGAGGTGTGAACAGGTGAGAGGCCCACAAGGCTGAAAAGGCCTAATTAAGGAGGGGGCCCGAAGCAGCAGAGATAGCTGTAGGCTGTGGCAGGAGCAGCAACAGGAAGCCATGAGGGAGAGACTTACAAAAGTGTTTGAAAGCCACGAAGATCCAAACTGTGATGCAGGGGAGGAGAGCCAGGCTTGGAGAGGCAGCATGAGCACTGCGAAGGAAGAGTGGGTGAAACAGCTGACCGGCAGCTGCAAGCAAGATCACTGCCGCTACTGACATCTTCTCCCATGATGTGCCCAGACCAGGCGGTGAGTGAAGAGGAAGGCAGGAACATATCGCTGCCACGACTTATTTTTAAAATATGTAGATTGGTAACGGGGCCTTGGGAAGCCCCTATGCGATGATCCAGACTAGGCCACAATCTGCTGACATCACTCATGACGTCAGTGGGACCCACAGTGCTTGTGGGTAGGGGGCCATGAAAATCATTAAAAATAATACAAACCAAATTTAATGAAAAACAACAAGGGGGGTCTGGTGAGGGAACCCAGGGGACGTGTGTGACACAGCCTCCCAGCCCTAAAAAGTGTATTTTAAATATGAAAATGCCCCAGTGGAAGCCAAGCCAATTTGGAGGTTAAATTACCCATAAAACATTGTAAAACCAGGGATTTTTTTGGGTGGTTACCAGAGGGGGACCAGACAAACCTAACCCAGTTATTCAAAAAATTGCCAGGGTATAATAGGTTTTAAAAGAAAAATAGTAATTCCTTTCTAAAGACTGTCAGTAACACGCGAAAGAGCATTTTTTATAGTCGGATCAGTGTTTCAGAATTCCCTTCCTTTACTGATTTGTTCCTTAAAAGACACTAAAGAATTTAAGACTGCACAGAAAACACATCTGTTTAAACAGATCTTCCCCACTACATCTTAGCAACTCGTTTCCTCAAATAACCGTGGCATTAAACCTCTTGGCACAGCCTTTACTCATGAATCTATTATAATAATCAACAAATCTCTGCAGATATCCTAAATTTTATGTGAGGAACAGTAGAATAATGATAACGAGAATGAAATCACTAAACCTCTCATTTACTCATAAAGGTTAAAGACGCTTAAATTAGTGAATGACAGTCATACTAGGCTTCATCGTTAGTGAGACCACTTTACTGCTTGTCCACCAAAAAGTTCAACATACAAAAAGTATTTTTCTGGATTTTCTTCGATTGAACTTGATGTTCATTCAATTCTCCGGAATGTTCATGCCTCTCCAAAGGCTATGCAATGCTCAAGATGTAAGATTCCGGAGAATTGAATGAACATCAAGTTTAAGATAAGTAAATCCGACTATTCTATAACATCTGTTGATTTCCCCTGAAGAAAGACCCTGCCGGGTCAGGAACAAGGCCTTGTCGGGTGGATTACAAACTTTCAGATAGAGTCGGTGTTATCAGTGAGTGGTTAGTGAATTTCCAGACACACAGTCGGTGTTATAAATAAACAAAGTGGGACTCTAACTGATCACTGCCATTAAAGAATATCTATGATATGTTTTTAAAGCACTTTGCAATATACAAAAAAAATTTCAAAAAACAAATAAGGTAGGAGGTGGAACGTTCATGATTAAAATCTATACAAAGCATTACAAATTAGTAATGCATTGAAGTTCTATGAAACCATCCACTTCCTTCTTTAAAAATTCTCTGTAATGAATGTTTAACTAAAAGAAATTAGTCGAAGTAACAAGAGGGTTTTTTTGTAGTCCCCATTTGATATTTTGAAAGGCATTATTGAAAATCGTACATGGGACACTTTCCATCTGAGTGGTAATTTTCTGGTTCATGTAATAAGGGTACCCTTAAATTTTTGATGCATAGTATTTTGACTTCTCCAAACCATGGCATACAGTCACCACAGATCAGTGGGTACTCGCTGTAATAACCCAAGGTTACCACCTCAACTTTCTCTCTGTTCCACCGGATTCCCCATCTCGGCTGACGTGGGGAACATCTGACCACTCATCACTCCTGGAGCAGGAATTCTCCCCCCTCCTCCAGTCCCGAGCAATAGAGCCAGTGCCCCTCTCCCAACAGGGGCAAGGGTTCTATTCTCGGTATTTCCTGATACCAAAAAAGTCAGGTGATGTTCGCCCAATACTGGATCTTTGCACCTTAAACAAAGAGAAAAGTTCAAGATGTCGACCTTGGGTTCTCTTCTTCCCCTTCTCCAAAGGGAAGACTGGCTCTGCTCTCTAGACCTCCAAGGCGCCTACACACATATTTCAATTACTCCGTCACATTGCAGATTCCTGTGGTTCCTAGTAGGCCCAAAACACTTCCAATATCGAGTATTATCATTCGGCCTAACATCTGCCCCGTGAGTCTTCACCAAGTGCCTCGTAGTGGTAGCTGTCTTTCTCAGGAGTCAAAGTGTCCACGTCTACCCCTATCTCGATGGTTGATCAGGGCTCCTACTCAACAAGCTGCATTGATGTCTCTACATCTCACGTGCCATAGGGTCTCCCTAGGGTTTATGAGATCTCCCTAGGGTTTCTCATAAACTATCCAAAATCCAGGCTAGTTCCCTCTCAAACCCTATCGTTCATAGGGGCCGACTTGGATATTCTAAAAGCGAAAGCCTTCCTACCTATCGATCCATAAAGTCTAGAGGATGTGAATGAAGAGAGGGTGGCTTACGGGAAAGACAGCTAATACCTGGAGATAATATCCTTATTCAATAGACACACTGTTAATGCGACTACGACAGTGCTCTATGCTTCGACGGCAAGAGGAAACGTGGATAAAAGGATTTACATTCACAAAAAAGCGGGGATTAGCTTGTTTGTTATGGCGGTTACTACCCCAAACCAAACAAGCCTGATACTTCACTTTCAATGCATATCCAGTGTAGCTCTCTGCTTCAATAACCATCAAGGACTGAATTACACAGTCTGGGTAAACAAATAAGCATGGGTGTAGCTTGCTTGATACGGCAGTTACTACCCTGAATCAATTAAGCCTGATACTTCACTTTCAATACATATCCAGAGTAGCTCTCTGCTTCAATGGCAGGGGGGAATGAAGAAAGGTGGATTTATATTCAGATGATAACCAACAAGGACTAAATTGCACAGGCTGGGTAAACAAATAAGCGTGGGAGTAGCTTGCTTATTGTGGCGATTACTACCCCTAACCAGTTAAGCTGGATACTTCACTTAGAAGCAGTTCCTGCACTGCTCTCTACATTAATGGTGAGGGTGGAAGGAAAACAAAACCAAAAGGTTACATTAATGGTGGGGGTGGATGGGAAATAGAACCAAAAGGTTACTAAATGCCAAGAGTAACAGATAAGTATGAGAGAGGAGAAACAAAAGTGTGAAAGCTTGCTGGGCAGACTGGATGGGCCATTTGGTCTTCTTCTACCGTCATTTCTATGTTTCCTAAGGATTGAGCTTTCACTCTCGCTTCTCTGGCCCATCGAATGCAGTCTCGACAACACTCAATTGCATGTCATTTTCTGGTCTTACTGGGTCATATGGCCTCCTCAGTGCATGTCACTCCCATGGCCCGCCTGGCCATGAGAGTAATGCAGTGGACTCAGTCTTCTCAGCCAATGTCCACCATTGTCCACATCACCAACCAGCTCCGCTTATCACTGGCTTGGTGGATAAACCAATCCAATCTGCTTCAAGGGCTTCCATTTCAGGCTCCAGACCCTCAAATAACTTTGACAACAGATGTCTCCAACCTCGGCTGGGGTGCACATGTTGCAAACCTGCAAACTCAGGGCATTTGGTCTCCAGAGGAAGCCAAACACCAAATCAATTTCTTGGAGCTTTGTGCAATCAGATATGCTCTCAGGACTTTTCAGGATCACCTTTCCAACCAGGTCATCCTGATTCAAACCGACAACCAGGTGGCCATGTGGTACATCAACAAGCAAGGGGGAACGGGCTCCTACCTCCTGTGTCAGGAAGTTGCACAGATATGGGCAGAAGCCCTTTCCCCCTCGATGTACCTCAGGGCCACCTACTTGCCGGGAATGGACAATGTGTTGGCAGACAAGCTGAGTCGCACTTTTCAATCGCACGAGTGGTCCCTCAACTCCACTGTAGCAGACTCAATATTCCAACATTGGGGTTACCCTCACATAGACCTCTTTGCTTCAATTCACAACCGCAAAGTAGGGAACTTCTGCTCTCTCACTTGAAGCCAACACATTCAGCCAAGAGATGCTTTCTCCCTCTCGTGGGCCAGCGTTCTCCTTTATGCGTACCCTCCACTTCCACTCATTTCAAAGAATTTCGTGAAGTTGCGAAGAGACAAGGGATTAATGATTCTCATAGCCCCTCATTGACCATGCCAGCTCTGGTTTCCAATTCTCCACATTCCTCTGGGGAAGGACCTGCTTCTGATCACTTAGAACAACAGCTGCCTTCATCACCCCAACCTCCAGGCCCTCTCCCTGACTGCCTGGATGTTGAAATGTTAATCCTTCAACCTCTTAACCTTACCAAGCCGGTTTCCCGTGTCCTAGTAGCTTCACGAAAGCCTTCCACAAGGCAGTCTTATCGTTACAAATGGAACAGATTTGTGGTATGGTGTACTTCCATGTCCATCGAACCCTTCACTTGTTCCACACCGACGTTTTTGGACTATCTCTGGCACCTGCCCGAGTCAGATCTCCAAACTTCTTCTATCAGGGTACATATCAGTGTGGGAGCCGCCTTTCATAAAGGTGTCGAGGATGTACCTATTTCAGTACAACCCCTCGTAACACGCTTTTTGAAGGGCTTGCTCCACCTTAAACCTTCACTGCGCCCTCCAGCCCCTTCCTGGGACATCAACTTGGTTATAGGGCGGCTCATGAAACCGCTGTTTGAGCCTCTCCAATCCTGTGATCTCCGTCATCTCACCTGGAAGGTGATTTTTGTTTTGGTGATCACTTCTGCTAGCAGAGTTAGTGAGTTACAGGCCTTAGTCACCTACCCGCCTTACACTAAACTTCTGCATGATAGGGTAGTATTCTGCACTCACCCTACGTTTTTGCCTAAGGTAGTATCGGAGTTTCATATCAATCAATCCATTATACTACCCACCTTCTTTCCCAGGCCCCACTCAAACCCAGGAGAATGGGCTCTGCATACCCTTGACTGTAAACATGCTCTAGCATTCTATCTAGAGACCATACAGCTGCCACAGGAAATTCACTCAATTGTTTGTTTCCTTTGATCCCTTCAAATTGGGCAAACCTGTGTGTAAGCAGACTCTCTCCTCCTGGTTAGCAGACTGTATTTCCTTTCGTTACCAACAGGCAGGCATTCCGCTTCAAGACCATGTTAAAGCACACTCTGTCAGGATCAAGGCAACATCAGTAGCGCACCTACTCTCGGTGCCGGTTGCTGACATCTGTAAGGTTGCTACCTGGAGCTCTCTCCACACCTTCGCAGCCCATTATTGTTTAGACAAGGCTAGCAGACAAGATTCCATCTTTGGCCAGTCTGTGCTACACAACTTATTTGTGAACTGAGGTACCAACATCCTTCCACCAACCCAGTAGGGTTCAGGATGCCCTCTACCAAATTCCACCCCAGTTCTTGTGCTTGTTGCACGTCTTTGGGTACATTTGGTGCATTGCTCGGGCATCCTCTGCTCGGAACTCACCCATATGTGAGGACTACCATCCTGCTTGTCCTGTGAGAAAGCAGAGTTGCTTACCTGTAACAGGTGTTCTCACAGGACATAAGAACATGCCATACTGGGTCAGACTAAGGGTCCATCAAGCCCAGCATCCTGTTTCCAACAGTGGCCAATCCAGGCCATAAGAACCTAGCAAGTACCCAAAAACTAAGTCTATTCCATGTTACCATTGCTAGTAATAGCAGTGGCTATTTTCTAAGTCAACTTAATTAATAGCAGGTAATGGACTTCTCCTCCAAGAACTTATCCAATCCTTTTTTAAACACAGCTATACTAACTGCACTAACCACATCCTCTGGCAACAAATTCCAGAGGTTAATTGAGTGTTGAGTAAAAAAGAACTTTCTCAGATTAGTTTTAAATGTGCCATATGCTAACTTCATGGAGTGCCCCCTAGTCTTTCTATTATCCGAAAGAGTAAATAACCAATTCACATCTACCTGTTCTAGACCTCTCATGATTTTAAACACCTCGATCATATCCCCCCTCAGCCGTCTCTTCTCCAAGCTGAAAAGTCCTAACCTCTTTATTCTTTCCTCATAGGGAGCTGTTCCACCAACCCTTATCATTTTGGTAGCCCTTCTCTGTACCTTCTCCATCGCAATTACCGTATTTCCACGCACATAACCCGCGGGTAATGTGCGTTTTTACCTACCCCGCATGCCCCCCGCGGGGTATAAACGTGGGCGGGTTATGCAGAAAAAATTTTACAGCAGCGGTTAACATCTCTCTCCCCCCGCCCCGGGGGGAGAGAGATGTTAACCGCGAAGGAGGAAACAAAACAAAGCGTCAAGGAGCTGAGAGGAGTCCGTCCTATCCCTGCGCCCGGCCGCTTCCTGATTGGTCAGGAAGGAACGAGGGCGATGTGAGGGGGAGGGCCTGTTTTTGGGTCTTCGCGGGCTCTCCTGCTCCGCGGCACAGCATGCCGAGGCAGGCAGCTTGTCGGGCCTGTGGGTCCGCGGCGACGTGGCTGTCTAGAGATAGCCTCTGCTCTTCATGTGTGGGAGGGGGAGAAGGAGCGTCGGCGCCGGCGTCGGGGACCCGGGGTAGGCAGCCATGCACCGTATACTCTGCGGCTGCCGCGACAAAGCGCCGGCGATGTGAGGCTGTACACGGCTGTACACGGCTGTACACGGCGCGCAGAGTGCGCAAGGTCAGTGTGCCGGCGGCCCCGCCCCCTCGGACAAGCGCGGGTTATATGAGGAGGCGGGGTATATTAAAACTTTATTACAAAAATTTTGAAAACCTGCGGGTTATGTGTGTGGGCGGGTTATATACGTGGGCGGGTTATTGTCGTGGAAATACGGTATATCTTTTTTGAGATGCGGCAACCAGAATTGTACACAGTTTTCAAGGTGCGGTCTCACCATGGAGCGATACAGTGGTATTATGACATTTTCCGTTTTATTCATCATTCCCTTTCTAATAATTCCCAACATTCTGTTTGCTTTTTTGACTTCCGCAGCACACTGAACCGACGATTTCAATGTGTTATCTATTATGACGCCTAGATCTCTTTCTTGGGTTGTAGCACCTAATATGGAACCTAACATTGTGTAACTATAGCATGGGTTATTTTTCCCTATATGCATCACCTTGCACTTATCCACATTAAATTTCATCTGCCATTTTGATGCCCAATTTTCCAGTCTCACAAGGTCTTCCTGCAATTTATCACAATCTGCTTGTGATTTAACTACTCTAAACAATTTTGTATCATCTGCAAATTTGATTATCTCACTTGTCGTATTTCTTTCCAGATCATTTATAAATATATTGAAAAGTAAGGGTCCCAATACAGATCCCTGAGGCACTCCACTGCCCACTCCCTTCCACTGAGAAAATTGTCCATTTAATCCTACTCTCTGTATCCTTTTAATCAGTTTGCAATCCACGAAAGGACATCGCCACCTATCCCACGACTTTTACTTTTCCTAGAAGCCTCTCATGAGGAAATTTGTCAAACACTTTCTGAAAATCCAAGTATACTACATCTACCGGTTCACCTTTATCCAGTTTAAAGAAAGCAGAGTTGCTTACCTATAACAGGTGTTCTCACAGGACAGCAGGATGTTAGTCCTCACGAAACCCACCCGCCACCCCGCGGAGTTGGGTTCGTTTTCGTATTTTATTTTTCGCATGTAATTTTTACTATAACACGAGACTGAAGGGGGACCCCTGCTGACTGCAGGATTGGTGCTATGCTGGGTAGTAGGTGCCAGTCAAAGTTCTGGAAACTTTGACAAAAGTGTTCTGTGATTGGGCTCCATCCCGATGTCACCCATATGTGAGGACTAACATCCTGCTGTCCTGTAAGAACACCTGTTCCAGGTAAGCAACTCTGCTTTCCTTAAACTGGCATGCAGCCAAAAAAGGCACATAAACCCAAGTGGATGCAAGCTGCTAGCTATTCTTGGCATCCCCAAGTGGCCCTAGCGACCCGTAATTGCTTCCATTGATTTCAGTGAAGCACAGTGGGGAATGGTTCAGAGGGAATACTCACGGCATTACACAACCTTTCACCTCAAGGTTACCAGTTCAAATCCTGGCTCAGATGGCCCCATTGTAAATGATCATGAATAGCCTTTCAACCCACCTAAAAAAGTCTTGTCATGACAGTTCATTATTTTTTTCTTGCAGAGAAGTCTTAATTTTATAAGCAACTCTGGGAGAAACTCCAACTTTGACTAGCAATTCTATTGGAACCAATGTAAACATTTCTTTGATAATACTTATCACCGCGATGACTCTGTGGCCCCGTTTCGGATACCAATCCTTCTTCAGGGAATAGTGATAAAATGAATAACTCCAAGATTTTAAAGCATAATCAAAATCTCTCCTTGACAATGATGTTATGTTGTATTTCCTATGGCTGGTTTTTTAATGCCTCACTCAAAAACATATTAACAGCATCCATTTAAAAATACCCATGTGACTGGTAACTAACCTATCAACAAGTTGCACTGAAGAACATCAGCCAATCGAAGGATGTCGTGTTATTGTCCACTGGGAACTAAGTCACAATAAATTGACAAATCAAGCGCTTCATACATTCCAAATGGAGACATAGTATTGAGAGTAAAAATCCAAAAGGCCTTGCAGTAATATAAAATAAATGTTAAATCACCCCCATTTCAATTACTCAAAGAATAAGTATGATCAACACAATGTTGTAAACAATATAGCAAAATGCTGGTGTCCCTGGTTTCTCTCTTAAATACCTTTAATCCTGCTATCATACCACAAAGGGCTATATAATTTTGTAGGACCACTACTCGTAGGGTCAAGGTATTCTACCAGACTCTTTTTACGGTTTCAGGTCCTTTTTACTTTATACGTATTTTTTATAATATTTTAGTGATTTTTTTCTTAATGATTTTTCCCATAATTTTCATTTTATGAAAATTATGGGAAAAATCATTAAGAAAAAAATCACTAAAAAATTATAAAAAATACGTATAAAGTAAAAAGGACCTGAAACCGTAAAAAGAGTCTGGTAGAATACCTTGACCCTACGACTAATGGTCCTACAAACTAATATAGCCCTGTGTGGTATGATAGCTGGATTAAAGGTATTTAGAGAGAAACCAGGTATACCAGCATTTTGCTATATTGTTTACATATCGGTGCCTGGACTACATTTGATGTGTGAGAGCCGTTGGGTGTGATCAACACAATGTTGTACCATTGGTGCCCTGGGTTTTCCCATGTGCAATCAAGAACATTGCTCAATTAATCTAATCTTAACTGCACGTGTAGTATGTCCAATGTATACCTTTGGACATGGACAAATACATATTACATTTGATGAATTGCAATCTGTTTTATCTCTCCTCTTAATGATATAACTTGTAACAGGATCTTACCATTGAAAACCCTCCATTGTGCTTTGGCACAAATTACAATTCTTACAACACTGATGATAACCTGTTTTACATTGTGCCACAGAGTCAGCAAAATGTGAATAGACTATGCAATCTCTTATGTTAGGTCCCCCCATCATAGCAATCAATAGTGGTTCCTTAAAAACATCATGCAGTGTTAATATATGCAAATGCTTTTGTATTGAGTTTGCTATAAATGTAGCCATTGTTGATTGATTTAGAACACATACCAATTTGGAATTGTCTCTATGAGGTTTATATTGCAGTAGTGTTTGGCAATCTGAAAATCTTACCCATTTATATGTGTGTCTAATGGCCTGATGAGGACGATCTCTTGCTTTAAAATTGGCCATTAACTCAGCTGCCTGCTGCTCAAACTCTTCAATGGTGGAACAGATACGCCTGATGCAAAAGAATTGACTAACTGGAAGCCATAACTTAAATGATCGCACGTGGTGACAATGGAAACTATGAATCTGTAAATTCTGCTGCACACTCCATCACTGACTTGCAACAAGGACATGATGATACAGGATGAAGCCACAAGAGATTATCAGCATATTTCAACCATATAAAAATCAATCAGCTTCTAACATACTAAGGAGTGTGGTTGGCAGTCATCCTATTAATGCTCATACATTATGGGTGTGGAGAGCAGTACAAGAGCGATTAGGCCCAATAGACATCTTGGTCCTACATGACCTCTTTGATAGGCAACCTTCATGTCTCTCAGTGTATGTTCTCACAAGACATAGAAACTTGGGAATCTCAAGACCTGAGATTTATGGGGAATTGTGGGAGGAGGAGTGGTTCAAAATCTTTACTGACTTATGGAGGAATTTCAGATCCTGGCCAGCACTAGATACATCTATTGACAATTGTGAAAGGATTTATCCCATCTACAGCACTTGGCTGAATTTTTAGAGGAGAGCAGAAATAGAGAGAGAGTGCTGTGCTGTAAGAAAAAGAACTCATAATTTGATTTCAATTCTGTATATATCATTTAGATCAATGTTTTGTGACAAGGGTACCTCAGATAAGCTGGTGTGTCAGTGGAATACAGATCTGGAGGGGGAACTGGATTAACAAATGTGTAAGTCTATCTGGAAACTGGCAAGGCAGATCACATTATGTAGTAAAGGTCTTGAGTTAATGTATAAGCTGCTGCATATAATGTATAGAACACCTGTCTTTTTTCAAAGTTCTACAACTCCAGTAAGAGTTGCTGGCTTGAGTGTGGTCACAGTGGGTCATATGTACATATGTGGTGGGAGTGTAGGGTGGTACAGGGGTTCTAGTCTGGAGTAACAGAAGGGATTTCATGTATTTGTGGCCATCAGACAGTGGAGGGCTGAGGCCATGCAACTATTTCTCTTGGGGGTCTGGTCCAACAGATGGGCAATGAAGCCACATAGAAAACTGGCTGGGCAACTGCTACATGCTGCAAAGTTGACGATTGCTTAAGCATGAAAAGGCATAAGAACATAAGAAAATGCCATACTGGGTCAGACCAAGGGTCCATCAAGCCCAGCATCCTGTTTCCAACAGTGGCCAATCCAGGCCATAAGAACCTGGCAAGTACCCAAAAGTGGTACTTGCCAGGTAGAAGTGGTACTTGCCATGGTAGAAGTGCCATCCACTGATGGCACTTCTACCATCAGTGGATGGCGAACTAAGGTTGCTGAGGTTGCCACAATGAAGATTAGCTATATGCTTCGGGACCAGTTGGACAGGTATGAGATGGACTGGGATCCTTATTGGTTTTGGAGAAGAGAAGATTTGAACACCTAAATAAAGAGGACAGGTGGGTGGAGGATGATTATTTCATGCTAGTTAGGATTCTCTGCTTTTATAGGGTATATTATAGAGATAGAGGTCATATTGTATAAAATGAACTGTCCTGTTGTATAAGACTGGGTGTGATTCTTTGTGTGTTGAAATGGTACCACTGTTTATTTTTTTTGTTGGTCTAAAAAGTATGAAAATAAACGTTATAAAAATAAAAAAGCAACCAGCTATACCACATTGTTCAAATTTACTGCTTGATATTTAAAGTAAAATATGTTCCAACTACAAATGCTGCTAAATAAATTGGGGGAAAGCAGGCATAATACATTCTCTAAGCCTGATCCAATAGTAAGCCCTGCTGCTGTGTTCTCCCCCAAATGATTTTATATAAAGAAACCACCAAATCAAATGTACCCTGTAAGAAATAAATTAGGGGGTCATTTTTTTAATCTCTGAAAACTATGCATGGGTACAAATGGGCTTGCAGACTTTACACCTGCAGGATAAATCTGATTAGGAAATAGAATGCATACATTTGAAAATATAATATATACATGCTATTTCCTAATCTAATCCAAATCATGCCTTCAGGAACGCTTCCCCTTAACCTGCAAGTACACGAGCTACAGAACCGCATGCTTTCTTTGAGCCAGGCTGCAGGTTGTACCTGCTATGTTTATCTTTCATTCATTTATTGTGTTTTTAGCTTATGCCTTTTCATTGTTGGTATGCACCCAGCTAAATGGCATTTCAAAAATGTCTGTGGCTGTTGGGGAAGGATGGAAGAAGCAATTCTTTACACACAAAACTCATCTGTCACAATGTGAGGCCTACACATGGTCATGACTGCTGAGTCTTACAAAAGATAACAGGAGCCACTGAGCGCCACACAGCAGCAGGGTTTACTTACTGCAGCATTCATATATTTATAGCATTAATTCATTCTAGATGAATTTCTTTTTAAAAAAGGCAAGTAATAAATCCAAATAATGAATACATAAGAGAAAGGGAGGATCTCAGGAGTTGTGAACGGGTTGTTTATGACAAACACTGACCTTGAGCAAGTTACTTGGAATATAAACTTTTCAGGACAGGGATTCACTATTTATTTTATGTATATATTATATTCTACAGTATGCTGATTTAAATTACCATATAATTGCTGAAAAACAAACAAACAAATTTCAATCAACTTTATTATAAAATATTGAACATGGTGTCCTTTATTTTTAAACAAAGAATGTAACATTACAAATATTTTTGCATGGATTTTATACTATGCTCAATCCCCTTTGGGAATAATAATGTTTTTTTTTCCTCATTTCCTTTTGCCTTTTCCCATCCTCTAAAATGACGAAGAGAATTTCCCACAGAGGATTTTAAGGATGGTAACATACTTCCTTTTCTTTTCAAAAACTCTTTGCTAGAGATGCAGTTGGGCAGCTGTATTCTCCGACCCAGATAAGATTCCCCAACCCAGATAGATGCCTCTGAACCAATAAAACTCCCTCATCAAATCTCACCAGGACTAGATATGAAGTCAGCTGACAGGGATGGCTGTGATTCCTCATGCTGTCGTGGAGTGCACAGCCCACCAGTCTATGGGGAAGGGCAGAGATCATGGGTCATCCTTGAGGTTAGAGGTATATGGGCATGTGCACGACTGTGAATCCTAGACTCCTTCTGGACCATGGAGTGGTAGGCATATGAGAGCCGGTTGACAGTGGTGCCATTCTAAGGTTGGTTGTTCTAAGCACTGCAGGAGCTGCAGCTGGTGGGAAGATCACAGAGGACTTAGACCTCCATGGGGGAGTCTATGTGAGACACCTAAGGGGACTATGCATTTGGAATGGAGTTACGTGGCTGATGGCCAGAATTTTGGCATAAATACATTTGCAGCACTCTTCTGTTCTCTAAAGCTTGAAAACAGACTAAATACCCAGGAGAGAGTTAAACTGTCCCTAAACTGTTGAAACTGGACACTATAGACTCCTCCATGCAAGCTGTCTTTGAATCTTTGATTAAATTAATAGCTTTCTTAGGCAAAAAGTGGAAAATATTTAAAACGTTGCCAAAATTAGAAATTTGCGCATGGCAAATTTTCCACAAGTCTTTAATGTATCTGAGAGTAATATGTTTAATAGCTATATGAAAGAAGTTTATTAGTTGCCTGCTAGACTGCCTAAAGATGATTCTCTTTTTAGTTATAAACCTGCCATGGAAAGTACTAGTACTTCAGTTGGCATCATGCATTATCTGCACAGTTGGTATCATCCTCTGATGAAAGGCTACTTTATTAGCGCCCTCTGTTTTAGAGCCTGATTGGAATTGCATATTAAAGTTTTTCTTTCAAAACATCACTAAACCCTTTGTCGGCCAGAAAGCAAGACTTTATCCTGATATTTCTAGAACTATATGACTTTGCAAGCATTTCTAGATCTTAGACACCGTGTGCATATAATAGGTGCATGTTTTTTCCTTAATTATACTTACATGTCAGATCACATCTGAACAGAAAGCATTATTTTTTAATGACCCTGAACAGTTGGTCATTTTCCTTGGTGTTCAGACATCACAGTGTGAAGCCTTGATATCCTTATCAGTAGCTCTGATAAGTCCTCTATTAGTGAGCATTTCCAATGCCTGGGCTTTTATGTATACACATGGGGATATGTAAGATTGGAAGATGGTGTTTGTTTTGTTAACACCTTTTGGCTTCATTTACTTTAGGATTTTCTCTCACTAATCCCCTCTCTTTACTCTTTTGGAAAGATTAATTTTAGTATATGGGACTCCCTCTTGTTCTTGCAGACTTATAAGAAAAATGAAGGACTTGCTGGTGATTATGTTGCATTTGTTTTTAATATATTTAAAGAATGTGTTATATGCCCACATCACAAGAGGTTGGGGTTTGTCTCTTTCAGACAATATTGTTGCATGTCTTATACTGTTTGAATTGTTACC
The DNA here is from genome assembly GCF_901001135.1 of Rhinatrema bivittatum. Lineage (NCBI taxonomy): Eukaryota > Metazoa > Chordata > Amphibia > Gymnophiona > Rhinatrematidae > Rhinatrema > Rhinatrema bivittatum. Next base: position 369,902,833 of record NC_042617.1, read on the forward strand.
CTTCTTTACATTCATTGTGCATAGTTTCCTGAGGTTTAGCAGACTAAATTTTGCCTTCAACCCCAAACAGTATCTGAAATATATGTTCACTTTGGTGCTGTTTAAGATATTCTAAAAACTGTCCCAAGTCCATGTGATAGTCGTTCCTCAGTCCATAATCTCCATGTGCCTCAAACATCAGCTCTTCAAACGCAGGAAAGAGGCACAGCTCTTCCACCTTCCCATCTGCTTCCACACTCTCCGTGTGCTTGCACGAAATGTGCTTCCAGTTTGGGTAGCGGATATCCCGCCAGAACTCCTCGCACTGCTCTTTTAGCCCCTCCACGCAAATCACACCAGGTTTCCCCGTCAGACAGAACCCAGTCAGGTTTAAGCGTTTGGCACACTCTAGGATCTTCTTCCTCAGTTCCTGCCGATAGATGTGGTGGCTGTAAATCCACATTCGGTGAAACACAGTCCGGCTTTTGGCCTCCTGTGATTTCAGAGCTGGTGGGGTGGGCAGTTTGCTTTTCTGTACATACGAAGAGACATTGTCCTGTAACCACTGGATAGCAGTGCTGATGCAGAGCTCACCACCGTGTAAAGAATGGATGTGCGAGGTGAGATTTTCATTCAGCTGCTTCTGTAGCTCACGATCTAGGGCAGCTGATCTTGCAAATAACTGCGGTCCTGCCCCGTGGGGGTAGTCATGAGGCAAAGATACATGCAGGTCTGCTCTTACCTTAAAGGCAAAATTACAAGAATATATGTAGCACATAAATAAATTATAAAATCAGAAATAACAGAACGCTATCTAGAGTGTACTTTGCATAACTTGAATGGCATATTTCAAAGCACCACGTGATTTTCAATACTGGAATCTGAAGAAAATTCTGTGCTGGTTTTAAATGGAAAATGACAAAGCTTGATGCAGGCAGCACCCATTTTGTGTCATCCACTATAAAGCAGTCAATCATAGCACAGAATCTCACTGTTCCGCTGCTAATAGCACTTAATCAGAATCTCCAGATGCCAGAAGGAGCCTCTGTTATAATCTATATGGATCTAAAATGTATCATTTAACTTAGGGAAGCAGAGACTCACTTTTACCTAGCTAGACAGTCACCTTGAAATCTGAGCATAGAGTTCTCCTTGAAAATAAATGTGAAAAAGCAAGTGTACTGCTTACAAGTATTTACATTTATGGCCAAATTTAAACTGCTAAGAGAAATCTAAAAAACAGTGCTAGATTAGGACCTGACTGCCTAAGCTTTTTATCTCCATAACACAGAATGGGAGAAAAGCCCTAGTAAATCAGGCCTTTAGAAAGAAAATGGTTTATTACCAGCCATGCAATCCAGCTCAAAATAAACTACTTGCACAGACAGATTTGTAGGTAATGGTCTTCTCATAAGAACATAAGAGATTGCCATGCTGGGTCAGACCAAGGGTCCATCAAGCCCAGCATCCTGTTTCCAACAGAGGCCAAAACCAGGCCACAAGAGCCTGGCAATTACCCAAACACTAAGAAGAACCCATGCTACTGATGCAATTAATAGCAGTGGCTATTCCCTAAGTATAATTGATTAATAGCCGTTAATGGACTTCTCCTCCAAGAACTTATCCAAGCCTTTTTTGAACCCAGCTACACTAACTGCACTAACCACATCCTCTGGCAACAAATTCCAGAGCTTAATTGTGCGTTGCGTGAAAAAGAATTTTCTCCGATTAGTCTTAAATGTGCTACTTTCTAACTTCATGGAATGCCCCCCGGTCCTTCTATTAGGACTGCATGGCCCATCAAATACTGATCATATAGAGGAAATGGGCTCTTATAAAACCACCCACAGAATACACAGGTAAACTTAATGATCCTCTTGAAATGCAAACAAAATAGCAAAAGTTTGTACCCACAAAGAAGCTAAAAACATTTACCTTGTCCTTCTCAACTTCAACAGAAATTGAAAATTCAATTTTAGGTGGCACTGCCTCACGTATATCATCCAAGTATCTCCGCACATACAGAACAGCATTTGCATCTTCAAGGTTGATTTCCCCTTTCCTAGGGAACATGGAGAAGAGCATTTCCATCTCTGAGAGCTGCAGCTCAAGGCATTCTTTTATTGAGCCCGACATTCACTCACAGAAGTAGCCTCTGAACAACTGCAGACAAAAGCAGATCACAGCAAGAGTTCTGTTAGACCAAACATAGACAAAATGTAAATGAAATCAACACAGAAGACCTGCTTCAAATGTCTCCTTAAAGTATGCATCACCAGTAGAGAGGCTTGCGGATCACAAAAGGCTGAATTAGTTAAATGATTTTGGCTGCTTTGCCTCTTTCATTATGTATAGTGCATTTATACTGGCAATAATTACCATAACTGAAAGCTAGAATCAAGTCCAAAATCCTCATCGCCTTTAACATATAAAAAATACATTCAATAATCTTAACATAATAATATATAGGAGAGAGAGAGCACACACAATGAAATAGATGCAGAAAAACATCCATGGCATCTTGCAGCTATAATGAGATAGCATGCATAGGTTTTGGGAACTTTCTTTAAATACTTAAACCAGCCATTACATTCAGGGTGGCACCATAGCAGGGCAATGTTTTGTGTACAGCAAAATAGTACCGGCTACAGGGTCCAGCCAGTGCCATTTTTACGTACCGGTAGGTGGGGCAAGAGCACTTGGGGTTCACTCCTGCGCGATTTAGGAATTTTGTACCTATAGATGGGATAAGATATGTTCATGGAGTGTGCCAATTTTGAAAGTCTGGATCACTGGAGGGAGATGTGGGGTTTTTAGGTGGGAAAAGGGGGTCTGGGACAGAGCATGGACTGATATTTATTATTGTGTGTCGGTTATTTGGAAAACAACAAAAATTCTGTGTTAAAGAAACAGAACTGCAGAGCAGGGCAGGGTGGAGGCAGCCCAGTAACTGTTCACACAGGGCAGCAACAATACTAGCACCGGCCCTGAATGTCTCCATGCGAAATGACGGTTGACCCCTTTGAGATCCAGGATGAGATGAAAAGAGCCCTCCTTCTTGGGCACAACAAAATAAATGGATTATTGGCCTGAATTTTTTTGAGATGTGTGCACTGGGACCACAGCCCTCAGACCAAGCAGCCTTGACAATGTACACTCCACCGCCTGCCTCTTCTGCGGGGAGTGGCAAGGAGACATCATGAACATGTCCAGAGCAATACTGAGAAACGCCAGCGCATATCCATCTCGTATCACCTCCAAGACTCACTGGTCTGACGTGATTTTGACCCACCTCTGATAAAAGAGAGAGAGCAACACCCCTATCTCCTGTTCCCGGGAGTGGGTCAACACACCTTCATTGGGAGGCTCAGGAGGTTCTGCTACCCGAGCCTGCACCCCATCTGGGCTGTCTGAGACAAAAGGACTGAGACCTACCAAAAGGTTGAGTCCTCTGAAAGGTTGTTCCTCTGTTAGGTCGAAAATGCTTGGAACCCCTAGCACGACCTCTCGTGCATCTGCTTTTTATTCTCCAGCAACCAAGGAACTGGGGATTTGCCTCACTTATTGGCCATTTTCTCCAGCTCTCTCCCAACAAGAGCAAGCCTTTAAAGGACAATATCATAGGATTAGCTTTGGAGGTCGCATCAACTGATGAATTTCTCAGCCATAACTGATGCCTGTGCACTTTCCTCCTCCTCTCTCAGGTCTCTCTTCCCTGGCCTCAATCCTTCTATCACGCGTATACTTCAAGGCCGCTCCTCCCTCCACGGGGATAGTTGTCTGCTTGGAGACAGCATACTTGAGTGAGTCCACTTTCGAAAAACTCAACCACTCTCTCACCACTGTATCGAGGGGATACAGACCTTCCAAGACTTTGAAATTAGCCTCCGATGCACCCCACTCAAGATCAGTCAATTTCTGAATGGCATCCATAAAAGGAGAAAAAAATAAAAAGAGGCTTTATGCAAATAAACCAAAATTGAGTTTTTCTTTAGCTCTGACATGGAATCATCCCCAGGTACTCCCAGCATCTTTAATGTCTGAGAAATCAGAGCCGGTAACTCATCTCTATGAAAGAACCGCAACATGGTCCTATATGGTTCCAGTCCCGGTCAAATTTCCCTATCCTCCAGAGAGTAAGAGTAAGGTTTGGCCTCATCATTCGTGCTATTCGGATCCCTATCGGGAAGACCAGCTGTCAATCTAGGGTACTTTGGCGCTTAACAGTAGTACCAGGCATGTGGGACGTCACCACTTGTGACTCTGACTTGGCAAGATTGGTTGGGGAAGAGGATTGCATCTGAAGAAAGGATTGCAATCCTTGAAAAAATTCCACCAAGAAAAGGCAGAAGGATCCATGCCAAAACCAGAAGGCACCTGTCCTGTGCCCACTGAGCTACCTTACCCTGCTGACGAACCAGTTAAGGGAGTTCCAAGATCAGGTGCCCCTTGTCATATCTTTATCCAGACCCACATCAGGCTGGAAAGAAATGGGCTTAGTAAAATCAGACGAAGGTAATTTTCTTTGAGTCTCTAAGCAGTGCTGGCACAAGTTAGAGGGAACGCCAGGCTGAGATACTCAAATATGACAGTCAGCACACAGGGAAAGGCATTTAGCTTTCCTAGCTATAGGAACAAACAGTATGTCGGAATGCTTAACAGTGGACTGAAAGATATGCATCCAGCTAAATTTGTGCTGTAAAAAAAAATATACGTGCATCCAAAATTTAGGCGTCCAAAATTTAAGCGCACAACACTGTGTGTAATGAGCACCCAAACCCAGATTGTGCGTACAGGCAAGCTCGCCCCGAAAACAGACGCCGCTACCAACTGGACACCCAAACAAGCATCCAAATAAGTGTCCAAAAAACTGGGAACACAATTTGGACGCATAGCCGGAAGTACTTGCACAAACCGATGACCTTGAAGATGGCAGCCTAACGTGCAGGAAAAATGTGCGAAAATGTCTGCCACAGCCTACCACATGGCACATAGAGAAAAACCTAAGAGTGGGGCCTAGCCCAAAAAAGGCTGCTCAACCTGCCAGGCTGCCCACGTCCCTTAACCTCTCCTCAGGGGTGGGAACGAACGTCAGATCAGCACACTGAGCATGGACACCGGAGGAAGCCCTGCAAAAATCCCTTTTTTTTTTAAAGCTTTACCTGAACTCAGCCCATCCCAGCTGAGCACACAGTTGGTATCTGGCTGCTGGGAGAGAGGGCATATACCATCACCGCCGCACTTGGCTTCCTGCACCTGCTGCCTTTCAGCTGTTTCAACACCTAAGTCCACACTGGCTGAAATATACAGCTACTGGACCGAGGCACTCACCTGAGGGATTATGGAAATAACCTCAGGAATTCTCAACTGGAGGAGGACCATTTTGTATTACCACAGGAGAGCAGGGCAAATTAAATTTCCTTCTTTCTTCTTCTAAAATTTGAAGCAATCCCCAGTAGGGAGGTGCATGTCTACCATCTGCTGGAGACGGAGAATACTGGCAGGCTGTCAGCTTTGCTCCATCTCCATCTGCTGATAGAGGTGCATAATCCACTGGTTCTGAATTCATCTGTCTGGACGCTAAGAAATTTAGCGATTCTGTATCTAGATCTGGTGACTTTTTGAACCAAATGGAGATTTTAGAACTGTGAATGAAAAGGGAGCTAATTTAGCTATTTTTGGACATAGAAACATAGAAATGACAGCAGAAAAGGACCAAACAGTCCATCCAATCTGCCCAGCAAGCTTGTGGTAGCATTAAAAGTATCAGGCTTATTGGTTAAAGGGTAGTAACCGCCACATCAGCAAGTTACCCCCATTCTTATTTGTTTTCCCAGGTCTTAAAATTTAGTGTCCTTGTTGGTTGATGTCAGACTCTGATTTCCCCCCCCCCCCCTTTTTTTCCCCCTATACTGTTAAATCAACGAGCAATATTGCAGCAGAGAGCAATACTGGAGTTGTATCAACAGTATGAAGGCTTATTGGTTAAGGGTAGTAACCACCACGCACTTCCTTCTTCATTTCAGTCCTTAGGGATCCACATTGTTTATCCCATGCCCCTCTGAAATCTTTCACTGTTTTTGATTTTACCACCTCCTCTGAAGGGCATTCCAGGCATCTACCACCCTCTCCGTGAAGAAATATTTCCTGATGTTGGATCTGAGTCTTCCTCCCTGAAGTTTCATTTTGTGACCCCTAGTTCTACTGATTTCTTTCCAACAGAGGTTTGCTCATTGTCATTCATTAAAACCTTTCAGGTATCTGAAGGTCTGAATCATATCTCCCCTGCACCTCCTCTCTTCCACTCTATACATATTTAAGTTCTTCAACCTCTCCTGGTAAGTAATTTGATGGAGACCCCCCAATATTTTGGTTGGACAGCCTCCATCCTAACTCTGTCCCTTTTGAGATACGGTCTCCAGAACTGAACACAATACTCCAGGTGAGGCCTCTCTCTATGCAGCCCAGCATTCTTCTGGCTTTAGCTATCGCCTTGTCACATTGCTTCGCCATCTTCAGATCACTAGACACTATCACCCAAAGGTCCCTCTCTTGCACCAAGCACAGCAGCCCTTCACCCCCCATCACACACATCTCTTTTGGATTACCACACATAAGATGCATGGCTCTGCACTTCTTGGCATGGAATCCCAGTTTCACACAAAGGAAACCACAAAGGTAAAATAGCAACAGAAGGTATATATTAATTGTTTCCTAAAATAATTAATCCCTAAGGAAACACTTCAAACTAAACATTTCATAGTAAGCAATAATATATAATTTATTTCACGCTAGTGTATTTATTAATACAAAATTTTACAAAGATCAAATTATTCTTACAAAATTAATTCTTCACAACACTTAGAATCCATACAAAAGATATCTATTTAATACCCCCATATTCTATCATTCACAGAATCACTCATACATACTAAAATTATCATCATAAAATCCAAACCCAATAAAACAGGATCCTCTTTTTTTTGCCTGTATCTGGCTTCCTCAGAGGATTTTCTACAGCGATCAATTTACAACTTTATTAATAATGTTTTTTCCAACGAAGAGTTCCATGGTGCGATTCTTCCCACTCCAAAATCACCAATAGTCTTAATATTAAAAGTTGAAGAAATATCAATCAGTTGGTTCTTAAGAACAAGTTCCTTCAAATTCCTTGGGTGCTATTATTGCTTAAATTGTTTCCACTGTTTGATCTGTAGAACATATATTACATCCATTACTTACCACCCTATTAACAACATATATTTATTAATTCTAGTTATCATGAGGGTTTGAAGTGGATAGCTAATTGGTTAGGGTTTAAAAAGGGAAGAAACGGACTCAATGTGTAGCTGCAGCATTTTCGATTGAGCTAACGGCATAGTATCCGTGTAAGAAAAGTGACTAGTACAGGTAATCGTCAATGGTTGTGGAAGTTTAAAATTATGGGTTATAAATTAAGTGGTTGTAATATTTTTTTTTTTAATTTTTGTATATCAAATAGCAGAAACGCTCTTGAATTAGATGTAATAATGGAGGAGTTTTCCATGGATGAAAATCGGAAGACTTTAGGAGTTCGATATAGTAACGCTCCAAATAGTAAGTTTCTTCTTATAATTTTGTAGATATTGTTTATATATGTTGTTAATAGGGTGGTAAATAATGGATGGAATATATGTTCTACAGATCAGCTTCAGAGTCTTTGCTTTCTTCTTTGACCGCATTGACTATGGGGTAGATTTTAATAAAGTACGCCCGCGCATACAAGAGTACGCCGGATTTTAATAGATATGCGCGTAGCTGTGCGTATCCTTTAAAAATCCGGGGTCGGCGCGCGCAAGGCTGTGCAAAATTGGCAGCCTGCGGGCGCCGAGCCGCGCAGCCTGCCTCTCCGTTCCCTCTGAGGCTGCACCTTCCCCTCCCTAACCCACCCATATCGAAACCCTCCCACCTTTGTTTGAAGAGTAACGCCTGCCCAAGGCAGGCGTGACTCGCGCGCACCAGCAGTGTGATTCCCCGGCCCAGGAGCAATTTTGGAGGCCTCGGCCACGCCCCCGAAATGCCCCCGGGTCGGAACCACACCCGCGGCCCCACCCCCAGATGACGTTCCGCCGCGACACCCCCCCCCCTAGCAAAGCCCCGGGACTTGCGTGCGCCGCCGAGTCTATTCAACATAGGCTCGGCACGCGCAGGGGGAGGTTGGGGCAGGTTTTCGGGGGGTACGTGCGTACCCCTTTGAAAATCTGCCCCTATTTGAATAGCATTTCTACTAGCAGATGATCCCAGAAAGCTTTTAATTATAGCGTTTCCTTTGAAGAGAGTTCCCATGTTAGTGCCTCTGATGATGGAGTCACTCAGCACAATAAGCCTTTTCTTCTGGTTATTGATTTTATTATGGAATTTCTGCGTGCATTGGGTTCTTCTTTCTTTTCAGATACCAATTCAGTCTCCATTGCTAGAGCCTCTTCATTATTTAATACAGAGAAGGTATTTCATACTTGTGTCACTTGAGGGAGGGTGAGTCTCTGTATCACATGTCTTATTCTACCAGATTCCATTGTAATCCATTTGTTCTTGGGTTCCTGTGCGCTTTGTGTGTGTTGGGGGGGGGGGGGGGGGGGGAGAATATGCAGGTTGTATACTAGTGAAGAATGGATGTTTTGGGGTTACAGGTCTTATCCTACCTGAGCCCACTGTAGACCACTTTTTTCTGGGTTTTTGAGTTTTCTATGGTAATGGGGAAATTATTTCTGAGTGCTGTAGAGTAGGTGAGTATACCTTGATGGCTGCTGATACTTTATTGCTGTTAATTCAGCTTTAAGGTGAGCCAACTCCTTTTTCATGGAAGAGAGTTCTGAACAAATGAGGCAAGCCCTAAGTTTGCAGATGATTTGCCTCCACAATTGTCACATGGGATAGTCCTGATTTTGCACAATTGATTTGATGGAGAACACCTAAGGAATTGTCTAGTAACCAAATTATCTTGTTTTCAATTATGTATCCAGGCAGACTATATTAGAACAAACTGAGTTGGGTGGGTAGAGTGGGAGGGAACTAAACAGTCGGCACACTTCCTAGTTGTGCTTAAGTATCTGCAACTGATTTGGAACTGCCCCTCCCCCAAACTGACTGTTAGGTGAGTTTTTTTTTCCGTGAATGACAATCAATTTAAGTACAGGAAAATTGGTTCTTACCTGTTAATTTTCGTTCCTGCAATACCACAGATCAGTCCAGACCAGTGGGTTATGTATTCCCACCAGCAGATGGAGTCAGAGAGCAAAGCTTCGAGGCACTGGTATCCCAAGTGTGCCATCTGCAGCTCATCAGTATTTACTCGATACCCAAACAAAGTATTATTGACAAAAAAATCATCTAATTCCTGAAACAAGGGCGAACAGGAAAACCTCCCTCAAGGGTCTGAAACAAATGACCCCCAATACCTGAAAATCAGGTTTGAAACACAGTTCATAACAAAACCCAAAATATTATAGAATCATTCTGATAGATTCCCTATGTACAGCAGCTAACCGTTAGGTAAATCAGTCTTTCGGCAGTAGCAGCCGGGCAGGATCCTAGCAGGTAAGAACCAATTTTCCTTTCCTGTACATACCCAGATCAGTGGGATATACCAAAGCCACATTACACCGGGCGGGAACCCGAAAGACCTGCTTGCAAGACGCTCTCCCCAAAAAGCGCTTGGTCCGGAACCCTGACATCCAGACGATAATGCCTTGTGAAGGTATGCAGGGAAGACCAGACTGGGGCTCTACAAATCTCCTTAGGTGACAACTGACACTCAGCCCAAGAAGCCGCTTGCGCTCTCGTCGAGTGAGCTTTCAAACCAGTCGGGACAGGGTGACACTTCCCAATGTAGGCCAAGCAAATTATTTCCTTTAGCCAGCGAGCCAAGGATGCCTTAGATGCCTTTTCACTCTTCTTTGGACCTCCAAATAGCACAAAAAGGTGATCCGATTTTCGAAAAGAGTTAGTGACCTTCAAATACCTGGCGGACATTTAACAGATGAAGATCTCTTCCCATAGTGGGGTCATGAGCCCAATCAGGGAATCCGGGTAACTCCACAGATTGATTAACATGAAAGGCAGACACCACTTTCGGCAAAAAGGAAGGGACCGTGCGCAGGGATACCCTATCAGCCGAGATGCAAAGGAAGGGATCCCTACAGGAAAGAGCCTGCAATTCTGAAATACGCCTCGCAGAACAGATGGCCACCAAGAACACAGTCTTCAAGGAAGCATGTCCCAGAGGCTCAAAAGGGGGATCACAAAGCACCCTCAACACCAGACTGAGATTCCACTCCGGGCATAACTTACAAAGAGGAGGACGAAGGTGCTTCACCCCTTTCAGGAAACGGGCAATGTCCGAGTGGCTGGCTAGAAGCCTGCCACCTACCCACCCTAGGAGACATCCCAGGGCCAAAATCTGAACACGCAGGGAACTATAAGCCAAGCCTTTAGATAATCCCTGCTGCAAAAACCCCAAGATCTGAGGAATGGTCACCGACAAGGGCACTACACCCTGCTGGTCACACAGACTTCAAACACCTTCCACACTCGAGCGTATGCCATATACGTCTAGGGCTGCCTGGACTGAAGCAGGGTGGAAATCACCTGTTCCGAATAACCTTTCATCCGTAACCGCCGCCTCTCAAACACCAGGCTGCGAGAGAGAAGTGATCCTCCCGATCCGAAAAAATGGGCCCTTGTTGCAGGAGGTTCAGCAGATGAGCTAGGCATAGCGGGCCGTCTGTCACCAACCGTACCAGGTCCGCAAACCACGGCCGCCACAGCCACTCCGGTGCCACCAGAATTACCAAACCGGGATGGTCATCTATACGCCGGAGAACGCGCCCGATCAGGGGCCATGGAGGAAAGGCATACAGGAGGCTTTTTTTTTTTTGTTACTAGAAGTTAGTGTTTAAAAAAACCAAAAATCCCAGCTCCAAGTTCCCTGTTCACCGCGGCTCCTGGGGTAAATCAGTCTGCATGTTGGTGCAGAGCTAGGCAGACCCCTGAAGAGGAGGGGAGGAGACCTCGAACACCCGCTTCAGATGCAGCTCCAGCTTGCGATCCTGCACACCTCTGAGAGCAGCTGCTCCCGCCACTGAAATGGTCCATCTTCTTGACCACTGCTGATACAGCCGCATCCACCTTAGGTACCCTGAGGCATTCTAAATGTTCCAATAGCGGGTGGAGTTTTTGCATCGCCTGGCTGACCTTAAGCCCCGCCTCCAGGGATTCCCACTCCCGGCTGATGAGCTTTTGAATCTTCTTCGGGATGGGAAAAGCACTAGGTGGACCCTGGAGACCATCCAGGACTGGGTTCACTCCCTCGCAGTTGGAATCTTCCAGTGAGGGTCTTACCCCCAATTCCTCAAGTACCTGGGGAATAAGGGGTCGCAATTCCTCCCTCTTAAACAGCCGGGCTATGCGGGGGTCGTCCCCCTCCGCACTAGGTTCTACCGGATCCTGATTATCGTCGCCCTTTTCTGCGTCTGGAAGGACCTCACCCTGATCTGCAGCGGTGTCCCTCGGGGCCGGAGTGGTGTCGTTCCCCTGCTGGTCGACTGCATCAGCTAGATCCTCTCGAACCAAAGTTGCCACGGATGGACGACCATCAGTTCGCAGCTGGGGACACTTGGGAACTCCCACGCGCCCATCCTGGGCTCTGTGCTTCGAGAGCTTCTAAACCAGAAATGCTTCATGCATGAGCAGCACAAATTCCAATGAAAATCCCTCCGATCCTGTCTCATCATTGCTAGAATCAGTGTTCATGTTTCTCGACTCCTCCAGTCTATTCCTCCGGTCTCAGAGTCTGCGCAGTGGGGGACAGCGTGGGAGGGTCATCCTGGGAGACCTTTTCCACAGGGTGCGCAGTGGGGGTTGGGCTCCTTCCGTTAGACCCAGCCACTGAGCCTGACCTGCGTGACTTTTTAGGTTTGGTCCTCTTGTCTGAGGCCCCTTCCCCACCTAGTGCACAGTCCATGCACAGTGACAGGGGGGTCTAAATAAGCTGATCATACCCCGCACACCTTACAGGATTCCACCAGAGGAGTTTCTGCCATGTTCCTTCTGCAAAAAGGGGTATATAACTCCCCCCCAGAAGAAAACAGGTGCTGCCACCCAGCCCTGGTAACTCCCACCAAAAATGCTGCAAAATCGGCCCCAGAAACGCTGGGGAGCCGTGTGGGAGGTTGAAAAAGAAAAAACAAAATGGCTGCCGCAGTAAAAACAGCTCCAGAGCCGGCGGTAAAAATGAGGCAGGGAACCTAAAAACGTTCTCTGAGGTTCTTACCAGGGCTGAAACACTCTCCCCTCCTCTTCAGGGGTCTGCTGGCTCTGCACCACCGGCAGGGCTGGTGGAAGCACTAGGCGAACTAGGCCTGGGCCTAGGGCGCCGAGTATTAGGGGGTGCCGCGAGCAGTGGTATCCTGAGGGAGCCAATGCCCCCGGGCGCAGGGAGGCTCATGCGGCTGCCGGTGGACCTCATCCCACTGGCGGCTGAGCAGCAACACATAGGAGGCAGATCGGCAGGGCCGTGGTGGAGCTCACGTCACCACAGCCCAAAGAAAAAGGTTGCGTTCAAGCCTGCAGCTGCTCCTCCTCCTTCCTGCTTGTGCAGCCCCGGAAGAAAACGTTGCCGGAGCCGCGTGGGCAGGAAGGAGGAGGAGCATCAGCACGTGCAGAAGAGGAGCAGCACTTACGGGCCGCCACGAATCCCAAGTCGCAGCAGCCCGAGAAGAGGAAGAGGCCTGGTAGCAGGGCCACAGCGGCCCGAGAAGATCAAGGCCACTGCAGAGCCCATCCTGTGGTGACCCGTGAAGAGGAGGCCCAGAGGTGAAAGAGAGGCTGAGGGCCTGTAGAGTGTGTGTGTGTATGAGATGAATTGAGAGATTGTGTGTGAGAGTGAGGACCTGAATGTTTGCAGAGACAGCATGTGAGAGCCTCTGTGTGTGTGAGAGAGACAGCATGTGCCAATGAGAGGCTGTGTATATGAATGATTGTATGAGAGAGAGCATGTGACAGTGAGAGCCTGTGCTTGAGCAAGACAGCATGTGGGAGTGAGAGCGAGCCTGGGTGTGTGAAACTCAGACAGCATATGCCAGTGAGAGACTGTGTGTGTGTGTGAGAGAAAGCATGTGAGAATGAGAACCTGACTGTGTGTTTGAGGGAAGAAGATGGAGAGAAAAGAAATAGAAAAAAAAGATAATATAAAAAGGAATTGGCAAGAAAAATAAGAAAGGGAAGGTGGGGAAAAAAAAGCCTGTGACCAACTGATTAGAAAACTAAGATCAGACAGCAAAGGTAAAAAAAACAAAAATTACTTTTTAGTGATTGGCACACGTAATCTTTGGGAATGTGCAAGAATAGCACTTTCTCTATGCGGATCTCACAATGTACGAGATCAGCATGGAGAAAGTGGAAGCCCACGGGGCCTGCACAGAGGAGACAGCAGAATGGGCTTCAGTGCCAGTAGCAGCAATCGGCGCCTCCCCAATAGGCGTGCGGCAGCAGTGACAGTGGCAGCAGAGGAATGAGAGAGGTTCCAAGGTTGCTGGCAAAATGCACCATTAACCGACGCTCAGACTTTACCTTTAACCTGGTAAATAATAACTTTGCAAAATTCCATAACTTAGTAAATACCATTATTTGGTAATTTTGTTCTCTTTGTTAATTTCCTATCGCTTCACTGCTCCAAGTTATGTAAATCCCTGTTTTATTGTAACTGCAACCTTTCGTTCAGCACCTGTTAATATTCTTATTGTTTCTTCCTTCTCACCCCTTTGTTAATTGTAAACCGGCATGATGCGATTCCCATCACGAATGCCGGTATAGAAAAACACTAAATAAATAAATAAAAGAAAGAGAGGGGTCTGCCTTTAGTGTGTGCATGTGTATGAATGGGACTCTGCCTGGGGGTGTATGTGTGTGAATGCATGGGTGCCTGCCTTGGGGGTCTGTGTGTGTGAGAATGAATGTGTGCATGCCTGGGGGATGGGGAGGGAGTATTGTGAAAATGAATGGGAACCTGCCTGGGGGTCGGTGTGTGTGTGTGAGAATGACTGGGAGCTTGCCTGGGTGTATGTGTGCTTGTGTGTGTGTGAGGGAGCCAGTGAGAGTGAGAGCATGAGTGTGTATGAGAAAATCCAGGGGAGTAAAAGTTTGTGTGTGGAGGGGGAGAGTGTCTTAGAGCCTGAGAATGTGTATAAGAGCATGAATGTGTATGTATGTGTGAGAGAATGGACATGTGAGTATGTGTGAGAGAGTGGATAACCTCCTAATCCTCGACAATATCAGGGTGACTGGAAATCAAGAGCTCCCACAGAAGGGGACAGCAGGGGCTTTTCAAAATCCTTATTAGCTTTAATTATTGGATGTTATTTGATATATGTGCTGTTTTGAAATATTTTATTGGTGTTTGGGAAATTGTAAAAAATGTATATGATTTTAATTACTAGAAATTCTATTTATCAGTAGTTTTAAAATATTCTTTTATTATGGTTTTACTATTATAACTGATGCTTTATGTTTCTTGATTTTAATTTGTTTTATGAGGAATGGTGGTTCTGTTTTTCCATTGTTAATACACAGAGTCTGGCTTCTTGGAGTTTCCATTTCAGTTTTTGTCTAATTTGTGCTTCTTTATTTTGTATTCTGTATTTGGTGAGGGTCTGTCTCTGCTCTGTGCGTGTGACCATGATGAGAGATTCTGCTAACATGTAGTGTCTGTATAGGGATCTATAGCAATCGGGTTTGTTTTGTTTTCTCAGTAGGTGGTGTATTGGTATTCTAGGACCCAGTGTAATATTTACCCTTGCTTTTTCACAGGTAGGGTTATTGTTGTTTGAGTCCTTGGTGTTATTACTGTTATGTTACGATGGGATTGCAGTATAGATTTTGAGTGTCTTTTTTGCGAGGTTTTGTGTTAGTTCACAATGTGCCTGGCAGTGGAAGGTGTTTGTGCTGCTCTTACTGTGAGGTGACACCAGAATTTGAAAATATCTTTTACTATGATGAGCTGTAAGGGAAACATCCAAGCTCCATTGTTTGGGGGAATTTCAGTGGATGCACAGAGTTAGAGAACTGGAGGTGCAGGATTTATATTGACATTCTGTCCCTTCCTATATATTCCAGACTTCACTCTCATAGCCATATAGAATTAGTTGAATGAGGCTATCAAATAATTTTATAGTAATTTTACTAGAAGTGTGAAACTGGCCAGCTTTTTAAAATTACGCAGAAGACCCTTTGGACTTTTTTTATTAACACTTTTTTTTGTAACCAATTTTAAAGCAGGATCCATGCTATAGAGGTGGGTGTGAAGAAGAAATGTCATTTTGGCTCCCCCACCAAAAAAAAATTAATCTGTCTAGAGATGCCACTGATTTTCTGTGACCTTAAGCATTAGTACAAGAAGGATTAAGGGGGGGATGCTGGAGAGGCACACAAATGCATTAGCCCCCAGGTGCCTGAGACCCTTGGTACACCACTGGGTGTGAGTCATATGGGGCTGCAAGCGGCGGCAAAGAGGAGTGGAGATTTGGCGGGCCACAAGTAGTGCCCAACCTGCTCGCGACCCAGAAAACCACAGTCTGTGAGCGTGATCGAGAACGATGTAGGAGTCTGGGCCGAGACCGGGGGGGGGGGGGGGGGGGGGGGGGCGCAAGGGAGAAGGCTCGCTTAGGGCGCCTAATCCCCTTGCACCGGGCAGACTGATTTATCCTAGGAGCCACGGTGAACAGGGAACTTGGAGCTGGTTTGTTTGTTTTTTTTACTTCTAGTAACAGAAAAATATAAAGCCCAAGCTAAGAATAATAGAAAAAGAATCCTCAAAGGGGCTACTTCCCTGTATCGCAGACACTGAGGGGGAGCCTTTGGGTCGCTGAGGGAGCCAGTCCCCTGGCTATCAGGGGACCTGGAACCACACGGGTTAGCACTGCCAGGGGTAACCAACCCCCTGTTCACCCGGCTCTACCTGAGGGATGGCCCAGACACTGACCCTAGCACCTCAGGGAGCAAGAAAAATCCGTCTCACACAGCTG
Source organism: Rhinatrema bivittatum (assembly GCF_901001135.1). NCBI lineage: Eukaryota > Metazoa > Chordata > Amphibia > Gymnophiona > Rhinatrematidae > Rhinatrema > Rhinatrema bivittatum. The sequence continues at coordinate 369,918,870 of NC_042617.1, forward strand.
TAGGTATACTCTACCACCATCTGCTGGCGTCAGAGAAATACTGATGGGCTGCAGGTGGCACCCTTGGGATACCAGTGCCTCGAAGCTTTGCTCTCTGACTCCATTTGCTGGTGGGAGTGCATAACCCACTGGTCTGGACTGATCTGGGTATGTACAGAAAATCCCTTTTCCACTGCTAAAAACTCAATATTAATATTGCACAATACAGTTCTGTAGTCTGACCTATGCCACACACATTAACAATGCAGTTATAAAAAGACTTTTTGGCTAAAAGTTGATTTCAAGGAAGTTCTGGTGTTCAAATATAGGCAGCCAGCAATGGACAATTTAGCTACAAATCTAGTGACTTTCTCACAACTCTAAAATTCCTATTGGGTTCCCTACTTATGGACCATATCTTGAAGCAGAAAAGTGCAAGAGAGTAAGACCTGCTCTCACTAGAGTGCCCCAGAAATGTGAGACGTCCTCTTCCTAGAGTGTTGCAGGAGAGCGAGACTTCCTCTGGATAGAGTGCCATGAACCTGCCCTCTCTTCCCTCCCTCCTCAGAACAGGCTCTGGTGGGTCAGTCTCCTCCACTCCCTGGAGAATCTAATGACATCATGACTGAGCTCTCTGCTAGGAGATAAAAAAAAAACAACCAGGAATTGCAGCAACTTTTATCACCATATAATAGACTGCCAACAGCAAAACAGAAGACATGCGGAGGGTATGCTTTATCCAATTTTATTTTATTTTTGCTGTGCTTCTGATAGTCAGAGGAAGTTCTTTGCCATGTTAATAAGGCATGTGTGTGAGCTGGCTGGGCCGGTCTGAGAGAAGGGCAATGCAGTGTGCCATGAACAAAATGAATGTCCTGAGGAGGAAATGTAAAGGTGGCTACTGCAGGCTGGGTTAGGGCTAGCAGCAAGTGTAGAATTTCAGATGATGTGGTAATGCCCTTGGTTAGCCAGTCCAGAAGAGCATATGAGCAGTAGAATAAGTGTGTGTAGTATATCAGAGTATCTGAGAAGCGTGTGTGTGTCTGTAAGAAGGTGGTCCCCAACCCTGTCCTGGGGGCCCACCAGCCAGTCTGGTTTTCAGGATATCCACAATGAATATGCATGAGAGAAAATTTTCATGTTATGGATGCAGTGCATGCAAATTTTCTCTCATGCATATTCATTGTGGATATCCTGAAAACCTGACTGGCTGGTGGGCCCCCAGGATAGGGTTGGGGACCACTGCTGTAAGAACATAAGCACATGCCATACTGGGTCAGACCAAGGGTCCATCAAGCCCAGCATCCTGTTTCCAACAGTGGCCAATCCAGGCCATAAGAACCTGGCAAGTACCCAAAATAAGTATATTCCATGTTACCGTTGCTAGTCCTAGCATGACTACGAAAGCGTGTGGCTCAGAGACTGTGAATATGTATGTGTTAGTTTCTGAGAGAACAAGAGAATGGTGAGTGATCCACCCCCTTTCTCTACCAGCTCTGCTGACGCCACAACTACTACTTTTTACCCAATCTGGAGACTTTAAACAGTGGATCTAGCGAGTTTCTTCAAGCAGGAGTTGGCAACACTGACAGGTGAAACTATGCCTTCTGCTGTACTTATTGCATCAGCCTGTGTAGTGGGAGCTAATTGATTTTTAACAGGTGCCTTAAACTAGGCACAGAATGTCAAGGCCTAGCTACTTCCATTGCCCCTTAGAGGGCTTCAGTCACTCTCAATAGTGAGGAAAAGCTAAAGCCATAGAGAGCGACGGGGGACAGCAGGCTCTTTGTCCTGCTGCCCAATTTCCAGGTTCCCCTGAGCCGCTGCGCTTCCAGCACCAGAAGAAACCTGGGCTACGACCTGGGCTGATTATTTAACGCGCTCTTCACGACCACCCTCATCTCTCCCTAGTCACAGAATTGAAAGGGACTCGGTCCCGGGTGCAGAGCAGCAGCCGCCGCTCTCTTGTTACACAGGCTTCCCCGTGCTTTGGACACAATAACCGCGGCCTTCCTTCGGTTACAGCCTTACCGGAGGGCCCGTGATCAGCCTTCTCACCCTTACCGCGGCGGCGGCGGCGGCTTTGCGAGTCCAGGCAGGTCAAACCCCCGAGCTCGGCAGCACTGGATCGGGGTCGCAGGCCCCCCCCCCCCCCCGATAAAACGCTTCCAGTTTTCGTTTCGGGCTCCAGCAGTCCGTAGGGAAGGGGGGGGGAGGGGGAGCTCTTCTGTTACCCCCCTCGCGCCCGGCGAGTCTACGTCACCGCACCTCGGCGGGGCTGAAGCCACTTTAAAGGCAGACGAGGGCGCGTCCGAGGCGCAGCGGCAAAACCGCCGAAACCGGCAGACTCGCACAGCCTCCCCCCGGTCCGGCGGTGGCGGCGAGCAAAGCTTCAAAGGCGCCAAAGCTCCGTCGCTGCCGCCTGCTGGGGAAAGCGCTGCGCCGGTGCGAGGGTTTCGGGCCCTTCGCCACGTCTGCTGCGCGCCCACCGTTCAGATCCCACCCGGCTCTCTCTCGGCACGCAGGCGGCTGAGAGCGCAATATCCGGACGGGAGAATACCTGCCTTCTGCTAGGGATCAAAGAGTCCTTTCGCTTTTTGTTACAGAAATCCACTATTTTGTTTTCTGGGTCGCTTTGAATGGATCCTGCTTGCTTTGTTTTAAATGAGCAAGTAAACTCATGGAAGAACATAAGAACATGCCATACTGGGTCAGACCAAGGGTCCATCAAGCCCAGCATCCTGTTTCCAACAGTGGCCAATCCAGGCCATAAGAACCTGGCAAGTACCCAAAAACTAAGTCTATTCCATGTAACCATTGCTAATGGCAGTGGCTATTCTCTAAGTGAACTTGTAAATTGAACCCCTTCAAACTTAATAGCAGATAATGGACTTCTCCTCCAAGAACTTATCCAATCCTTTTTTAAACACAGCTATACTAACTGCACTAACCACATCCCCTGGCAACAAATTCCAGAGTTTAATTGTGCGTTGAGTAAAAAAGAACTTTCTCCGATTAGTTTTAAATGTGCCCCATGCTAACTTCATGGAGTGTCCCCTAGGCCTTCTACTATCCGAAAGAGTAAATAACCGATTCACATCTACCCGTTCTAGACCTCTCATGATTTTAAACACCTCTATCATATCCCCCCTCAGTCGTCTCTTCTCCAAGCTGAAAAGTCCTAACCTCTTTAGTCTTTCCTCATAGGGGAGTTGTTCCATTCCCCTTATCATTTTGGTAGCCCTTCTCTGTACCTTCTCCATCGCAATTATATCTTTTTTGAGATGCGGCGACCAGAATTGTACACAGTATTCAAGGTGTGGTCTCACCATGGAGCGATAGAGAGGCATTATGACATTTTCCGTTTTATTCATCATTCCTTTTCAAATAATTCCCAACATTCTGTTTGCTTTTTTGACTGCCGCAGCACACTGAACCGACGATTTCAATGTGTTATCCACTATGACACCTAGATCTCTTTCTTGGGTTGTAGCACCTAATATGGAACCCAACATCGTGTAATTATAGCATGGGTTATTTTTCCCTATATGCATCACCTTGCACTTATCCACATTAAATTTCATCTGCCATTTGGATGCCCAATTTTCCAGTCTCACAAGGTCTTCCTGCAATTTATCACAATCTGCTTGTGATTTAACTACTCTGCACAATTTTGTGTCATCTGCAAATTTGATTATCTCACTCGTCGTATTTCTTTCCAGATCATTTATAAATATACAAGCCGTTAAGCCTGTTAAAACGGGCTACATCCCTCTGTCTCTCACCTCCCCCTCTTTCTCTCTCCCCTCACTCTTCACCACCCCCTCCCTCACCCACTCCTCCCCACCCTCCCTCTCCTATCACTCAGTCCCTCCCTCCCACTCAGTCTCACTCACTCCCTCCCCCCTCTCTCCCTCCCTCTCACTCACTCAGTCCCACTCACTCTCACTCAGTCCCCACTCCCTCCGTCCTCTCCCTCAGTCCCACTCCCTCCCTCAGTCCCTCCCCCTCACTCAATCCCTCCCTCCCACTCAGTCACTCCCTCCCCCCTCCCTCTCACTCACTCAGTCCCACTCACTCTCCCTCAGTCCCACTCCCTCCCTCTCTCTCCCAGTCCCACTCCCTCCCTCAGTCCCCCCTCTCCCTCTCACTCAGTCCCACTCCCTCCCTCTCACTCAGTCCCTCCCCCTCACTCAATCCTCCCCCTCACTCAATCCCTCCCTCTCACTCAGTCACTCCCTCCCACTCTCTCTCTCCGTCCCTCCCTCCCACTCAGTCCGTCCCTCCCTCTCTCTCTCTTCTCCCTCCCTCGCTACCGCCCGCTACCGCCGTCGCCGCCCGCTACCGCCGTCGCCACCGCCGCCGCTCGCTACCGCCGTCGCCGCTACCGCCGTCGCTCGCTACCGCCGTCGCCGCCCGCTGCCGGTACCGCCGCCATTTTTTTTTCTTTCTGAAGCTGCCTCAGAGCGACGTGCTCGCCCGCACATGCGCGGTAGAGCTGGTCTCTACTGCGCATTTGCGGGCCGTCGGTCACAGGCCATTTATAAGGTAGATTGAACAGTAAGGGTCCCAATACAGATCCCTGAGGCACTCAGGGATCTGTATTGGGACCCTTTCTCACTCGGCACATTGTTAAGTTCTGGAATTCAGTGCCAGAGGATGTGGTTACAGCAGTTAGTGTAACTGGGTTTTAAAAAGGTTTGGATAAGTTCCTAGAGGATAAATCCATAAACTGCTATTACAGTAATTAATAAGCAATAGTAGCTTGTGATCTGGGTACTTGTGACTTGGATTGGCCTCTGTTGGAAGCAGGATACTGGGCTTGATAGACACTTGGTCTGACCCAGTATGGCATTTCTTATGGTTCGGAATTTTTATTTTTTTTTAAGCTACTCGTTTCAAATTGTAATGTTAACAGACTCGGGTACTGTCTATATTTTTCATTTCCCTGTAAGTACCAGGATCAGGCCAGACTGCTGGGTTATGCCTCCCTTCCAGCAGATGGAGTCAGAGAAAAGCTGAAAAGCTCCCACCATATAACCTGGTGTGCCACCTGCGATCCCTCAGTATTTCTCTGACTCCAGCAGATTGAGAGGCATAACCTGCAGTCCTGGTTCTGTCTAAATTTCCCGGGATTTGTTCCCGTCAGGTTTGATTTCTCTTTTTCAGACAACCTTTGACTAAATCAAACTTTACTGTAAAAAAAAAAAAAAAAAAAAGGACATTTTTCAGTTTGCAGTGAAACAGCAACTATCTTCTGGCAGGCAAGGCAGGGCATTGCCCTGCAACTACTTTCCCGGAAAATTGGATTACTGACCCGGTGAGCCGGTCACTCTCCCCCTCCCTGGACAGATGTGAAATGTTTTGAGCCTTCTATTTATGGCCTGGCTGTCCACCAAGGCTGACTTATAAAAAAAAAAAAAGTAAAGTAACATTAAATAAATATATAACAAGTCGGGGTTCAAACACTTTATTTTTACCTCTGATTGCTCCCCTTTGTCAGCCGTTGCCTGCTCAAATCTCCCAGGCCTCCGGAGGGGGTGGAGATTTCACCCGGCTGCTGCACTTCTTTTTTCATGCCGCGTGGCAGCGTGTGGAGAGCCGGGGATCCGGCTGTCCCGTGAAGGCCTCTGCTCCCGGTGTCTCCCCGGGGGCGAGGGGGCCTTCGCGCCGGTCAAATTCGGGTCGGGGGGTGGCCTTGCTGGGTTCGCGCGGTCGGCTGTCAGGCAGGGGCCTGCCTCGCTCCCGATCAGCGTGGGAGCGGCGGCCATCTTGCCTGCAGCTGGCAGGGATGCAATTTCATCGGAGGAGGAGGAGCATCCTTCTCCTCTGTCCCTGCTGGCCCTCAGTCCCCAACGACCGCGCGGCTTGCAGGATGCCTCTGCTCCACCTCTGCCTATGCTGTCGGGGGAGCCCTTAAAGCGGCAGCATCCCTTCTCAATTTGTTCTACTTTTACACAAGCTGAGGCTGATGGGGAAGTCCAGTCTCCTATCCAGGCTAAGATATTCAGAGCTTCCAAGGATCAGGGGAGGCCTGAACCTTGCACCACACGGCAGAATCCAAGGGGGGGGGGGGTTGTCAGACCCCCTTATTCCGGCGGATCCAGAACTTCTGGATCCCTCCACCCAGGCCGGGGGGTGATGGAATAGATAATGCCACCCCGGTGGAGGGGGATGATCCACAGGTACTCCGCTTGTTCCGCAGAGAGGAACTGGACCCCTTAATCTCCCATGTACTCCAGGAACTGGAGATCCCTATCCCGCAAGAGGTGTCGGATAACTCCCCAGGGGATGCGGTTTTGGTGGGTTGGTGCTCCAACCCCAAACTTGCTTCGGGCTCCACCCCCAAACTTTTCCGTTCCATCCAAAGCTTTTCCAGCTCATGTCCCACGAATGGGAGACACCTGAGGCCTCATTGAAGGTTAGCAGGGCTATGGAGAAGCTTTACCCGCTTCCCAATGATTCACTTGATCTCCTTAAGGTTCCCAAGGTAGATTCAGTGGTCACAGCCATAGCGAAGCATACTACTATCCCTGTGACGGGAAGCACAGCACTCAAGGACCTCCAGGATAGGAAACTGGAAGTGTTACTTAAACTGATTTTTGAAGTGCCTGCCTTGGGGGTACGAGCCGCACTTATGCAAAGGGCTACCTTCCTTTGGGTTCAACAGATGCTCACGGCCCAGGACCTTCCCCCAGGGGAAGTCGAACAGGTGAACCGAATGGAATCAGCAGTAGCCTAACCAGCTGATGCCTTGTATGATCTCCTCCGTACTTCGGCACGCACTATGTCTTCGGCGGTGTCTGCCAGGCGACTTCTATGGCTACGTAACTGGTCGGCGGATGCCTCGTCCAAGTCTCAGCTAGGTTCCTTCATTTTTAGGGGAAAATTTATTATTTGGAGATGAACTCGAACAGCTTATAAAGGCCTTGGGAGACAAAAAGGTTTATAAGCTCCCAGAGGACAAGCCCAGGTCGGGCCACTCACCCGGTGCCTACAGGAGACGTTTTCGGGGGCAACACCGTTTCCGGACTGGTAGAGGTTCCTCGTCCTATATCCCTCGACATTCGGCTACCCGAGCACAATCATGGACATATTCCTTTCATGGCAGATGGCCTCAGCGTACTGCAGCCACCCATGCCTTTGCCCACAACAATAAATCTCCTCAATGAAGGGGCGCCGGCCCATTCCTCGGTTCCACGGATCGGGGGTCGACTTTCGCGTTTTCGAGAGGAATGGGTCAAGATTACCTCAGATCAGTAGGTCCTAGATATTATAAATCATGGATACGCTTTGGATCTTGCTCAACCCCTTGCGGACCCCTGCAGAAGGAGCAAGTCGTCCTCCAAATGTTGTCCCGGTTGAAGGCTCTCGGGGCCATTGTTTCGGTTCCCGGAGCCGAACGCCGGACCGGTCGCTACTCCCATCTATTTCGTAGTACCCAAGAAGGAGGGCTCCTTTCGGCCAATATTTGATCTCAAGCAGGTCAACAGGACGTTGAGAGTACCACGGTTTCGCATGGAGACGTTGAGATCTGTCATTGCAGCTGTCCACAAAGGTGAATTTTTGGCTGCTTTGGATTTGACGGAGGCCTGCCTCCACATAGGAATCCAACCATTCCATCAGAGGTTTCTGAGGTTCATGATCATGGGACAACATTATCAGTTTTGTGCCCTACCTTTCGGGCTAGCGACAGCTCTCGAAAGGTAGGGCGCAAAACTGGTAATGGTGGTAGTGGCAGCGAGCCTTCGACGGGAAGGGATCTTGGTTCATCCCTACCTGGACGATTGGCTTATATGAGCAAAGTTGGAGATTCTTTGCAGGGAAGCGGTTCGTTCGGTATTGCACCGACTACGGTCCCTGGGCTGGGTGGTCAGTTGTGCCAAGAGCCAATTGGTTCCCTCCCAGGTGTTGGAGTATTTAGGAGCCCACTTCGATACCGCTGTCGGCAAGGTTTCAATCCCTCTGGTGCGGATGGACCGATTGATGTCTCAGATATGGCGCCTGTTGTCTCTCCCCTCGCCCGTAGTGTGGGACTATTTGCAGGTTCTTGGTTTTATGGCATCTCTGCTGGAATTGGTTCCTTGGGCTTTTGCGCACATGAGACCTTTGCAGAGGGCACTCCTTTCACGTTGGGACCCCAAGTCGGAAGAGTTTCAACTTCCATTGCCTCTACTGGAACCGGCTAGGTCCAGTCTGGATTGGTGGCTAATTCTGGATCACTTACTTCGAGGGGTGGACCTGGAGAATCCTCAATGGATAATCGTGACGACCGATGCCAGCCTCTCCGGTTGGGGGGCAGTTTGTCAGTCAAGGTCAGCGCAAGGTCTTTGGACACAATCACAGACCAAGTGGTCCATCAAATGCTTGGAGACCAGAGCAGTTTGTCTAGCACTGCAGCAATTCCTACCCCTGATCCGTCACCGGGCAGTATGGATTCTGTCCGACAATGCGACCACCATGGCCTACATAAACCATCAGGGAGGTACAAGAAGTCACCCCATGGCCGACGAAGCGGACATGTTAATGGTCTGGGTGGAACGCAATCTTGCCCGCATTGCTGCGTCTCACATAGCCGGGGTCGACAACATTCAGGCGGACTTCCTCAGTCGTCAGCAGCTAGATCCCGGAGAATGGGCGCTATCCGAGGAAGCGATGCAGATGATCTCGAGCCGGTGGGGACTCCCCACTAGACTTAATGGCGACTCATCTGAACACCAAGGCGACCCATTTCTTCAGTCGCAGAAGGGATCACGGATTGGAAGGGGTGGACGCCCTGTTACTTCCTTGGCCATCCCATATTCTCCTTTATGTGTTTCCTCCTTGGCCATTGGTAGGAAAAGTATTACGACGCATAGAATCTCACCAAGGACCGGTGATTCTAGTGGCTCCAGAGTGGCCGCGAAGACTGTGGTTCGCGGATCTGATCAACCTAGTGGTGGACGGTCCTTTGCGCCTCGGTCACCTCCCGAACCTACTCCATCAGGGTCCAGTATTTTTCGATCAGGCAGACCGCTTCTGTCTAGCGGCTTGGCTTATGAGAGGAGACAATTAAGAAAGAAAGGTTACTTGGAGGCAGTTATTACTACCCTTTTACGGGCAAGAAAAACTTCTACATGTATCGCCTACATGCGAGTATGGAAAGTGTTTGACTCTTGGTGCCGTGGGTTGAGTTTGTCCCCGCGGCAGGTCACTATTGTTCACATTCTTGCCTTCTTGCAGGGCGGCTTACGGAAGGGCTTGGCGTACAATTTGCTCCGAGTGCAGGTAGCAGCCTTGGGCTGTTTTTGTGGTAAGGTTGATGGTGCTTCCATTGTTGCTCACCCGGATGTGGCACGATTCTTGAAGGGGGGGCCAAGCACTTGAAGCCTCCAGGGCACGCGACCTGTCCGTCCTGGAGTTTAAATTTGGTTCTCCATAGCCTTTGCAGGTCCCCCTTTGAAGCGGGCCACATTGAAGGACTTAACGCTTAAGACGGTATTTCTCATGGCTATCTGTTCGGCTAGATGAGTTTCGGAGCTCCAGGCCTTGTCATGTCGGGAGCCTTTTCTGCGTATTTCTGATTCAGGGATTTCTATTCGGACAGTACCCTCATTCCTTCCGAAGATAGTCTCGGCATTTCATGTCAACCAGTCTATCGAGTTGCCAGCATTTTCTGTTGAGGATAAGGATCTAAGGAGGTTGGATGTCCGTAGAGTCAGATTGGTACCTAGAGGTTACCAATCTGTTCAGATTGTCAGATCATCTGTTTGTGTTGTGGAGCGGACCTAAGAAAGGGTCTAAAGCTTCTAAGACTACTATTGCCCGCTGGTTGAAAGACGCTATTGCTTCTGCTTACACAAGTCACGGGCGCCCAGTACCAGAGGGCCTTAAAGCACATTCTCTTCGGTCACAAGCAGCGTCATGGGCAGAAAGCCAATGTGTTTCGCCCCAAGAGATTTGCTGGGCAGCTACTTGGAAATCATTGCACACGTTTGCTAGACATTACCGGTTGGATGTCCAGGATCTGAAAGTGGATTCCTTCGGCAGCAGTGAGCTCCGTGCCGGACTCTCCAGGCCCCACCCCTTCTAGGGCAGCTTGGGTACATCCCAGCAGTCTGGACTGAACCTGGTACGTACAGGGAAAGGAAAATTAGTTCTTACCTGTTAATTTTCGTTCCTGTAGTACCAAGGATCAGTCCAGACACCCGCCCATTGGCAGGAGAATTTGTACAGCAGTTTATATTTCTCTTGGCAACTTATTTCACAGATTATGCATCTACGCGACATGTTTAGTGCAGTTTAAGACGTTCCTTTCAGTTTTACTTTAAGACATTCAAGTTAAGTTTGACTTGGTCTAGTCATTGGTTGTTGAATTAAAATACAATATAATAAAATAGTTATAATGACAGCTATTCATTCTGCTTTGATATTGATTATACTGAGGGATCGCAGGTGGCACACCAGGTTATATGGTGGGGACTTTTCAGCTTTTTTCTGACTCCCATCTGCTGGAAGGGAGGCATAACCCAGCAGTCTGGATTGATCCTTGGTACTGCAGGAATGAAAATTAACAGGTAAGAACTAATTTTCCTTTCAGATGTATAGTGATTTCTATAAGAAATTCAAAAGGACCTTTTAATTATCTTTACGTTTAGAAACACTATTCCAGTTATTGAGTTTCATTTTTTCCCCTTTTCTGTCTGTTTCTTGTACATCTGCCAAAGCAATAGTCGAGCAGCCTCATTACCACATTTAAAAATAATTCATTTTAGCTAGACTCAATTCATGTCCTGTATTTTCAGTGTTAAGACATTTTTAACCCTTTGCAAAGCCACCGCAGCGGTAAGGGTGAGAACGCTGATCGCTTTCCCTCTGGTAAGGCTGTAACCGAAGAAAGGCCGCAATTTATTGTATTCAAAGCACGGGGAAGTCTGTGTAACAGAGAGCAGCTGCTTTGCACCCAGGACCGATTTCCTTTCATTTCTGTGACAAGGGACAGATGGTGGTCGTGAAGATTGTGCTAAATCAGCCCAGGTCGTAGCCCAGGTTTTTTCTGGTACTTGAAGCGCAGTAGCTCAAGGGAACCTGGAAATTGGGCAGCAGGACAAAGAGCCTGCTCTCCACCGTCGTTCTCTATGGCTTTAGCTTTTCCTCACTTTTGAGGCTCAGAGAGTGACTGAAGCCCTCTCACACTGAACATATATGACAGCACTCATAGCAAATGTTCTCTTGAATCCTGTTATTTTCAGAACTGTTTTCAAAGGAATTTTAATTTAATTTTAGATTTCTATTCTGCCTCTTTTGGCTGGACATCCACTTCAAGGTGAATTACAATTCGAGTTGTAGGGTGAAATCTACATATGAAATCACAATGAAATTATAGGGTAAGGTTTTGTATACAAGAACCAAAATACGAAACACAGTTCTTGATTTGCTAAATCACAGTGAAATTGAAGGGTGCAGCTTACACATGATAAAATTACAAAACAATGTTAAGGCTTGGCAGACAGCCTCACTACAGAATGTGTTACAATCGGCAAGAAGGCTGGAGTTTTGCATTCTGTGTCCATAAAGCATATACAGCATTGTCTGTTGACTAGTAGTCAGTTGTCTCGTGTCTGCTGGGCAGCAGTCAGACTTGAGCCATCAGAAGTTTTCTGTTTAGTTCCTAGTTTACAGGGCGATCTGCTTGGTTCCTGGTTCAGTTGCTGACTGAATGCCAAGTACTCATTGGTGCATGGCAAAGAGGGAGTCTCTTAACTGGGGAGAGATGGGAACTCCACCAGCGTGTCTTCTCAGGGCGCCGCCATGCAGGGTCAGTGCTAACTTTTCTGTAGTCCTGTGTAAACAATTACTGGGCTGGCTCCTCATTCTGTTTTTTGTTGGGGTTTTTTTTAACATTTAATTTGTATTCTTTTACTAATCGGGGTTTGTGCAAGAGTATTAAGCACCCTAAGTGAATCTTACAGCTTTATGACAAGCCTTTCCCCTCTATGGTCTTATCCAGAATTTCAAATTATATTTTTATAATAAAATAAAATTACATGAAAAAAACACAGTCTTTTGAAGTAAAAATATCACATCAACATGTATATTATATTTTAATGCACAGCTGTGGTGTCAACCAGAAAATCCTGTATACAAGCAAAAAGACTCTTGTAACACATATGGTATTAGGACTATTGTAAGCATGTTGGGTGTGGGCTTAGACCTTAGAAAGCCATGAGCAAGCTAAATTACAATTTCAATATGACAAACCTCGCATTCCAAAACAGCACTAAGTGCCAGCATTCAAATAGTTACAACCTTATGAAAAGTTGACCCTGCAAAGATTACACCAAGCCCTAAAACACCAATATACCTCCTATTAGGAAAACAGAACAAACCAAGATTCTATAGATCCCTACATAGAATGACACATTAGGAGAATACTTTACCTCAGTCACACTTGCAGAACACAGACAGACCCTCATCGAGTATAGAATAGACTATAAAGTAGTAGTACAAACATACAGACAAAAACTGAACTGTAAACCATAACAAGCCAGATTGTGTATGCAATGGAAAAACAGAACACTAGAATTCCTTATAAAACAGTAAAATCAGGAAATATAAATCATCAATAGAAGTAAAAGAATATTAATAAAAAGAATATTCCAAAACAGCTGACAAAAGAACATATATTGATATAAAACTCATATACATTTTCCAAAGACCAATAAAATATTTCAAAACAGCAGACACATATACCACCCAATACTTAAAAAAAAGATAAAACTCCTGCTGTCCATACCCGTGATCTTTTGATTTTGAGATTGTTGTGAATTAGCAGGGGAAAGTAAAGGGATTATTGCTCATAGTATTTTTCCTATCATATACTCTCATATACACATATATATGCTAAGTTTCTTCCTTCCTCACCATCAGAAGCAGAAGTCCAGTGGGCAACCGCTTCTTTCTGAGGCCTCAGGGGCTGATGCCAGAGTTTCCTGAGTCTCTGGGGGGGGGGGGGTAGGAGGAGTGGTATGCGGAGGATGTGCTGTTCTTTACTCTGGCCACGACTACATGGCCTCTCCTTCTTCCCGACCGTGCAGACCCACCGCTTCCTCTTCTGGGCTGCGCAGGCGGGAAGCAGAGACCTTTCTGTCATTACCCCAGATGGGTGGCACTTTAGGCGGCTGTAGGCCTCCTGCCAGCGGGATGGGCTTCCCCGAGGGCTATGTGCCGCTTCCTCTTCTGCCGCTGGGCAGGATGGGCTCCCCCTGCACCTGTGGGCCTCCGTTTGCCACCAGGCGGGATGGGCTCCCCTGGCAGCCATAGGCCTCTTCTGCTACCGGGCGGAATGGGCTCCCCGGTGGCTGCAGGCCTCCACTACCTCTTCTTTTGCTGCCGGGGTGGAATGGGCTCTCCCGGCGCCCGTATCTGTGTAAATCTTTTCCCTGCCCCCTTGAAATACCTGCTATGAGTTCTCATAAAAGTATGCACATAATCAAGTTATGCATGGACATTTACATGCATTGGCTCTTGGTTGATTTTGAAAAGACAATTTATGAGCATAAACCAGAGCAGGCTAAATACCAGGATGTGATGACATCACTCGGAGGGGATGCCTCCGAGGTTCCCGCCATGACATGGATAAAGATGTGGGTGGCGTGCGCGCACGCACCCTAGGAGGCCCTCAGGAAAATCATGGCGAACGTCATTGCCATTCCGGGGACACCAGAGAGAGCAGCATGAAGACGCAGCAGCAGCCATCTTCCCAAGGCTTGAGGAGAGAGAAGGAAGAAAGGTGAGGCACAGAGGTCGAAGCCATCTGAGACGACGGACGCAACAGACCTATTCCAGAGACAGCACTGGCAACAAACATCTGGCGAAGGTCATCGGGGGTATATCAACAATGTTTTGAGATTTGCTTCTCTCCCTTCTCTCTTGTGTGTAAGTATCTCTCTCTCTCTCTCTCTGTCTCTTTCTCTCCCTTCCTCTGTCCTCAGCATAAGTTCAGTTGTTTTTGCCACTGAGTTACTCTTTCACTATTTGGTTTCTATTTCCTGTCCAAATATTTGCATTATCAAATTCTTATTTATGTTCACCAGAAATTATTAATAACAAAAAAAAAAGAGAATTTTCCAAGTATGTTTGAACAGCAAATTTTTAAAAAATTGACCATACCTTGATTGTTAAGTGCAGAAACAGTTTTATTAGTTTCCTAATATGTTGTGTCACACAAAAGGGAAAGTATCTAGTTTAAAAACTTGTTAAATTGAATGTGTCTAGCAGGATAACTTCATTTATATTGTATGCCAACTAGAGTCCCATAGAATGTCTGATAACTAATAATAATAATTTAGATAGAATGTCTGCTTTTAAAAGTTCTGATGAGTTTACAAAATATCATAACATATGATACAAAAACCTATGGGAGGTTCTCTTATTATCTTTGCTACTTTGACATGGTTTAGTCAAATAATTGAAACCATCTATAACCCTGAGTAGGTGTTTTAATCCAAAGGGCAGACAAACTTGCTTATTCTTCAGGGCTGCTCTGGCTAGCATTCTTCCCATATACGACTCTCTTTCTCCCATGTCATATTCTCTTTCTCCCCAGGGTGGATGCTCTTTGGGGGCAGACGCTCTCGTTTATGGTCCAGATGGTGGTGTGTTTTTCCCTGTGTTGTGTTTAGCTGCTGCACCCCAGGGTGTTAGATACTGAGACAAACCAGGTAGGACAAGGCATTGGGTGTTTAAATGTTTATTGATTCTGTAATAATTAAATCAAAGTCCATTTCTCAATAAAAGTGAAATTACACTGACTGATGTACAAAAGTGTTTTTTTCTCTTCTGTGTAGGTGTCCTTTATCTCTCGGGTATCTGGGCAAAGCTTCCCATGGTGGTTTTTAAAGTGCACAACAGTTTTCCCAGCGGATCAAACGGGAATCCTATTGGAGGGGTCCTCTCAAACACAGAAAAGTCCTGCCTGAGTCCAGTTTATTCACAATTACCCAGTCTGTCTTGATTCCATGGGGTGGAGACTTGAATGGGAATTTCCAGAATCTTGGCTCTTCTCCTCGATGTTAATACTGGCGACTTCTCTGGCAGGAAAAGTCTTTAGAAGGTGGGAACCAGGCTGTCCCAGCTCTTGTACACTGTGGCAAGGATGAGTCAAATAAACCTCCCGCAACAATATCCGAATACTTGCTGTCTGAAAAATCTCTCGGTGGCTGCTGCCTTACCATCACTGGTGCTTGCCCCATCCAGGTTGTAGATTAAGGCTCACAGGTCTTTAGCCCTTGTCCTTTGTGTCCGGGAGGAACCTTCTCCAAGGGTGCAAGGTTTAAGCAGGAGTCCCTACTGAAAAAGTCTGGATACATCTTGACTATCAAAAATCTCACTCGGAAGATCTGTCACTGGTGCTTGTCCCATCCAGGGTGTAGAGGGGCTCCCAGGTCTTCAGGTCTCTGGGATGAGAGCCCTTTTGCCCCAAAGGGAATCAAGCAAAAATGTATCTCACTGCAGCTAAGTAAAGGGCAACCCTCTGGTAGGGTGTGCACAGAGAGGAGCCTCATAAAAATATAAAGATCCTGAGGCCTCACCAGAGAGTGGAAAAGCTATATCCTCACTGCTCTGAATCGAAATCAAAATGACTCCCAGGAACACTAAAATGGCGTCCAATACAAACTCTCCATGATGGGAGGGACTGAAAGGGTTTGAAGACTCAGTGATGGGTTCTATGCAGGGTCTTAGTGACATCTAGTGGCCAACCTGTAGGGTGCCACATATCCTTGCAAAACCTTCTAAATTGTAATATTATTTAATTTTTAATAAATTCTAATTTACTGTTCAAACAGGTAGTGGCATTAAACTTAACAACAGCTGCTATAGTTACGTTTCCCTACCAGAAGACTTTGACTGTGTATTCTTACTACTAATCATTAACATGTAGAAGTCAATGGCAGTTGGGTTAATCATGCATGGCCAGATGTGGGTGGAAGTATGTTATACTTTCCTTTCTTTCTTTTTTAAATTAAAATAAAACCTTGATAATGCACCTAAAGATATAAAATGTGTTTACTTATCAATAATAGTCCTATCCAAACTTTCACAAATTAATGCTCTTATATCATAAGTCCCAGATGCAAGACATTTGAACTTACAGAGGTAAATATTCAGAGGCATTTAGCTGAATAATTCACAAGTTATCCAACCAAATGCTGAATTTTGCTTATTGTGGGCATTTATCTGGCTAAAAAACTTACATAGAAACATAGAAATGATGGCAGAAGAAGACCAAACGGCCCATCCAGTCTGCCCAGCAAGTTTCGCACTTTTCTTTTTTTCTCATACTTATCTGTTACTCTTGGCTCTTAGTAACCTTTTGGTTCCATTTACCTTCCACCCCCACCATTAATGTAGAGAGCAGTGTTGGAACTGCATCTAAGTGAAATATCTAGCTTAATTAGTTAGGGGTAGTAACCGCCGCAGTAAGCAAGCTACACCCATGCTTATTTGTTTACCCAGACTATGTAATTCAGTCCTTGTTGGTTGTTGTTTGTATATAGATCCACTTTTCTTCATTCCCCCTGCCGTTGAAGCAGAGAGCTATGTTGAATATGCATTGAAAGTGAAGTATCAGACTTTCTCCCCTGCCGTTGAAGCAGAGAGCTATGCTGGATATGCATTGAAAGTGAAGTATCAGTCTTTCTCCCCTGCTATATATCTCATTATCTGGCTAAACTTTAGCCAGATAATGTAGAGGCATTTCTGGGAAGAGTTAGGTTAGCCAACTCTGATATTCAGAGTTAGCAGGATAACATATCCAGCTAACTCTGGTCATGTTGCAGATTTGTCCTAAAGTTAGCCTGATAAACTTATCTGTCTATCTTTAAGATTGCTAGCTATATTCAATAGTGCAACTACACCACTGAATATCCCTTCAGAATTATTCAGATAAGTATATCCAGCTAACTTTGCAATTCTGGTAGTGACTGAATATTAACCCCTTAATATTCTTATAAGAACTGGTATTTCCCAGTAGTAAATGTGTTATTGGCCACATTTTCTTGGCGTGCAGTAGATTTAAAAGTGTAGAATGTTTACTAAGATGCTTTAGTCTATTATCAAATGATGGATGCCCCCTCAGCTCCAGATGATTGGACATATTTGAAGGTAGTCATACTCAAGTTCATGAGATCAAGGATTTTGTAGTACTACCATTATCACTCCTGTTGAAATTATCAAGCAATAAGCAAGCTACATCCATGCTTATTTGTTTACCCAGACTATGTAATTCAGTCCTCTGTAATTCAGTCCTATGTAATTCAGTCCTCTGGCAACAAATTCCAGAGTTTAATTGTGCGTTGAGTGAAGAAGAACTTTCTCCGATTAGTTTTAAATGTGCCACATGCTAACTTCATGGAGTACCCCCTAGTCTTTCTATGATACGAAAGTGTAAATAACTGATTCACATCTACCCATTCTAGACCTCTCATGATTTTAAACACCTCTATCATATTCCCCCTCAGCCGTCTCTTCTCCAAGCTGAAAAGTCCTAACCTCTTTAGTCTTTCCTCATAGGGGAGCTGTTCCATTCCCCTTATTTTGGTAGCCCTTCTCTGTACCTTCTCCATTGCAATTATATCTTTTTTGAGATGCAGTGACCAGTGGGAGATATATAGAGTGTCAGATTGTGTCTCTCCCTCCCACCCCACCCCCCCCAATGGTCACTTGCGAGCATGTTTTTAAAATATGCATGTAAAGGCTGCACACATACATGTGGCAGGGATATTTTAAATGATACACATGTGCACGATATATAATTAAGCATATCTCTGCTTGCATGCCAATACTCGCTTTTATGGGCACATGCACGCCTTTTAAAATTTACCTGTAAGTGAGAGAGAGAGAGAGAAAGAGAACTGTGGAGCTGGAAATCATATTTAGTGTGCCACCAAACCAACTTGTATACAGTAAAGTATTAATTTTGGACACTAATCCAGTGGTCTTGGTATTTTTTTGGGGGGACACACAGTACACAGAAGAAATTCACTTAACACAGAGAATTCAGCCTAGGAAGTTAGTCACCCCGCACTGGGACCTGAGAGGACTCCTTTCTACCCCAGTCAAAGAATCCACACCCAAAGAAGCGAGGGAGATCAAAGAATATAAATAACTTTATGGCCTCACCCTTGCTGGACCTGCACACTGAGGTGGGGGGTTACACAAGTAAGCCTGCTTAAAGGCACAGGGACTGGCAGTGATTGTAGCACCACCAGACCTTCTGTTATAATTAGTGAGGTTGGGTGGACCCTTGGACACTGTGGCAGCTGACCACACCCACAGGGCGGAGTCCCGTGAGGGGCCACAGGTCACACTCAGCTCAGGACACACAACAGAAATGAAATCTTTATTTAGACAGTTTGTGAAACCACCAGAGGTGGCAGTTGTGAGTAGAAGGTGGAGCCCGGCTAGGCTAGAATTCCCCAGGGCACTGGAACAGCAATTCCTCCGGTAGCAGTGCTGTAGTGGAGAGAACTGAGATAATGAGTACAATAGAGCGTACACAGAGTCCCAGTATGGAGAAGCCCCAAGATAGGAAGAGCTGGCCCTCGAGAGGCGAGTACCAGATCCCTAGGAGCGGAGAGACTCGTTGGCAAAGTACTCACACAGCGGTTCCACATTGGAGATGGCATTGGCACTGGAATGGAGGCAGGCCCTCGAGAAGCGAGTACCTGGTTCCAGGGAAACAACTCTGAGGAGTAGATGATGGCAGTACTCACAAATGGTGTCTGTAGCGAATTCGTCCAAGCTGAAGAGGAGATAGATGCTGGCAGCGAGTCAGGGAACATGGGCCCTCAAGGATCGAGTACCAGTTACCTGATAGTGTCCTGAAAGAAGCAAAAGAGGCCCCCGAGGAGAGGGTGCCCCGTTAGTAGATAAAGTCCAATAGAAGTTGGAGAGGCAGAGTAGCTGGGTATGGAGAGCGAATCCCATCCTTAAGATCACCCTTGCTAACTTAACGGCTAGCAATAAACTGTAGGCTTAAATATCCGGGATGTGTGACGTCATCACAGGGGGATGCCCCTGAGGACCGCGCCAATGAGAAAATAAGAATGAGGGCCACGCGGCGTGCATGCCCTAAGGTACCTGGAGAACATGGCGGGAGGCAGCGTCCAAGCCGGTCCGGGGACGCCGGAGAGGACGGCAGGCGGACGCCGCAGCAGCCAGGTGTCCGTGCAGAGCAGGAGGAGCCACAACAACAGAAAGGTAGGCGGAGTGAAGCTGTTGGGCAGCAATGGTCGCAACACCTTCTAACTGCTACACCTTTAAAGGGATGACCCTGCTGCTAGGGGTAGGTGCAAGAGCACAGGCACCTGAGGACCATCCGTGGCTATGCCTCTGTTACAAACTGATACCAGAATTCATTGGTATCCAGCAGGACCCCTCAAAGTGGCCCTTCTAGCCATTGATGTGCTAGCAATGCCTTTTTGGTCTCCCAGCACTCCTTTAGAAGACCTAAGGACCAAATCACCTCTTCAGACTGATTTGTATGTCTTGCTACAGCAAACCTCTTGTGGACATTTTTTTGAAGGGATGAATAAACACGTGGACAAAGGTGAACCGGTCGATGTGGTGTATTTGGATTTCCAGAAGGTGTTCGACAAAGACCCGCATGAAAGGCTTCTAAGAAAACTAAAAAGTCATGGGATAGGAGGTGATGTCCTTTTGTGGATTGCAAGTCGGTTAAAAGACAGGAAACAGAGAGTAGGATTAAATGGTCAGTTTTCTCAATGGAAAAAGGTAAACAGTGGAGTGCCTCGGGAATCTGTACTTGGACCGGTGCTTTTTAATATATTTATAAATGATCTGGAAAGGGGTACGACAAGTGAGGTGATCAAATTTGCGGACGACACAAAATTAAGCAGATTAGTTAAATCTCAAGTGGATTGTGATCAATTGCAGGAGGACTTTGTGAGATTGGAAGATTGGGCTTCCAAATGGCAGATGAAGTTTAACATGGACAAGTGCAAAGTGATACATATAGGGAAAAATAACCCTTGCTATAGTTACACGAGGCTAGGCTCCATATTAGGAGATACCACCCAGGAAAGAGATTTAGGCGTCAGTGTGGATAATACATTGAAATCGTCAACCCAATGTGCTGTGGTGATCAAAAAAGCAAACAGAATGTTAGGAATTATTAGGAAGGGAATGGAAAATAAAACAGGATGTCATAATACCTCTGTATTGCTCCATGGTGAGACCACACCTTGAATACTGTGTGCAATTCTGATCGCTGCATCTCAAAAAGGATATAGCTGCACTGGCGAAAGTGCAGAGAAGGGCAACCAAAATGATAAGGGGCATGGAACAGCTGCCCTATGAGGAAAGGCTAAAGAAGTTAGGGCTGCTCAGTTTGGAGAAGAGATGACTGAGGGGGGAAATGATAGAAGTCTACAAAATCATGAAAGGACTTGAACAAGTTAATGTAAATTGGTTATTTACTCTTTCAGATAATAGAAAGACTAGGGGGCACTCCATGAAGTTAGCAAGTAGCTCATTTAAAACTAATCGGAGAAAGTTCTTTTTCACTTAGTGCATAGTTAAAGTCTGGAATTCATTGCCAGGGGATGTGGTTTCAGCAGATAGTGTTACTGGGTTTAAAAAAGGTTTGGATAAGTTCCTACAGGTTAAATCCATAAACTGCTATTACAGTAATTAATAAGCAATAGTAGCTTGTGATTTATCTAATGTTTAGGTACTTGTGACTTGGATTGGCCACTGCTGGAGACAGGATGCTGGGCTTGATAGACCCTTGTTCTGACCCAGTATGGCATGTTCTTATGGATTGCCCTGCTTCAGGCACACAGAGCTACTCTGTGGCTCAAAGATATAAATGTATTGCCTTATCCCATCAGTCCACAGGTTCAAGGCCAGCTAGCACCTTTTTGCACTGAAGTGTTCTTCAGTTTTATGCATCTTAGTTCCTGTTCGCCTGGCCAGATCTGCCATTAGACGTACAGCAGGCCTGATTTACACATGTAAAACTGTGTTTTATGCACATAAATGGCTACTGCAAAACATCCTGGGATTCAGTCTGCACATAACTTGAGTCTGGCACACATTTATGCGAATTGGGGATGGGAGTGGGGATGGGGCAAAGCTAGGATTTAGGCACATTCTTTTGCATGTTAAAAAGTATGGGTGTAAGTTAACCTGCACTATGTATGCCTTTGATAGAGCAGGCATAGCTCTTTCGATTAAGATGTGCAAGTATCAGGCCACTTTCCTGGAAACTTTCAAACTGAACTTATGCACATAAATTTGCTTTGAAAATTTAGGGTAAAGTCTGCGCATAAATGGTACACAGAGACTTTACCCCAACATGCATGGTTATCTCTCAGTAGGCGCATGCCTAGGGGGTGCCAGCGATGTGCAGGGCACGATGGGTTAAAAGTGGCTGGAGGAGGCCCTGAAGATCCTGCGCCTGGAGGAAAGCAAGATGTAAAGCTGGGCCTGTCTGCCTGGGGACTCAAGTTTAGTGGTAAAGTTATGTTTATAATTAAAATATGATGTGTAAGCAATGTAGTCAGATTCATATTTAGGAAAAAAAACAGTTTTAAATAATTGTTTATCAAGGCAAATTTCAAAAGCCGTGCGCCTGGGTAAATCTGCTGTCTGAAAATTACCCATCCTTTCCCCGGGTGAAAGTATGTGGGGATCGACTCGCAAACTTTCACCCAGGCAAAGTGTAGGAGGGCTTGGAGTTGGGGGTTAGGTCAGGGGAGGGAACACTGCTCATAGTTTTTTCATTTTCCACGCTACCTATACTGTTTTCATGGAAAAAAGTGCAAATCTCTGTGGTTACCTTTTCCCAAGGCAATTTTTAAAGGGAGAGTTTATTTGTTATTTTATTTATTTTACAGTACTAATAGTATGCTCTTGCTTTTTACTCTGGAAAACTGGTGCTAAACCCAGAGGTAAAATTAGTCACAGACTTTGCACCTGCGTGAATAGCTTTGAAAATGACCCCATATTATACTTGGCTCAGCAGTGAAATGAAAGATATTCTGAAAGACACAGGCGGGAGGAGAAAGAGAGGGAAATAGATAGAGCAAGAGATAATGAAGGAGAGAGAATGAGAGAGAGAGACTGAGAGATTAAAACAGCGATGTAAAGGCTATAAGAGAGACAGAGGTGGAAAGTGAAAGAGCCAAAGGGGTACAGGTTAAAAATTAATTTGGTAGACTCTAGAAATCTTTGTTGACATATTTGTGCCATTACGCAAGTACCGTTCACGTGTGCTTGGAGAATGAACTGCATATAAAGGATGGGTTGGAGTCAAATCTGAAGCATTTGGTCGTGAAAGATATTACAGTGGGTCTGGTCCCTGAAAACTGACTGGAGCATGCTGCTGCCGTCCCTTTTGCTCTTCTTCCTGGGGTTATATGCTGCTGCAGGTTAGTACAGCAAAGTTCAGAATACAAATCGGTCTGATGATGTGGCAGCCAGGAGTCCCAAGATTCAGGCATCTTGCTTGCCAGGGTTTGCTGGGGTTCAACCTCATCACAGATGTGATAAACTCCTGAGAAGAGAGAGGGGATGATTGCTCACTGAAAAGGTGGCCCCATAGGCATGTATGGCATTGAAAGATTCATCTTCAGAGGAGACTTCCCTGGCAGCCCTTGGTCAGCAAGACAAATCACCTCTGCAGTCATCCTGGAGAGAAAGTGGAAATGAGAACACAATATAAAGCTTGACAAGAGTCATGCACTATCTCCAAAGCAGGTCATGGCAAAACAGAATACAGTAATTACATTTATCTATAATGCAGTCTGCATTACACTTGTAGATTCTTGGACAGCAGTGTTAGAGGTCGGGGGTAAGGGACGTCATAGAATGTCCATGCAGTATACAGAAAGAGAAGACCAGCAACCAGGAAAACAGTCCCCTTGCAATTAAGAGATATAACGGATTAAATATGAAGACAAGCAAACAATGTATGTCAGTACCCAGAGGAAACTGTGGCCAATAAAATCAGAGCATTTGTTTCTCAGTAAGTTTCACTTGTATGCAGAGCAACACTTAATGGCTGTTTTGAATTATCTGTCAGGAATTCCTGCAGCTGGATCCACAAGTCTTCCAAGGAATGCGCCTGCAGGTAAGGTTAAAATACCTTTCAGCACTATTATGTATAAACACAGTCTAATAATGGAATAATAATATTTAAATGTAGACAGTCTGTGCTCACAGAGCTAGATGAGAAAAATCACATCCTTAAAAAGTCACTGCCCCACAGAACTTATAGTGTAAGCTTCAGCACGGGAAGGTTAAACGACTCACTGAAGTCAGGTTTTGTTTCTTACGCAATTTAAAACGTTTATTTTTAGATTGTGGGTTTTGTTTTGTGAAATACGTTAAAATTGGTGATTGGTGGGGGGTTGCTGTTCATTTAAAGTTTAAAATGAGCCAACACCCTCAAAACCTCCCCCAGTGATTATAACTCGTCCCTCCATTCCTGCTGCCTCCAGCACAGCTTTTCCCTAAAAGCAGGCCTCCTGTCTTCTGCCTCCTCTCCCTCTTCTTCTTCCTTCCACTTTCTGGGCCTAGTAGGGTTGCCAACTTTCAAGTGTGAAAATTCTGAACACTTGGACACAGGAAGTCAACATTTTACCGGTGTCTTTTCACAGGACTGTTATTTATTTATTTTATACTTTCAATATTTGTCTTATAAACTAGAAAAGTCTGCACAAATCAAGACACAATCAAATGGTCCCAAATATAAAAAAAAAATACCAGTAACATTCCATTAGAACAGACTGGAAAACTTTAACAATTTCCATCCCTACCATTAGGGAAACATCCATTTCATTACAAGCAAACTAAAATTAGAATTCTAGATAGATCTATATTTTTGTGTGTGTGTGTAAATAAATATATATATATATGTACTAAATATTGACCATGAAAATGATGAGTGAAAAAGGCAGTGGAACAGTGTCTCACACACACTCACAGTCTGTCATGGAGACACTCATGCTGTCACTCCCTCACTTTCAATCTGTCTCCTACATGGTCACTCTCACATTCCGTCCCACTCTCTCATACCCACTGTTTCCCTCCATTTCATCTCACAAGTCCTCTCTCTCTCTCACAGTCACTCATACACCTACCAACTCTTTCTGTCTCACATATCCCCGCTTTGTCTCACATACCTTCCTTTTTTGGCTCACTCACACAGATACTGTTTATCTTTAGTGCATGCCAGTTTGCTTGAGCACACAAGAAAATGGGGGATGGGAGGGGACAAGGAGAGAGCCTGTTACAGCCCAAACACAACATCATCCCCTCCCACACAGAGGCATAGCCAGAATTGATTTTTTTTTGTGGGGGGGGGGGGCAAGTTTAACATGGGTTGGTAGTAGGCATACAGGTTTGAGCCCTACTAGTTGTATTCTTATCAATAAATAATGCCTTGGTGTGTATCTGACAGTAGGTTCCAAGTAGTCTGCAACAGCGTCATGCATCAGGAGTGAAACTTTAAAATATTTTAGCTGAATTATTTCAAGCAAAAAAATCCTTATTAATCTGTATTAATTTATTTTATAGTTATTGAAGTTTATAAATACACAAGAAGAATATCATGTAAAAAGCAAACAAAGAACATATAATAATCATCAGTTCTGATCAATCATCTAATAAAACAAATATCAATGTATTCTTTCATGATTCCTCTCTCCAGAAAGGCAGACATCATCATAATTGCAATAAAATGGCAATAATCATAAGAGGATGCAGAACAAACCTAGGATGTTACAACCCAACATGCAAAAAAAAAAAAAGTCAATACTGGTGACTTCTCAGCAAGACAAAATCCCTCCTCTGCTAAACACTTTGGAGGTCGATGCAATACAGTGCGCTCAGCCGAGCGCACTGTATAAACCGCAGTCAGATGCGGGTTGTATAGGCGTTAATAGCTGAGCACTCCTTAAACCAGTACAGAAAAGCAGAAAAAAATGTTTTTCTATGCTGCCTCCGACTTAATATCATTGCAATATTAAGTAGGAGGAAAAACTAAAGTAATTTAACCCAAAAAAAAACCCAGTAAAAAAATTGCGCTAGCAGTTGGGTGCAGGAAATGGATGCTCAATTAACTAGCGTCCATTTCCTGAACCCCTGGCTGTGCGGTATTTATGAAAACCAACCCCCGATAAACTCGGCTTCAGTTTGGAGTCTCCTTAACAAGGAGATGCTAGGGGTGTGCAAGCGACCCTAGCGCCTCCTTGCTAATGCGACCCCCTAATTTAAATATTGCATGGCGCCTCTGGGGTGGGGGCACCTGGGGGTGCATTAAGAAAGCGGGCGCTAACTTCAGCACCCGCTTTCTGCGCAAAATTATTGCATCGGCCCCTTTGTGAAGTAACACAAACCCCCTTTGCAGGTGGTCAATGTCCCAGACCTGGAGATCCTTTGGCTGTGAACCGTTCAGCCAGGGTGGGGAGAATTGTTCAGAGTCCCGAGGAATGGGGAAAGGAGACTCCTGCAAGGCTACTGAGAGAGTTTACCAAGAGAAAAAACCCCCACACACACAGACCATATTGAGTTGTGCTTCAAACAAGAAGAAAGTTTACTTTGAGAAAAATCAGTAGAATTCAGCAGTAATATCAGCAGGTGCAGAAACAAAGTCCATGCAGTTCCACGGTCAAGGAAAAACAAACCCCTCTTCTCCAAAACACTTTCACAATGCACGGTTCTTATGCAAAGTATGTCAGTCAGTCTCCGGTAGCTCTACTCCCACTGGTGTTCTGTGGCTCAGCCCAGAAAGGAACAGACAAGAAGATTTCTCCAATTATTTACATTTCACTGAGTAGCCCAAGTGCAATCTCCCACTTTCCTCTGGTGAGAAGAAGTTCCCTGTTCTTCCTGTCTTCTTGCAGAGGGATCCTCGTCCTCCCCAGAAACATGCCTGGCAGCCCATGTTAGGACACACAGCTCCTTGCTGCCCCTTCCTGTCTTTCAGTTCCTTCACACAACACTCAGAACTTTCAGCTTCAAAACTTCCTTCAAGAATCCCCAAGAATCCTCAGCCAGGGATCTCAGTATTACCCCTCAGAAACTACAACTCACAATAACTCTTTCCTGTGCCTGTGGGAGATACTTTTATAGACCGCCTACTGTCCCACCCAGTGCTGTAGCAAGGGGGAGGTAGGGGGGCCAAGGCCCCCGGGTTCCAGGCTGTAGAGGGTGTCAAGGGAGCAGGCAGGGCCGGTGCAAGGGGATTTGGCGCCCTAGGCGAGCCTTCTTCCTTGCGCCCCCCCCCCCCGGTCTCGGCCCCGACTCCTACCTCATTCTCAATCACGCCCGCTGACTGGGGTTTTCTGGGTCGCGAGCAGATTGGGCACTGCTTGCGGCCGCCAAATCTCCACTCCTCTTTGCCACCACTTGCGGCCCCATATGGCTCGCACCCAGTGGCGCACCAAGGGTCTCCGGCGCCCAGGGGCCAATGCATTTGTGTGCCACAGAAAATCAGTGGCATCTCTAGACAGAAGAATTTGTTTTGGGGGGGGGGGAGCCAAAATGACATTTCTTCATCACACCCACCTCTATAGCATGGATCCTGCTTTAAAATTGGTTATAAAAAAAAGTGTTGTTTAAAAAAGGAAGCAAACCGGAATAATAAAATAATGCAGAGGACCCCAAAGGGTCCTCTGCATTATTTTAAAAAGCTGGCCAGTTTCACACTTCTAGTAAAACTACTATAAAATTATTTGATAGCCTCATTCAACTAATTCTATATGGCTATGAGAGTGAAGTCTGGAATATATAGGAAGGGACAGAATGTCAATATAAATCCTGCACCTCCAGTTCTCTAACTCTGTGCATCCACTGAAATTCCCCCAAACAATGGAGCTTGGATGTTTCCCTTACAGCTCATCATACTAAAAGATATTTTCAAATTCTGGTGTCACCTCACAGTAACAGCAGCACAAACACCTTCCACTGCCAGGCACATTGTGAACTAACACAAAACCCCGCAAAAAAGACACTCAAAATCTATACTGCAATCCCATCGTAACATAACAGTAATAACACCAAGGACTCAAACAACAATAACCCTACCTGTGAATAAGCAAGGGTAAATATTACACTGGGTCCTAGAATACCAATACACCACCTACTGAGGAAACAAAACAAACCCGATTGCTATAGATCTCTATACAGACACTACATGCTGGCAGAATCTCTCATCATGGTCACACACACAGAGCAGAGACAGACCCTCACCAAATACAGAATACAAAATAAAGGAGCACAAATTAGAAAAAACTGAAATGGAAACCCCAAGAAGTCAGACTCTGTGTATTAACAATGGAAAAACAGAACAACCATTCCTCATAAAACAAATAAAATCAAGAAACATAAAGCATCAGTTATAATAGTAAAACCATACTAATAAAAGAATATGTTAAAACTACTGATAAATAGAATTTCTATTAATTAAAATCATATACATTTTTTACAATTTCCCAAACACCAATAAAATATTTCAAAACAGTACATATATCAAATAACACACAATAATTAAAACTAATAAGGATTTTAAAAAGCCCCTGCTGTCCATACATGGGAGCTCTTGATTTCCAGTCACCCTGATATTGTCGAGGATTAGGAGGTTATCCTCTCTCTCTCACACATACTCACATGTCCATTCTCTCTCACACATACACTGTCACATACATACACATTCATGCTCTTATACCCAACCATAACCTCTCGCTCTCACAGACACTGACACACTCAGGCTCTAAGGCACTCTCTCCCCCTCCACACACACCCCCACACAAACTCTTACGCCCCTGGATTTTCTCATACACACTCATGCTCGCACTCTCACTGGCTCCCTCACATACAAACAAACACACACTCCCAGGCAAGCTCCCACTCGTTCTCACACAGACACACACACAGACACACACAGGCAAGCTCCTAGTCATTCTCACACTGAACCCCAGGCAGGCTCCCATTCATTTTCACACCACTCCCTCCCCATCCCCCAGGCATGCACACATTCATTCTCACACACACAGACCCCCAGGCAGGCACCAATTTATTCTCACACACACACATACACCACAAACAGGCAGGCACCTATTCTCACACATACAAACCCCAGGAAGACACCCATTCATTCTCATACACAGACACACCCTCAGGCAGGCACCCATGCATTCACACACACACACCACCAGGCAGACTCCCATTCATACACATGCATACACTAAAGGCAGAGACCCCCTCTCTTTCTTTTGCCAGCAACCTTCACTCCCACACACACAGTCTCTCAACTCATCTCATACACGCACACATACACACTGTACAAACCCTCAGTCTCTCTCTCACCTCTGGGCTTCCTCTTCACGGGCCACTGCAGGATGGGCTCTGCAGCGGCCCCGGTCTTCTCGAGCCGCGCTGATCCTCTTCTGCACGCGGCTGATGCTCCTCCTCCTTCCTGCCCGCGCGGCTCCGGCAACATTTTTCTTCCGGGGCCGCGCAGGCAGGAAGGAGGAGAAGTTCCTGCATTGGCTGATGCTCCTCCTCCTTCCTGCCCGCGCGGCTCCGGCAACATTTTTCTTCCGGGGCGCGCGGGCAGGAAGGAGGAGAAGTTCCTGCATTGAGTTCACCGCTCAGCCGCCATTGGGATGACGTCCACCGGCGGCCATTGGCCATCAGCGGCTCGGCGCCCCCTAATGCTCAGCGCCCTAGGCGATCGCCTAGTTCGCCTAGTGCTTCCGCCGGCCCTGGGAGCAGGGAATCTATTATGATTATGGGTAGATGTGAACCCTTGAGTTGAGATGAGCATTGTCTCTGCCCACAGGGAGGAGCCCTGTGAGCCTCACCAGCAACAGGCGTGGTCTCAGCAGCGTATGACAAGGCTATAGTTAGAGACTTTATTATGAGGAGAGAAAGTGGAACCCACGAAGCGGGATTATTAGTAAATACAGTAATTGAGCAAGAAGGTATATCAATGGAATACCACAGCTGATGATCTGGTAGTGGCCCGCAGTGCGGGTTATGCCGATATGTTCCCTCTGTAGGTATGGATGATCTCAGGGATGCAGCTCCGGTAGTGGCCCGCGGAGCGGGGTACGCTGAGGAATCTGCACAGAGATGAGAAGACTGAGATGTAGAACCCGGAACTGTAACTGGAAGCTGTAGTGTGGATATCCAGTAGCTCAGGCTATGCAGTAATAGGTTTCACCGAAGCAGGAGTGGTAGTGGCCCGGGGTACGGGGTAACCCACCAGGAAGGCTTCAGTGAATGTTTGACTCGTAGAAGTCTGAGAAGTACTCACAGGTGGAGGTCCACGAGAGGGTCAATTGTAGAACAGGAGAGTTCCCTTGGTAGCAAGGCCCTCCGAGGAGCGGATAGTCGAGAACGAGGAAGGGCCCCGAGGAGCGGGTACCCAAAGTGTCCAGTTACCCAGAGGGAAGTCCGGAACAGGAGCTCCAGTTTAGAGTGGATTCAGCAATGATGAAACTCCTTGTTAACTCATCGGTGTAGAGGGCTGGTTGGCTTAAGTACGGCATCATGCTGACGTCATCCGGAGGGGACGTCCCCGAGGTTCCCGCCATGACGTGTACAAAGCGTGCCCTCGTCTAGGTGATTCCAGGTTCAAGATGGCGATCGGCATCGCCCACACCGTCCCGGGGAGGTCGGCGTTGACTGGCGGAGGTTGCCACTCTTCCCAGAATTGAAGGAAAAAAGAAAAAAGAGGTGAGCATGAGAGGTCACAGCCGTCTGCGACCGACAGGCGTAACAGAATCCCAGCCCGCCTGGAGCGGCTATCCTGCTTGGCAGCAGAAGAGGTGGAAAGCCACAGGCAGCAGGGGAGTCCATCCCGTCTGGCACCAAAGCAAGGCCACCACGGGAGCTCATTCCTGTGATGGTGAAGAAGAAGTCCTGCCAAAGCAAGGCCACCCCGGGAGCTAGGGATGTGCAGAAGGCAAAAATTTGTTTCATTTCATTTTTCATTTCGCTGGGACCCAAATTTGTTTCATTACTTTCATAGGGGGAAAAACCAATTAGTTTATTAGTTTCATTTGTTTTTCATTTTGCCATTAAAGTCAATGGGGGAAGTATTTGCAGCCTATTTTTGGCTGCAGAATTGGGGTTTTCTTATCAATTCTGATGAAACTTCTGGGGAGCAATCATCAGAACGAGAAAAGAGCTCCAAGGTACTTAGACTGTGGCAAAGTGGCATGAATAGCCTAAGGCACTGTAAAGGGCTACCAGGAGTGGCAAGAGTGCTTTAACAGAGGTGCAAAGCAGCAGTGAGAGTGTCAAAAACACACCATAGCTTCAGAAGAGATTACCAATAACAGTTGCATGAACCCTTGAAGGCAGCACGACAGGCAAAGTGGCAAGCAAGTGGCATCAACATCCTACAGCACAAGGAAGGGGGAACATAGCAAACAGAAAGGGTGTCAGAAAAAACCACAAGGTGCCAATAAAGGGACAAAGCAGCAGAAAAACTAGCATCAACACACAACCATGTTAGTGGCAAGAACACCACAAGGAGTAGAATCATCTGGTGTATGGCATCAAGGCAGAGTGGCAGAAAGTTGATAGGTACAAGACAGGATGGCAGAACAGAGGTAGTCTGGTCCCTGTGGTTTTGATAGGGGCAAGACAGGCTGGCAGAGCTGAGGTAGTCTCGCAAACAACCTTCTCAGATAGAACCCAAGAAGAAAGTGCACTGTGTGCTATGCTTGCTTAAAGTAGAAATACAGTACCTCCTGCAACACACAAAAATGCAGGAGAACTATAGCACAATCAATCAGCTGCCAAGGGCGGAAAGTTGGATTCATATGACTGTACTATGGTCCAGTCAAAACCGCATATGTAAAGGCTGTGTCCTTCCGGGCTTGTACATCCAGACAATAATGCCTGGAAAAGCTATTTAAGGAGGACATCGGGAGACAACAATCTAAATTCCGCTCATGACACTGCCTGAGCCCTAGTGGAATGAGCCTTAACCTGACTAGGCAATGGCTGCTCAGCATCTAGATATGCAGTCATGACTTAATCCAGCAGGCTATGGTAGTTTGCATCACCGGCTCTCCCTGTTTACTCTCACCAAGGAGAATAAACAGCCAGTCCATCCTTCTGAGAGGTTCAGAAACCTCTAAATATCTCAAGATATGCCTTTTTATATCCAAGGGCCGTAACAGGCAATAGTCCTCGGCATCTCTCACCCTGTCTAGAGATGGCAGGGAAATATACTGATTCAAATGAAAATCCAACACACTTTTGGCAAAAAAGGAAGGAATGCTGTATTGCCACCAGAATCACTCATAGAAATGGCTTCCGACAAGACAAGGCCTATAGTTTAGATATTTAATGTGCCAAACATATTTTCACAAGAAACACCATTTTCAAGATCAGTAACCTCAAGGAAAGGTTATGCATTGTTTGAAAAGTAGGGCCTGCTAAAAAATCCCAAACTAGAATAAGATTCCACAAAGGCACTGGTAACTACAAAAAAGGACGAACATGCTTCACTCCTTTCAAGAATCGGACCACATCTGGATGAGCCGACAAAGGCCCACCATTCACCTGACCTTGGAAACAGGCAAGAGGAGCCACCTGCACTTTTAAGGAATTAAGGGCCAACCCTTTACTCAAGTCATCCTGCAAAAATTCCAAAATGAGCAGGATCATAAGAACATGCCATACTGGGTCAGACCAAGGGTCCATCAAGCCCAGCATCCTGTTTCCAAAGTGGCCAATCTAGGCCATAAGAACCTGGCAAGTACCCAAAAACTAAGTCTATTCCATGTTACCGTTGCTAGTAATAGCAGTGGCTATTTTCTAAGTCAACTTAATTAATAGCAGGTAATGGACTTCTCCTCCAAGAACTTATCCAATCCTTTTTTAAACACAGCTATACTAACTGGATCTTCAGTGAATGAGGAAGAACTCCTCGATCTTCACACCAAGCCTCAAACCTTATGTAGACTAAGGAAATGTAGAATTTTCTTGCTCATAGCAAGGTGGCAATCCCCATGCTTCAGCAACTATAAGACAAAAATCAACTCGGATCTTTGAGAAGAAACAGTCCCTGCCACAACTGATCCCTGTGTGCCGGAAACTGGAAGGGAGAGTCCACTAGCAGTCTTCATAAATCTGCATACCACAGTCTTCTGGGCCAATCTGATGCTACCAGAAGCACCATCCCCCTTTGCCTCTCGATATTCCGAATCATTCTGCCTAACATGGGCCACAGGGGAAAACCATACAGCAGCTTGTCCTCTGGTCATTCCAGCATGAGGGCATTGATGCCCAAGGACTTTGGATCTCTACTGCACCTGAAGAATCAAGGAATCTTTGCATTGTGAAAAGTCACCAATAGATCCATCAAAGGAAGGCTCCAGTGATCCACTATTATCTGAAACACCTTGTTTGACAATTCCCATTCTCCTAGGTCCACACTCTGTTTGGTAAGAAAGTCTACCCTCACATTGTCTTTCCCTGCAATATGCGAGATCAATATTTTCTGAAGAGGCACTTCCGCCCAATCCATAAGCTGGGCTATTTCCTGCAACACTTGCTAGCTCTTGGTTCCTCCCTGCTGACTGATGTAAGCCACTATTGTTACATTGTCCGGCATTATACGGACCGCACGCCCCTGCAATCTGTCACTGAAATGTAAACATGCCAACTGGACTACACGGGCTTCCAGGCGAATGATGTTTCAGAGGGACTCCTCTGCACTTCAGAACCCTTGCACCGTCCATTCCTGACATTGAGCTCTCCAGCCTTGGAGACTCGCATCTGTCTTGAGTATTAGCCAGTCCAATGATCTTAGGGAAACTCCCTTTCTTAGGTGATCTGCTTTTAACGACCACTGTAGTTGAGAGCAGACCTCCATTGGCAGGAGGAGCCGAATCGAATAGTCCTTAGACTGTGGACTCCAACAAGACAGCAGAGAATGCTGAAGAGGACGTA
The DNA here is from genome assembly GCF_901001135.1 of Rhinatrema bivittatum. NCBI lineage: Eukaryota > Metazoa > Chordata > Amphibia > Gymnophiona > Rhinatrematidae > Rhinatrema > Rhinatrema bivittatum. The sequence continues at coordinate 369,951,834 of NC_042617.1, forward strand.
AATGTGCCTTTGTCTGTGGCACTATCTCCAGTGTCTCCACCATCACTCCAAGTACCTGAAGATAGGACCACACTATCGGGCGTACTGTGTTCGTCAATAGATGCCCCTGTGCCATCAGCTTCCAAATACGATCCTCCAGCAGGAAAACCCTGCCCTGTTTCATGTCAAATTGAACACTGAGATACTCCAGTGACTGTGATGACTGAAGATTGCTCTTGGCCAGATTCACGACCCAACTGAGCTCCCCCAAAGGCCTGCTTAAGGATAGCCTTAATTTTCCTGTCCTAGGACACTCCCCCCTCTTCTACGGAGATAGCCGTTCTCTTTGTGTCCACACACACACACAAACGTATCCACCTTCAGAAAATGTAATAGCTCTTTTGCACCTGGATCCAGGGGTAGAGTCCTTCCAAGACTCAACCTCCTTTAAAATTATCTTCTGGGGTGGCCCATTCAAGATCAATTAATTTTTAATATGAAAGAAGCATGAGGCTTTTTGCAAGGAAATCAAATGGGAGCTTTCTTTGGCTCAGGTACTCCCAGCATCTTCAGTGTCTGGGAAATCAAAGTCAGTAACTCATCTCTATGAAAGAACCTCAACATAGTTCTTTATGGCTCCCCATCCTCCAGGGACTAAGGATCTGTGCCATCTGGGTCCCTATTGGGAAGACCAGCTCCAGGCATACTCCGACACTTACTGCGGGATTTCACTGCTTGTGACTCTGGTTTGTGAAAATTGGCCAGGGTCGGGGACTGCGCCTGAATGAAGGAGTGCAGTCTTTGAAAAAATTCTACCCAAGAAAAGGTAGAAGGATCCATGCCAAAATCAGAAGGCAACTGATCTGTGCCACTGAACTATCTTCCTCTGTTGATGAACCAGTTAGGGGAGCTCCAAAATCAGGTGACACTTCTGGCAGCTCTTTAACCATTCCCACATCCAGTTGGGAAGAATCAAGCTTAGTAAAATCAGCAGGAGGTAATTCTCCAGCTTCGCGGGATGCCAGGTTGAAAAGCCCAAATATGACTAGTGACACATAAAGCAAGGCATTTAGTTTTCTTAGCTATAGGCGCTATGAAACTGTTAATACCTTTCTCAATAGTTCAACCAGAAATTAGGTGCACAACACTGTGCCTAAATAAGTGCCCAAACTGAGCTCTCCAGGACACTCAGATAAAGCACATAAAAAGCACATGCGTGCGTGCACAACTGGTCGACTCGGTAGGCACACCTATGTGCCTAACTAAGTGCCCAACTAGGCACATGACCAGGTACCCAACAAGATGCACAATCAGAACGCACAATGGACCACATAGTAAAGGTGCACAAATGCGATCTGACAGAACTGAAGAGGACAGTCTGCAGTGCACAGAAAAGGCACAAAATTGCCGCCACAGCCTACCATGTGGCAAAGCAGATGAGCCTTGGAGCGGGGCCTATCCACAAGGGGTGCTCAACCCACCAGGATGCCCCCTATTCCCCGAATGCCTCTGGAGGTGGGAATGACTGTCGGATCGCTTGCCAAGCATGGAGGCTGGGATGGGGGGGGGGGTGGAGGAATTCCTACTTAACTCCTCTTCTGTTCACAAAAATTTTAAATTACCCCTTTACCAGAGCTTAGTCCATCTCAGCTAAGTATAAAATCCAGCTGTGGAGGGAGAGGGCAAAGGACTATCACCACAGTGTTTGGCTTCCTGCATCCGCTTGCCTTTCAGCTGTTTTTATTTTTTTTTTACAGCTAAGTCCATGCCAATTAAAAAAACAGCTACCGGACCAAGGCACTCATCTGAGGGTCCACGGAAATCAACTTAGGAATTCTCAACTGAGGGAGGGACCATAAGGTATCACCACAGGAGAGCAGGGCAAATTAATGTCTTTCTTCTTTTCTCCTTCTAAAATGTAAAGCAATCCCCAGTAGAGAGATGCATTTCTACCATCTGCTGGAGACGGAGAATACTGGCGGGTTATATATACTGTGTTGTCAGCTTTACACCATCTCCATCTGCTGGTAGAGATGCATAATCCACTGGTTCTAGATTCATTTGTCTGAAAGCTAAGAAATTGTAATTTAGCTTGCTCATGGATTTCTGAGGACCAAGCCCATACCCAACATGTGTTACAGTAGTCCTAATACTAAGCATAGTCAAAATCAACAAAACTATGATTAGGGAGATACAGGATTTAAGATTGGAGAGCTGGCTCAAAAAAGGTGGGATTTTAGCCTGGTTATGAATATAGTCAGAGGGAAAGAGACTGCATAATGCACCAACTCATACAAAGCAGCAATGTGGAAAGTATAGGTTCAAAAGTTAGGGATGGAGGGAGGTGAGAGAGAAGAGTTGGATTACCTGGGGTGAGGAGGTATCCCGGCCCTGCTTGTATTTCTTTCCTGGAAACCTGCCTGACTATGCCGCCTCGGAGGGTGAGGAGAGCCCCCACCCTTGTTCTGGGTCTGTCGCACCCTTGACGTCATCGAGGGAAGGGACCAGTAAGGTCAAAACCAGACCCCCCTGAGGCATGCAGACGAGGTGAGAGAGGAGAGTTGGATTACCTGGGGTGAGGAGGTATCCCAGCCCTACTTGTATTTCTTTCCTGGAAACCTGCCTGACTGTGCCGCCTCGGAGGGTGAGGAGAGCCCCCACCCTTGTTCCGGGTCTGTCGCGCCCTTGACGTCATCGAGGGGAGGGACCGGTAAGGTCAAAACCGGACTCCCCCTGCAGCGCACGGATGACGCCGGTGCGCAGCCGAAGCCGCGAGCGCCAAAGGGCCGCACGGCTTTGACTGGACTCTTAGAGTATTTTGATTTTCCGGCCTTTATTATGACTTTCCAGTGACTGAAGAATTAGTAAGTAAATTTTTTCATTACTCCTCTCTCTTCCTTCTGTCCGAAAGACATTAGATAGGGAAATAATCAGAGTTAGCCATAAAGAGGGAGATAATATTGCTTCTAATTTTTAATGCCTCACACCAAGCAGAAGGTCCAAATAAGGGAGGCTATAGACTCGTCTCCCTTACCGGGCCCAACTCAACCTCAGATATCCTCATTCTTTATGTCAACAATAAATGAACTACCGGAGGGAAAGGCCGCAGTGGAAACGGATCATGAGCGAGAATCCGTGCTACAGGCCAAAGCCATCTCTTTGAGCCCCGGTGCTCCCAAATCCCCCAACTCCACCAACTGCTTTAAAAGTTATTCTTGGGGACTCTCCATTTGAGGAGAAATCTCCAGATTTAAATGTTGTACCTAATATAGAAAGGGGAATGGGGATCCTAGCTGCAGGGGGTGAGGAGGAAATGCCTAAAATGAATGTTATTATACCAATTAAAACTACTGAAGTAACCATGGACATACTCTGGGATGCGATTAAGTCTCTTGAGAAGGCAATAATAAAGTTGACCAGTATTAATATAGAATATCAACAGAAAGTTTCAGGTTTAGAAAAATCTATTTCCCATCATAATGATAGATTGAAAGTTCATGATGAACGATTGGAAAAATAGAATTTCACCAAAATAATATAGTTAACATAGAGATGTCTAACTTGAAAAAATTAGAATATATGGAAAATAGCTTAAAATATTCCAATTTAAGGATATTAAATTTTCCATATTTAAAAATTATGCCCCCTAGAGAAATGTTTAAGGAATATTTAGAGCATGTTTTGAAAATGCCAAGCCAGTCTATTCCACCTTTGGCAAAAATACATTATAAAATACAAAGAGCACGAACATGAGACACGCAACCAGAGCAGTTCATGAATGTTTCAGATGTTTTAGAAATAACTACTGAAACTGATATTGTCAAGAGCAACTTTATTTGTTTCATTTGTCTTTTCATCTGAAAGAGATACAATATTACAATTATTCCATCGTAATAGATTACAAAAATTCCATGACCAACAAATTTGGATGTACCCGGACCTAGCAAGGGTAGCTCAATTAAGAAGAAAGGAGTTTCTTAGGTTAAAATCTGACACCCTTGTTAGGGGGGCTAAATTCTTCTTATGGTACCCTTGCAAATGTGAAATTTGGTATAAGGATCAGAAATATGTTTTCTACGAGATTAATGCTTTACAGGCATTCCTGGATACCCACCCCCTAAATGTAGCAAATGGTTGAGAGCAATAAATAGATTTGTTGCGTCTCTGATTTTCTTTAAAGAAGAGAGAGTTATATACTCTCTTAAAAGCCTTGTTTCGCTCAGTTTAAACAACTAATGTCTTAAGGTTTTTCTTTAAGAAATAATACTGATATATGGATTGTATGAGGATTTTCTGTTACAATGTAAAGTTGATATTATTACTGTATATTCATATCTCAGTATATACATATAACATTATGGTTATAATTGTTGAAAATTCAAAATTAAAAAAAAAAGTTAGGGATGGAGGAGAAAGGGATAGATAAGAGCAGCTTCCTCTGAAGAATAGAGTTCATGAGGAAAGGCATGGGGAAGATGATAGAGGAGAGGCAATGAGGAGCGGTGGAGTAAATGCTTTTACAGATGAGTAGGAAAAACTTGAACTGTATGTGGAAGCAAATGGGGGGCCAATGTAGTGACTAGGCAAAAGGAGGTCATAATGACACTGGAGAAGGATACATCATGTGCTTACATTTTGAAAGAATTACAGTGGAGATAAATGAATCAGTGAAGGAGCAGGTTGCAGCAGTCTGAGAGAGAGGCAATGAAAGTGTGAAGACAGGTTTTGGCAGTGTGCTTAGAAAGGAAGGGACTGGATTTGTTGATGCTAGAGATTAAAACGACATGTTTTAGCAGTGTTATTGATATGTGCAAAAAAGGAGAGAGAAGCGTTGAAGGTGACCCCAAGATTGTGGGCTGAGGGGGCTGGGAAGATGACAGTGTTATGCACAGAGATAGGAAAAGGGGGAAGGTGGACGTGGATTTTGAGAAAAAGTAAGAAGCTCTGTCTTAGCCATGTTAGGTTTAAAGTGGCAGTAGGACAGTGGTGCTTTGTAATATATATGCGCCCAATATCTACGACCCCCGTTTCTATCGTGGGTTGTATTCTCATCTGATCCCATATTTGTCTGACACTCTAATCATAGGGGGCGATTTTAACACTGTTAGGGACGCACAACTCGATGCCTCTCGTAGTCGCGATTGGGACGCAGGGGTGGGCCGCGGCCCAGCCATGTTGGAATCTCAGCTCCACCTTTTGGATGTTTGGAGGACCCTACATCCTACTGAACGAGACTTCACGCATCTGTCTAGAGCACACGCCTCCTTCTCTCGGATCGATTACTTCCTCCTTAGCGTTCACGCTTTCCCTCGTGTCTTGGAGGCAGGGATTGAGAGCATTGTTATTTCAGACCATGCCCCGGTATGGGTGGACGTGGGGCTCATGCCTCCCTCTGCTTTACCAAAACAGTGGCGCTACCCTTACTATTTGGGGCAAGATGAGAAATTCACCGAATTCCTTAGGGTCAAATGGAACGATTTTGCACTTCATAATCAAGCCCATGAGTCTAATCCCGTCCTCTTCTGGAATACTGCTAAGGCAGTGTTGAGAGGCGAAATCATCTCTTATGTCTCTCAACGCCGGAGGACTCTCGACAGGCGGATTCTGGCCTTGAGCACCCAGGTTCATCAGGCCCGGGCCTCTCTGATCCGGTCTAATACGGCGGACGCCCGTGCCCTTTACCTATCCCGACAGCATGCTCTCAATTCCTTACTTCACCAACGGGCCAAAAAAAGTTTCCTTTATTATAAGTTTCAGCTCTATCAACATAGTAACAAGGCTGGGAAACTGCTGTCCAATCTTATTAAATCCTCTAGGGCAAGCAGGTTTATTCCGGCACTACGTATTTCCCCGACCGAGGTAGCTAGGGACACTCAGGCCATCCTTACCCGTTTTCGGGCGTTTTACTCTTCTCTCTATGCTTCCGAGGGTTGGGATGGGCAGCGCTGTCAGGAGTTCTGTGATAACCTTCCGCTCCCGAGTTTGACTTGGGAACAGCGGGATCAATTAAACGCCCCTATCTCCGAACAGGAAGTTCAAATTGCTATTCATTGTTCTAAAAATTTTAAGGCCCCGGGGCCCGATGGGTTTACTGCGGAATTTTATAAATTGCTCAAGGATTCTGTCTCCAAACCTTTGGCATCGACATTTACTGAGTTAATTGCCCGGGGCTCCTTCCCAGATCACGAGAATGCGGCCCATATTGTTTTGATTCCCAAACCTGGGAAAGACCCCCTCTTGCCGGAATCTTATCGCCCTATATCATTGCTCAATTATGACCACAAGCTTTTAGCTAAAATTCTGGCGGACAGATTGGCGGTTTGTCTCCCATCTTTGATTGGCGAACATCAGGTGGGCTTTGTCCGTCGGCGCTACGCGAGTTCTAATATTCGGAAAATTCTGTCGGCCATGACGATGAGTCGGTGGATGTCCCACCCTTATCTGGCCATTAGCTTCGACGCAGAGAAAGCGTTCGATAGGGTGGAATGGGATTACCTCTTTTTTGTCCTGCGGCGTATGGGATTTCAGGGCCTTTTCCTACAGGCTATCCACTTGCTTTACAATGGGCCCAAGGCTCGCATAATGGCTAATGGCTCTCAGTCTGATATCTTTCCTGTGGCGCGCGGTACTAGACAGGGCTGCCCCTTGTCTCCTCTGCTCTTCTTGTTACAGTTGGAACCTCTTCTGCACGCAATCAATGAAACACCGGAGATACGGGGGATTCGGATGGACTCTCTCATCTTTAAATACGTGGCATTCGCTGACGATCTCTTAGTTTTTATCACTAAACCCCAATCCTCCTTGCCGCCCCTTTTGCGCGTACTTGAGATTTTTGGGTCCTTCTCTGGCTTCCGTCTCAATGAGTCCAAATCTGCAGCCTTAGCCTACCCCCCCACCTTGCGGGATACCTGGGTTGGCCCCTTCCCATTGCAGTGGGCGGGAGATAGCCTATGTTATTTGGGGGTTTGTCTTCCCTCCGACCCGGAGTCTCTTTATCAAGCCAACATCCCGGGCCTTCTTCGCCACACTACGGACCAGCTGGGGGCGTGGAGGGGTCTGCCTCTTTCAGTCGCAGGGCGTGTCGCACTTATCAAAATGACCCTGCTTCCGAAGTGGCTCTATCTTTTGCAAAATGTGCTGTTATTTTTGAAACATAGGGACTTGGCCCTGGTGGACAGCGCTATGCGCCGCTTCCTGTGGCGTGGTGGGAATTCCAGGATTCCGTTGAAGTGGCTAAAGAACCCGCGAGTAGGGGGAGGTTTGGGGGTCCCGGACCTCGCTACATATAATCTAGCCTGCAACATGCGGATCCTTCGCAATTGGTTAATAGAGACTTCTGACTACACACCTTTCTGGGTGGAAAGGGCTCTTTTGCACCCGCTGGCCCCGTCGTATGTACTGCAGGCTGAGGCAGGTCACCTTCCCCCTTTACTGCACGCTTCAGCTCTTATCCGACCCTTGAGGAGTACATGGCGTCGGTTGGTGAAACTCTTACGCATCCCCACAATTTGTGCTTACTTCCTCCCCATTCAGGGTAATGCTGAGTTTCCTTCCGGTTCCCAATCTACGATGTTTCGTCAGTGGGCGGCTAAAGGTATCACCCGCCTGGGGCATTTCTGGACCCGAGAGGGGTTGTTCATGCAGTTCTCGGATTTTCAAGCCCTGTATCAGCTGGGGCGCGCACACACCTTCTACTACTTGCAGGTTCGACACTATGTGAGGGCTTTGCCGTCTAACACTCAGGAGCTGGCAGTTTATGTGGCGCTCGATACTGTTTTTCACTTTGAGAGGTTGAGGGCCCCTTCCATTTCTAGTTATTACAAGGCCTTGCAACAACAAACTCTGATAGATGTCTGCTCCCCCTTGGTTGCACGCTGGAACGGGGATGGTGTGTTCTGGATTACTAGTTTTATTTTACGTGTATGTTTCAGGCGTCTATCCAGGATCTCATCGAACGTGTATTATCGGGAAATGCAGCTCAAATTTTTATGTCGAGCTTATGTGTCCCCTCAGAGGGCACACCAGTTAACAATAGCGTCTTCGCCGGAGTGCCCGCGCTGTCTCGCGGCGGTGGGCTCCATGTCTCATGTTTTTTGGGCATGTCCCCCTGTGCACCACTTTTGGCGTAGACTGGTTGATTACATGTCTGCTCTGCTAGACGTGGCATTACCTTTTTCACCCCTGTGGGTGCTTTTTGGCTGCGTTTCCCCAATCCGAGTTCGAGATCCTGGCTCTCGCTTACTTTTCCAAAAGGCATGTTGTGTGGGGAAGAAAATCATCTTACAGGTTTGGCGCTCCTCGGATACCCCATCTTTTGGTGCGTGGAGGAATCATTTCCATGCGATGATGACGATGGAGAGCATGGTGGCCCGGGGCTCCCCCGGCAGACGACGCAGATTTTCCAATACGTGGAACTGTTATCTCCAGCAGCTTACTCCCCAAGCACGCAGTCTGGTCCTGAACGATTGACGGGGCTCGCAACGCAGGGGCTCATTGTATTGCTATACTTCTTGTGAATGCGCAATTATTAATGTCTGTTCTGTACTCTGTGGAAATGAGGGAGGTGGGGGGGGGTGGGGGGCGGGGGGCTACCTTATTGGGTGTAAGACTCACCTTACAGAGAGGGATCTGAACCAACCCATCTCTGTGTTGTTATCTGTTTTTCTTTGTTAAAACTCAATAAAAACCGTTTTACACAAAAAAAAAAGTGGCAGTAGGACAAGATTACATATTTCAGATGATCCATCCTGGAGTTTCAAATAAAGGAGAAGATTGTCCTGGTAATGGCTCTGGTCACTGCCTGAGCTCCATACAGCAGTTTGGTGAGACCCTCATTCTTGAGCATCAGGACTTTTCCATAAATAAGCAGTTTCCTTATTCTCCAAAGTAGTAGCTTCTGATTCATTTTTGTGTGTCTCTCTTCCCAGCCATTCAGGACTGCTTCCTCTCCCCTGAACTTACACCCTCAGGATTGTGATCGGGCTTGGCCTGATGAGAAAAGAGAAAAGGGTGATATGCTGGGTGCCAATCCCTGAAAAGATTAATCTTTGATTTCCCACTTTTGTGAGTCTTTCAACATTTCAGGGCCACTTTGGCTCCCTTTAATCATATTCCCAGGATCTTGATGAAGCTTTCAGCCTCCCCCACCCAGCCAGCATCTTCTATCTCCCTGTCCAATGTCACAAAAGCCAGGAGGTGCCACCAGTCCTCCCTCCCACCTGCCCAGCCAAAATAATCCATGCAGAAATCCTCCCCCCAATCTCCCTTCCTCCTGCTCCCCAAAAGCCCTCCAAAGGATCTCTACGCCTAGCTTCCCAACTAGGCATCCAGTTTTGCTCTGCTAGAGCAGTGCAGGGCGCTGCCAGGAAGGCTATAAGCATGTAACATTGCTGTGAATATTGCTGATAAGATTGGCATTTCTTAACCAGTGTAAATCACTGTCCAAAGAATATCCCCATGTCACGGTCAATATATTACATCCAAGCCACAACTAAAGGAAATGGCACAATAATGCTGCAGTTGCTAAAGGGAGAGGAAGAAAAATAATACTATACACATATGCTGTTTTATATTTTGTTTTCCAGCTCCCAATGTAGCTCTTCACGGTGCATCCTTCCAGTCAACCAGCTCCTATTTTGGGGCCTCTCGGAATGCCATTGATGGCTCATTAGCTAACAATTACCTGAGAGCACAGTGCTCCTACACGAATGAAGACTTTGCGCCCTGGTGGATGGTGGATTTGAAGACAACCTTCCGAGTGATGTCTGTTGCGATCACCAATAGAGTTTTGGAATGCTGCAAGGAACGAATCTATGGGGCTGAAATTCGAATTGGGAATTCCAAAGATAATGGAGGGACATTAAATCCCAGGTACCTCTTTTTATTGTTTTATTTCTAAAAACAAATAAACAAATAAATACATAATTGCTTATGTATTCACTCTATATGTGTACATATTGGGGCCAATATTCAAATCCCCTAAAAGAGGCTACAATTTGCCAGATAAGTTAGCAGAGATATTCAGCAACATAAGGGTCCTGCTGAACATCAAGGATAAACACTGTGGATCCCTAAAGGCTAGAAGTTGGAAATAAAGAAAAGAGTGCATGGGGGTAACTGGGAGTAACTTGCTGGTGTGGCAGTTGCTGCTCTTAACAAATAAGCCTTGATACTGTTAATGCAACTCCATCATTGCTCTCTGCTTCAACAGCAGTGGGAAATTGGGAATTGGATTCAGACAGCAACCAACAAGGGCTCCGACTTTTACATTTTGGGAACAAATAAACATGGGGATAACTTGCTGATGCGGCGCCTACTACACTTAGGGCCTTATTTTCTAAGCCTATCGCAGGCTTGCGCTAACCTAAATCGGGGCGGAGTCGGCCCCAGAAGAGGAGGAGTCGGGGCGTCACCGGGGCCGACTCCGCGAAGACGGCGCGGACAGCGAAAAGGTAAGGGCCTATTTCGCGCCTAATAACTACACCTTCTATGGTGGAGCTATTGGGTGCGAAACCGGCAGCGATCGCACTGCGGTGGTGCGATCGCTGCCGGCTAGCGCAGGACCGCCCCTCGTTTCGACCCCCCGCCCCCCTTAGAGCGATTTTCTAAAGTATCGCAGGCCTGTGATACTTTAGAAAATGAGGCCCTTAGTCACTAAGCTTGATACTTTTGATGCAACGCCAACATTGCTCTCTGCTTGCATGGCAATGGTTAAGGAAAATTGGATTCAAACAGCCTCCGAGGGTCCTGACTTTTATGGTATGGGAAACTGAAAAGCTTGGGGGTAACCTGTACAGTGCAGCAGATACTGGTATAAGCTTGCTGGGCAGACTGGATGGATCATTTGGTCCTTTTCTGCTGTCATTTCTGTGTTTCTGTGTTTCTATCTGGCTAACTGGCTAGCAGTGAATATTACTGATTAGGTTTAAAGTTCTCTGGCTTTGTGTGGCCGGATAACTTTAGACTTAACTGGCTATATTCAAAAGAATATAACTGGTTAACTGGCCATACTGTAAACCCCCCCCCCCCCCAAGAAAAAAATACTCTTCAGGAATTAAATGAATGCTTTAATATACATAATAGAGATTTTTCTGCATCCTTACAAATAATATACTATGAAGGTAATTTTCAAAAGGATTTATGCCTCTGTGTTGTGTGAGTGAGGGAGAGAAAGCCAAGTGTGTGAGAGTGTGTGTGTGTGTGTGTGTGTGTGTGGTGAGTGTGAGGGAGAAAGAGAGCAACGGATGAGAGTGCCTTTTTGTGTGTGTGTGTGAGAGAGAGAAATCCACTAAGTGTGTGAGAACTTGTGTGTGTGTGTGTGTGAGGGAGAGAGGGCCAATGAGTGAGCATGTGTGTTTGAGGGAGTGTGCATGAGAGTAAACAGATGTGTGAGTGTTTTAGAGTGTATGTATGGGAGAAAGAGAGAGGATAAAGATTGTTCACCTTCCCCCTCCCCTACAGATATAGGACAGTCTCAAAGTGACTGAAATCAAATGTTCCAAGGTAAGGAGAGTGGAGGATTTTTAAAATCCTCATTAGTTTTAATTATTGGATGATATTTGTTCAAGAATCCTGGTTAATAATACTCTTTAAATAGCCTTGTTTGGGAAGAGGAACAAGACAAGGATGTCCTTTGTCTCTGCTATTATTTATCTTAACCCTTGAACTGCTCCTTCTTGCTCCTTCTCAGCTGAAAAAATTAAAGGAATTTCTTTAGGAGGTAGAGAATACAAATTTGAGGCATATGCAGATGAATTTTAATGCTGACTTTGTAAACCGTTGTGGTCTTTTGGAACAAAAGTATATAAAACGCCTAAATAAATAAATAAATAAATAAAATATTTTGGCTCACCAATATAACCCTAACAAACTTAGGGGGTAATTTTCAAAGGAGTTACGTGCATAAATGTAACTACTATTGTAGCAATTTTCAAAAGCCATTTACTCACGTAAAGTGCACTTATGTGAATAAATCCTATGGACGATTCAATGGCATATATTGTAGCAATTTTCAAAAGCCCACTTACTCGAGTAAAGTGCATTTACATGCGTAAAACCCAGTTTTACGCATGTAAATGCTTTTTAAAATCAGACCCTTAGTGTTAATGGATACATTCTCAGCTTTCATAGGTTTTAGAGTCAATTGGGATAAAACAGGATTAATGCCATTAAATGCTTTATGTACTCGATCCTCTCTTCCAGACTTCAATTTCAAATGGTCATCTGGAGGTTTTAAATACTTATGGATGATATTTAAGCTATGTTAGAAGCTACTGTGCAGTCAATTACTAAATTATTAGAAGAAACAATTCATTGATGGTCTCCATTGTATTTGCTTGGTGGGGAAGACTCGAGGCAATTAAGATGGTTTTAACTACACAAATAAATTACATTTTAAGTATGGCTCCCACACTCCTCCCTAGGTTATTCTGTGCCAGACTAGACAAACTATTAATTTAATTTTTTTTATTCTTTACGAAAATTAAAACAGAAAAAAAGAATTGGGTAAGTGGGATTTCCAGAATTTTTAAAGTATCACCAAGCCTTCTTCCTCCGATATAGAACTCTATCAGGCCGATGCAATATCATTGTGTAAAAAAGTGAGTCTAAACTAAGCACACGTTTTTTGAAAGTACGCACATCCACCTCTCCTGGGTGCTCGATGCAATAGGCAAATGAGCTGATGCATTAAAAGTAACACACAATGAGTAATTTAAGAACATAAGAACATGCCATACTGGGTCAGACCAAGGGCCCATCAAGCCCAGCATCCTGTTTCCAACAGTGGCCAATCCACTGTTGGATTGGCCACTGTGCCCAAAAACTAAGTCTATTCCATGTTACCGTTGCTAGTAATAGCAGTGGCTATTTTCTAAGTCAACTCAATTAATAGCAGGTAATGAACTTCTCCTCCAAGAACTTATCCAATTCTTTTTTAAACACAGCTATACTAACTGCACTAATCACATCCTCTGGCAACAAGTTCCAGAGTTTAATTGTGCGTTGAGTGAAAAAGAACTTTCTCCGATTAGTTTTAAATGTGCCACACGCTTTCTTCATGGAGTGCCCCCTAGTCTTTCTATTATCCGAAAGAGTAAATAACTGATTCACATCTACCCGTTCTAGACCTCTCATGATTTTAAACACCTCTATCATATCCCCCCTCAGCTGTCTCTTCTCCAAGCTGAAAAGTCCTAACCTCTTTAGTCTTTCCTCATAGGGGAGCTGTTCCATTCCCCTTATCATTTTGGTCGCCCTTCTCTGTACCTTCTCCATCGCAATTATATCTTTTTTGAGATGCAGCGACCAGAATTGTACACAGTATTCAAGGTGCGGTCTCACCATGGATCGATACAGAGGCATTATGACATTTTCCTTTTATTCACCATTCCTTTTCTAATAATTCCCAACATTCTATTTGCTTTTTTGATTGCCGCAGCACACTGAACTGACGATTTCAATGTGTTATCCACTATGACGCCTAGATCTCTTTCTTGGGTTGTAGCACCTAATATGGAACCTAACATTGTGTAACTATAGCATGGGTTATTTTTCCCTATATGCATCATCTTGCACTTATCCACATTAAATTTCATCTGCCATTTTGATGCCGAATTTTCCAGTCTCACAAGGTCTTCCTGCAATTTATCACAATCTGCTTGTGATTTAACTGAACAATTTTGTATCATCTGCAAATTTGATTATCTCACTCGTCGTTTTTCTTTCCAGATCATTTATAAATGTATTGAAAAGTAAGGGTCCCAATACTCTCACATACTTATTCTGTCACTCACACAGGCTCAGGGCATCCCTCTCTCTTCTGGGCCTGTTCTTCATCCACCGCGGGATGGGCTCTGTTTCAAACTGTTAGGCCTCACTCTCTTCAGCCACCAGTCAGATGGGGAATACAAGTGGCTATCAGTTCCTCTGCTCTACTCTTCTTCAGCCGCTACAGGATGGGGTCTGTGGTGGCCTGCCAGGCCTCATTTTCTTTTCAGCTCATACAGGCTCAGGGCATGGTGGTGGCCTGCCAGGTCTGTGCTGGCCTGCCAGGCCTCATTCTCTCTTCAGCTCACACAGGCTCAGGGCATCCCCCTCTCTTCTGGGCCTGTTCTTCATCCACTGCGGGATGGGCTCTGTTTCAAACTGTTAGGCCTCACTCTTTTCAGCCGCCAGTCAGATGGGGAATACAAGCGGCTATTAGGTCCTCTGCTCTACTCTTCCTCAGCCGCTACAGGATGGGGTCTGTGGTGGCCTGCCAGGCCTCATTCTCTCTTCAGCTGCCAGCAGAATGGGGATCTTCTGGTGGCTACCAGGCTGCAGGCAAGGGCCATGAGGAGCAGCAGCAATCACATTTAAACATATCTCCTGCTGCCATGGGGCCGATCTTGAAGTAAGAGCTTGAGGCACTCCACTGCCCATTCCCTTCCACTGAGAAAATTGTCCATTTAATCCTCAGCAACAGATTCTATAAGGTCAGAATAAGCAACAAAGAATCCCCTCCCATCAGCTCAACACTTGGAGTATCCCCAAGGTTTTTCTCTCTCCCCTACCCTCTTTAAATATTTATCTATCACCCCTCTGCCAGCTCCTCGCAAATCTAAACCTATCACATTTCATATACACCGATGACATGCAGATACTTATTCTCATAACTGAATCCCTTCCAAAAGCCCTCAAGTTCTGGGACAGCTGGCTTCATTCCATCAACCTCCTTCTCACCAGTCTCAACCTTGTCCTCAACACAGCCAAGACTGAACTCCTCCTCATCTCCCTGGAGCACAATAATCCTTCCCTCCCCTGCCACTCAACTGTCACAGTGGCCCAAGCAAGAGACCTCGACATCATTCTGGACAACCAACTGAACTTAAAAAAATTTGTTAACAACTAGTCACTTAGACTCTGCCTTAACATGGCAATTAACTCCACAGTATCAGGGCAATTCATTATTGACTCTATTGCACTGATAGGCATTTATGTTCTCTCTATTTAAACCCCAGCTTCTTCCTTCTGTTCCAAGTTATATTACTCCCTTGTTTTATTGTAACTGCAACACTTAACTTTCACTTGTTTAATGTCTATTTACTATCACCATTATTATCTATGTTATTTAATGTTATTTATAACCTCTTGTTCTACACTTGTTAATTGTAAACCGACATGATGCGATATGTATTGTGAATGCCGGTATAGAAAAACTTAAAATAAATAAATAAATAAATAATGCTTCTACAAACTACAAATTCTTAAAAAACTTAGACCTCTCCTCCACGTCTATGATTTCCGGACGGTCCTCCAAGCTACCCTTTTCTCTAAAATCGACTATTGCAACTCCCTCCTCCTTGACCTCCCCGCAACTACCATAAAACCCTTACAGATGCTCCAGAATGCCACTGCTAGAATCTTAACCAACTCCAGCCGAGGAGGCCACATCATACCCATTCTCAAGAACCTCCACTGGCTCCCCATAAGCTTCAGAATCCTTCATAAGTCTCTCACTATTATTCACAAGACCATCCACAATCAGCACTCGCTCGAGCTAAAATTCCCGCTATGACTCCACACCTCAAATAGACCTGTTAGAGCTGCATATAAAGGAACCCTTCAAGCTCCCCCCAGCAGATCCACTTGTCACACCTCCACTAGGGAATGAGCCTTCTCCGCAGCTGGGCCAGCTCTGTAGAACGCCATGCCTCCATACCTACGACATGAACACTGCCCGCTGACCTTTAAGAAAAAACTTAAGACTTGGCTGTTCAAACAAGCCTTTCCTTAACCTGTCAATATCTAATGTTACTTCCAGTAATTCATAGTGTATATCGTAGATGTATATTATTGGTATAACTAATAGCTTTTATTTATTTGCTCCTCTCACATCTGTTATTCGACTTAAACTACTACCCAATGGGTTCCTTCTTACCCTGCACCTTCTTCCTTCCTCCAAGTTTACCCCGCACCTTCTTCCTTCCTCCAAGTTCTAATAACCCTCGTTTCATTGTAACTTACCTCTTCTCTTAACTCTACCAGTACCTTCCTAGCTACGACTAGGATTAAGTTAATGTTAATACACCCTTGTTCGATGTAAAGTGATATGATATGACTTATGTCAGGAAAGTCGGTATAGAAAATAAATAAATAAATAAATAAATTAATACTCTGTTTCCTGTCTTTTAGCCAGTTTGTAATCCACGAAAGGACATCACCACCTAACCCATGACTTTTTACTTTTCCTAGAAGCCTCTCATGAGGAACTTTGTCAAACGCCTTCTGAAAATCCAAGTACACTACATCTACCGGTTCACCTTTATCCACATGTTTATTAACTCCTTCAAAAAAGTAAAGCAGATTTGTGAAGCAGGACTTGCCTTGGGTGAAGTCATGCTGACTTTGTTCCATTAAACCATGTCTTTCTATATGTTCTGTGATTTTGATGTTTAGAACACTTTCCACTATTTTTCCTGGCACTAAAGTCAGGCTAACCGGTCTGTAGTTTCCCGGATCGCCTCTGGAGCCCTTTTTAAATATTGGGGTTACATTAGCTATCCTCCAGTCTTCAGGTTCAATGAATGGTTTTAATGATAGGTTACAAATTTTTACTAATAGGTCTGAAATTTCATTTTTAGTTCCTTCAGAACTCTGGGGTGTATACCATCTGGTCCAGGTGATTTACTACTCTTCAGTTTGTCAATCAGGTCTACCACATCTTCTAGGTTCACCGTGATTTGGTTCAGTCCATCTGAATCATTACCCATGAAAACCTTCTCCGGTACGGGTACCTAGCACTCTGAATCAGTTGCCCAGGAGAAGTGGCTGTTCGCTCTCAACAGCCTGGCCTGAGCTCCCTCCCCTCTCCCAGCAGGGCTGTTCCCGATTGGTCCTTTTATTTATTTTTTGGTTGTGCCCTTGCATGATTCTACTTTCTGTGGTTCCTCCTACTTAGTATCGCGATGATACTAATAGAAGGAATCACAGAAAGGATTTTTTTTTTTGTAAGCTCTTGAGTGTGGCATGCTTTAATGCCAGCTCCCAGACAGTCATTAAATTTGCTGCATTAAAATGAGCGCCTTGGCTGCTCGGCAATTTTTTGCATTGCGGACTAATAGCTAATAGCTTCATCTTCATGGAATTTGCATGTGATGAGCGCTATTAGCTATGCGCTCGATTGGACGTGTATTTTGGACGCACTAATCCTCGTATTGCAATGGGGGTTATTTTAGCACATCCAAAATGTGTCCAATAGAGTGATACCTGGAGCACTAGCCTGAGCACACTAAATTGCATCGGCCTGAAAGGCTGTTAAATGCAGAGGATCTACAATATACACCAAATTGGCTAATGCTAGAAAGGTCTATGGTAGCCCCATTGCCACTTATTTTACTAGAAATGAGAGCCCCCAAATCAGTAAATATTCCCCAACTTTGGCTGCTACATATTCAACACTTTGTACTTTTAATAAAATATTAAAGACAAAATTGAATTTTAGTAAGTGTTCCTGTATCTGGTTAAACCCAATTTTCTTTATTAATGAAAAAAAAGTAATTACTTGAGAGGAATAGCAGGACAGATTGATTTGGTCACTCCAGCAAATTCTGGATAATAACTGAGTGCGTTCCTTTGAGTTGGTTCAAACATATCAGCTGCCTCAGATTCAGTTTTACAAATGGTTACAGTTACATTATTGTACAACACGACCCATTCCCATTCTGAGTTCATTACCTAATTGCTTGGAGCTTATTCCCTTTGTCTCAAGTTTCACTCTAGTGGACATGTAGCATCTCAGTTTTATAAAATAGTTTGGGTTCAATTAGCGACTAGGATTGGAAGCGGTCTGGGAAAAAGATAAGAACATAAGAACATGCCATACTGGGTCAGACCATCAAGCCCAGCATCCTGTTTGCAACAGTGGCCAATCCAGGCGATAAGAACCTGGCAAGTACCCAAAAACTAAGTCTATTCCATGCAACTGTTGCTAGTAATAGCAGTGGCTATTTTCTAAGTCAACTTAAATAATAGCAGGTAATGGACTTCTCCTCCAAGAACTTATCCAATCCTTTTTTAAACCCAGCTACACTAACTACACTAACCACATCCTCTGGCAACAAATTCCAGAGTTTAATTGTGCGTTGAGTGAAAAAGAACTTTCTCCGATTAGTTTTAAATATGCCACATGCTAACTTCAAGGAGTGCCCCCTAGTCTTTCTATTATCTGAAAAAGTAAATAACTGATTCACATTAACGCGTTCTAGACTTCTCATGATTTTAAACTCCTCTATCATATCGCCCCTCTCCCAACATAACTCAATCCCACATCAACTACCCTTCAGCCGCAGACATCTTTATCTGCAACTTCTCCCCAGAAAATGCGCTCATCCCTGTCTGCACCTGAACATATTTCAACCTGAAATTAAAACTTGGTCTTTTTAATTGCAAAGATTCTGGACGCAAATTATGAGGGTTTCATGTACAGCCAGACTTACTCAGAATTTCGATTTTTTGCTCAACCGAGTCCCATGGATTCCAATGAAATTATATAGGGCTGGATTGCGGAAATCCGATACATGTTGGCGTTGAGATTCAAATGAAGGTACTCTGAAACATATGTTATATGAATGTGTTAAAATACGACCCTTTTGAAATCAGGTCTGGAAATACATCACTAAAATTTTTTCATTGCCTATACCTATGACCTGTAAAAGTATTACTTTACACTCTCACAATACAAATAATGGGGCAGATTTTCAAAGGGTTACGCATGTAACCCCAAAAACCTGCTCCTGTGCGCGCCGAGCCTATTTTGCTTAGGCTCGGCGGTGCGCGCAAGCCCCGGGATGCACGTGTGACCCGGGGCTTGGAAAAAGGGGTGGGAAGGGGGCGGGGCTGTGGGGCATGGTGCCAGTCTGGGGGCGGTACAGGGGCAGGACCGAGGCCTCCGGCACAGTGGCTGTGCCAAGGGATGGTGCGCCGGCAGCTGGCCGGCGCACGCAAGATACCCCTGCCAGAGGCAGGCGTAAAAAGTAAAACAAGGTGGGGGGGGGGGTGGATTTAGGTAGGGCTGAGGGGTGGGTTAGTTAGGGGAAGTAAGGGGAAGGTGGGGGAGGAGCAGAAGAAAAGTTCTCTCCGAGGCCGCTGCAATTTCAGAGGTCAGCAAGTCAGATTTGCTCGATGTCCCTTCATTACGTATGGCTTGGTTGGCATTCACAGTAGGCTTTTCTCTGTGGCTGGTGCTAAAATGTGCTGTTGTAGGCAAGTTTAGGGGTGAAGGGATCTGTCTGCTACAGGACACTGCCAGCTGCCCTCCCACCTTACTTGCGATCCTAAGTCAGGAAAAAGCAACGTGTGTTCTCCCCAGAAATAGACTTTTATTTATCAGATTTGGTATGATATTGTTATGACTGTGGATCCTTGGACTGGGACAAGGGTTAGCACTACCATGGAGGGACGGCCCTCAGTGATTCTCGTCGCTGGCTGGTGGTACAGGTGAGGACAACCCTGCTGGAGCTTCACCTATACCAGCCCTCATTCCCCACAGGTTGAGCCCTTGGGTTCCGGGGCCTGCAGGTTTTAGGTGTGGGTCGCCTCAATGAGATGGAAGTGACGGTGGGCGAAGGCAAGGTCAGAAGTCCGAGTCAGGGCTGGCAGCAGAAGTGCAGAATGAGTGTCCAATCCGAAGGTCTGGGGCAGGCAGCAAACAGACGAAGATGAAAGAACCAGGCCAGAGGTCAAGACGGGCAGCAGACAAGCGTGGAATAGGGACGAGCCAAAATCAGAACCAGGAGATCAAGCCAAGAAGGAAGCACAGAAACTGGAGGACGAGGAAAGGAACAAAGTCAGGAGCACTGGCATGGGCAGGAAAGCAGGAACTGGAATCCCGGGACTGGACTTCAGGAATGAAGCACTGGAACAGAGCAGGATCAGTATCAGAATCAGGAACAGGATATGGAACCGTAGGCATGAACCAGAAGACGTCAGGATGCAGCAACTAGCACTCTGAGGAGATGACCTGTTGCTAAGGCAAGGAGCTGGAGATTGAGGCAGGGTTTAAATACCCCTCATCTTGATGTCATCCTTTGGGGCCGGGCCAAAGTTTCCCACCATGGCCCCTTTAAGAAGCGGAGCCTCCTGCGTGTACATGCCTAGGGAGAGCTCTGCAGGAAGGAGAACGGTGGCATTTAGAGCCATGTGGGAGGCTATGGTCGGCTGGCTCCAGAGCGGGGCACGCTGCGCTAGACAGAAGGGACTCTGGCTCGCATTGGAGGAGGTAGGGGGGACTGGCCGTGGCCAGGAACCACAACAGATATAACATTTAGAAAATAACAATTCCTGGTAACAGACATTCCATAAACCTTAGCCTGCTTAATATATTAACACGGCTAATTTACTTACCCTTGGTCTAGATTTCAAGCTATATCTCTGTTCACCTCTGAAGCAGGCTCCAACTGGAGGGCTGGAGAATGTGGGCGGGGGAGAGGCTTGCTTCCTGGTCATGGTACTGGCAGAGCAGGCAGGTGGTCCCGGAAGGAGACTTGCTTCTGGCTCTGGTACTTGTTGGCTGCCTGGGCTTGTTCTTGCCCCCTCACTGTCTCAGACTCCATCCTATTCTCCACACCTGAACAGGCACCTTGTCTCTATGATCTCTGGGCCACGCCTATGCTTCTCCCTTCGATAGCAGAGAGTGCTGGTCTGCTGCTGTTCAGCCTGTTCAGGATTTGACCTCCAGGTTTTCTCCCCGGGTTTGTTCCCTCTTTCTCCCTTCCTTTTTCAGGAGGGTCCTTCACTTGCCTTTCTCCTCCTTTTGGTTTCAGGGTCGCTTTCCCCAGGGGGGTTCGTTGCTTCAGCCTCCTTTTTTCTTTTTCTTTGCCCCCCTGTCTTATACTCCCCAGCTGATGAATATGCATAATCTCATGCATGACATTGTGGTGGGTGGAGGGTCTTTGGCCACATTGCAGGTCTTTTTGCCCACTCCCCATTTCTTCGGGGGGGGGGGGGGGGGGAGAACTGTCACGTCTGATGCCAAGCTGTCTTGTCAGTATCATCATTTTTCTCTGCCCTATGGTCTCGCCTTGGCTCATCTC
Source organism: Rhinatrema bivittatum (assembly GCF_901001135.1). NCBI lineage: Eukaryota > Metazoa > Chordata > Amphibia > Gymnophiona > Rhinatrematidae > Rhinatrema > Rhinatrema bivittatum. Next base: position 369,972,884 of record NC_042617.1, read on the forward strand.
TGACACTGGCTTAGAAGCTTAAGTAATATTATCTCTTTGTCTGTTTTGCTCCTGTTGACACAGGAACATGTAAATAGGCAGATCTGATAAGGTATCCTTCAGTGTACCAGGACAAAAGTTCTTCATTTTCCATTGAAACAGTGTAGTTTTAAAGTTCACCTGGGTAGATGTTTTTCTTCTTTCTTGCAATGACAGTGTCTGGGGCCTGTTACCACACTGGCCTGTAAGTTTCTTGGCTATTATGATTCATCATTGGTGAATCAGTGATAAAACATGAGATATCTCCCTACACTGTACCTGCTGACCTACAGAGAATAAGCAGGAAAAATCATTTGTAATCCTCAGGGAGCCAGGAGAAACAGTAGCTATAACAGCAAAGTATTACACCCTTCCACTGTGCCAGAATGTTAATATGATCAGATGTCAATAATGGTCACCAAAGCCCCCCAAATATTTTATTTCTCTTCTCTTCTTGTTTCCTTCCCTCATTACCTAAAGCAGTATTTCTCAAGCTGGTCCTGTAGGAGCCACTAGCCTGTCTGGTTTTCAGGAATTCCACAATGAATATGCATGAGATAGATTTGCATGCATTGCTTCCATTTCATGTAGATGTATCTCATGCATATTCATTGTAGATATCTTAAAAACCAGACTAGATAGGGGATAGTCCGAGACCTTCATGAGAAATACTGACTAAAGAACTACTTTTGCTAAACATATACAAATTGTAATGCAGTAAAGTTTCTTTGAGTTTGAATGGATGACTATAGGGAAGCAACAGTATCTTAGTTATCAACAATCTCATGTTTAAATCATTCCTGTCTATGGGTGGCAAAGGCTGGATGGAACTGACAAAAAATAAAGAAGGCAATAGGGCCTGCAGCCTGGATTTTAAAATCCACAACACAGCTAATGACATTGTGGTCATTTTGTCCCCATTCCTCACACCACTTCAACTATAGATGAATAGGAGAGTGCAGCCTGAACTATTAGTTTTCTACTCAGTGCTATAAGTGCTTCCTCTTTTCAGAGAACACTACTGTAATCAGTCAGAAACTTCTTCATTCATGGTTATACATATGCACACAATTATTTTGTTGGTATGATGCAGTCTGGATAATTCAGCACTTGCTTTCTTTCATTCACAGATGTGGGACAATCGCTTCTATAGAATCTGGGGAAACACTCTCATTTTCCTGCAGTGGCATGGAGGGTCGTTATGTGACTGTCACTATCCCAGGACGAAAAGAAAAACTTGCCCTCTGTGAAGTTCAAGTCTTTGGTTTACCAACTTATTCTTCCGGTATGAAGAATACCCATACCTCTGCGCGATCCATGTAATAGCAGTACCACCAGTATGATCATGATCATAAATTATTGGTAGCTATGGTTTTGGCAATTATTGTTAATTTTATTATTATTATTATTATTATTATTATTATTATTATTATTATTATTATATGTAGGGATCCTTTGGCCCTACTAAAGAGTAAATTGCCTTGGTAAAGGGTTAATCCATTCCCTGGTAAGAGAATGCTGTAGTCAGTGTGGCAACCCCTTCCCCCCACCCCTGTTGGCCACTAGATGTCACTAGATCACTGTAGAAAACTTGAATATTATGAGCCATCCACCCCTCCTCAGTCCCTCCCACCTGGAGGATTGAAGTGGGATGCGTCTAACTATTTAGCCCCACCATTTTAGAACACAGTGGGATCAGTTTTAGGAAGCCTTGAAACAGTAAGGAAGTTGAAGTTTTAAACTCTGCTGAGGCCTTCCAGCTTCACCCAGAAGGAGTTTGTTAGAAGTGATACTTTACAATGCACTCCCTGCCAGAGGGTCCTTCTTCAACTGATTTACAGAAGAGAGAGATTTTTATGTCTGATTCCCTTTTATGGCAATAAGGCTCTTAACTAGAGGACCAAAGACCTGTGAGTCCACTCTAAACCCTAGGGGGCAGATTTTCAAAAGGTTACGCGCATAACCCCGAAAACCCGCTCCTGCGTACACCGAGCCTATTTTGCATAGGCCCAGCGATAAGCGCAAGCCCCAGGACACGCGTATGTCCCTAGGCTTGAATAAAGGGGTGGGGAGTGGGTGGGGCGGGGTGGTCCGGGGGCGGGGCCGGGACGGAGGCCTCCGGCACAGTGGCCGTGCTGGGGAATTGCATGCCAGCACTCAGCCGGCACGCGGAACCTACGCCTGCATGGAGGCAGGTGCAACTTCTTTAACAAAGGTGAGGGGGGGTTTTAGGTAGGGCTGGGGGGCAGGTTAGGTAGGTGAAGGGAGGGGAAGGTGGGGGGGGTGGAAGGAAAGTTCCCTCCGAGGCCGCTCCAATTTCGGAGCGCCTCGGAGAGAACGGGGAAAGCAATCGGGGCTCCCCTAGGGCTTGGCGCGTGCAAGGTGCACAAGTGTTTACCCCCTTGCGCATGCCGACCCCGGATTTTATAACATGGGCGCGGCTGCGCGCACCCATGTTATAAAATCAGGCGTAGATTTGTGCGCACCGGGTTGCGCACACAAATCTACGCCCACGCATAACTCTTAAAATCCGGCCCTAGGTGGACAAGCACCAGTGATGGACTCTGCTGCAAGAAATCATGATGGCTGAAGACATATCCAGCTTTATATTTATAAATATTTTTTGGATACAATATTTTTTGGAGATTTTTGGATTCCCCCCCTCCTCAGAAGGATTGCAGTGTAGTCTGATCCCATTGGACTTTTCCCCCAAGAGAAATCCCCAGAGATATGAACTAAGGATGAAAGAACAAGATCGGGAGACCTTGTTCAACTAAGGATGAAATAGGATTCCTGGGTTGGCTGCTGGCTGAGCTTTGTACAAGTAAAATCACCTTGGGAACCCTACCCAGATGCCCGAACACTTACCTACAGAGAAAATCATTCATATTTACTCAATGTAAATTGTAAATTGTTAATTTATTATCCTCTTGTTATGACTTACTTGTTTTCTTTCCTTCCTACTGCTTCTTGGTTACCCCCTCGCCCAGTTACTCTCCCTGTTGAAATGTACTTTCCAAGCTTTCAGTTATTATGTGAACCGGTATGATGTCCCCACAATTACCGGTATATAAAAGTTTCTAAATAAATAAATAAATAAATATATCACAGCCATGTGTAATTTCACTATTTATGGATGAATGGACCTGTATTTATTTATTTATTTATTTTATTTATTTATTTTAAAGTGTTTGTATACCGCTTTTATAACAAGTTGGTCAAAAGGGTTTATAATTAATAATATACATAATAAATAAACATAAGACATACCATAAAACATAAGAATATAAAATTTATAAAATGAAAGGGTATAGGGAAGGTCTGGAGCCTGGCAAATATAGGGAAATTATGTGAAATGTAGCAAACCCTGAAACAGCCTATTGAGAGTTAGAGAGAGATCTGAATGGCAATGAAAATAGATAGGTCTTTAAATTATTTTAAAATTCTTTGTGTGGTTAGCTGCCTTAAATGATCTGGGATGGATTTCCAGAGTGTTGGACCGGCTACTGAGAAAGCGCTTCCTCTAGTGATGGCTAGCCTTGGTAAGCGTATTGATAGAATTTCCAGGAGGTTTTTGTGCAGGGACCGTAACTGCCTGCTGGGTTGGTAGATGCGAAGTAAAGAGCAAAGCCAAGTTGAAGAATCGTTATGTATTAGGTTGGTAAGATAGATAGGACTTTAAATTGAATTCTGTAGCGAACTGGTTGCCAATGTAATGTTCTTTCCGAGAAGTGCCAGTTAGGAAACATGCAGCAGTGTTTTGAATTAATTGTAACAAATGAAGTGCATTATCATGAAGACCAAGATAAAGGGCATTGCAATAGTCTAGACTGGAGTAAGACATTTCGAAAATCATCTGCAAAAAGAAGGGGCCGGAGTCATTTCAACATCTAAAGTTTAAAGAAGAAATTTTTAACAGTAGTAGAGATATGAACCGACATGGTGATACTTGAGTCTATGATTACCCCAAGGTTTTACACTTTTGAAACAATGGGGGTAGATATGTCATCTATAGACAGATGTGAAGGGGGGCTAAGCGTGGAGGATAAAGGAGAGATAGAGGATTTCTGTTTTAGAAGTACTTAGTTTCAGTCGATTGTGGGATAGCCATGAGTTGATAATTTTAATTTAGAGGCATATCATAGCAAATGTAATAGACCAAGATGAGGAATACAGCATTAACTGTTCATTAGAAGAAGGTATATTGCCGGATTCACTTAAATGCGCAGTGGTTAAACCAATTCCTAAGAATATGCAGTTAGATAAAGAAATGTTATCTAATTTTCGACCAATCTCTACTCTCCCTTTTTTAGCAAAGCTTTTAGAGAAAGTTGCCAATCGGCAGTTGATGGTCTATCTGGAAAGTAAGCACCTACTTTATCCGGCTCCATTTGGCTTCCACAAGTCTTTTAATACGTAAATATTAATAACCTCACTTTCTGATATAGTATTAAGGGGTCTAGACAATAGCAAAGCATATTTTTTGATTTTATTAGATATTTCTTCAGTTTTTGATAATGTCAACCATGAAGCTTTGGTAAAGAGACTAGAAGAACTAGGTATAACAGACACAGTACTGGCATGGTTTAGATCATTTTTAGCTAATACAACTTTTAAAGTAAAATTAGGCAGTACAGAATCAGACATAATTCAGCTCAGTTCAGGGATTCCCTAAGGCTCATCCCTTTCTCCAAATCTTTTTAATATTTATATGGCACCACTTTGTAAATTTTAAGAGGGTTTAGGATTGGTACATTTTATATATGCAGATGATATACAAAGTTTACTTCCGACAGAAGGCTCTTTCGATGCCACACTAAAACTATGGAATACGTTTTTTAAGTCCATTCAACGTTTACTGAACCAGATGCATTCATCATTAAATCATTCCAAAACAGAAATTGTATTGATATGCAATAAATTAAATGATAAGATTTTAACAGAAACCAAAGGACTAAAAGACCCCCATATTATTATTAATGAGGTAAGGGACTTAGGTTTTATTTTAGATTTGGAATTTACTTTTAAAGGGGCGATAAATAAAATCATGAAAGAAGGTTTTTATAAATTACAAATTAAAAAAAAATTAAAACTGCTGCTGCATATGAACAATTTTAGAACGGTCCTTCAGGTGCTATTATTTTCTAAACTAGATTATTGCAATGCCCTGTTTTTGGGCCTTCCAGCATCGATGATTCGTCCATTGCAGCTTTTGCAAAATGCAGCAGCACGGCTTTTAACAGGAAGTAAAAAGCAGGAGCATATTACTCCAATCCTAAAAGAATTGCATTGGCTCCCCATCCATTATAGAATACAATATAAATGCTTATCATTAATTCACAAATCCATATACAGGGACAAGATAGAGTGGTTAAATGCAGCCTTGCATATACATGTACCCCAACGTAATTTACGTTCCTTAGGAAAGGCTCTCCTGTCTATTCCATCCCCTAAACTGGCACATTTAAATATGGTTCGGGATAGGGAATTGTCTCTCGCAGGCCCAAGAATATGGAATGAACCTCCAGGAGAATTAAGGTTGGAATCTCATCTGTACACTTTTTTAAAAAAGCTGAAGACTTGGTTCTTTGAACAGGCATTTTTAAGTTGAAGTTATCCTTTTCTTCCCGTTTCCTTCCTTTCCTGTTTTAATTTAATTTAATTTTGAATGTTATTTTAGCTAGTTAATAGAATTTTGTCAAATTATAATTGATTATTTTATAATATGATGATGTATTTTAGAAATTAGTTTTATAATGTTTTATTTGGTTTGAATATGTGAATATGTAAACCGATATGAAGTTTTACGAATACCGGTATAAAAAAAGTGTATAAATAAATAAATAAATAAATCTCATCAGTATAAATCTTGAATTGGATATTGAGACTGTTGAGAAGGTGACATAGCAGTATTAGATAGATGTTAAACAGGATGGCTGATAATGAAGAACCTTGTGGAATATCTGAGGAGGGGATGTACCATTCAGATGAGTAGGGACTGATGTTGATCTGATGAGGGCAATTCAATAGGTAGGAACAGAACCAGTTCAAAACAGTATCTGCTACACCAATGGATTCAAGCTGATGAAGGAGAATTAGGTGGTCTAGCATGTCAAAGGTGGTTGAGATATCAAGAAGCATGAGTATATAATCTTCAAGTGAAGACAGGAGTAGTGTTTCTGTGCTATGGCCTTTGTGAAATCCATGTTGGTTTGGGTGAGGGATGGCATTTTCAGATAAGTAGTTAGTGAGTTGATGTAAGACTACTGATTCTAGTATTTTTGCTAGTGAGGTAAGAAATGTGATAGGATGTAAGTTAGAGAGATTTGTGATATTCTCATTTTTTTCTTTGGAATAGGGCAAATGGAAGTCTGTTTAAGCAGGTCTGGGAAAATGCTAGAATCTAAAGATTGGCTTACAAGTAGGGATAGCTAAGGGCTGGCAAGGTCACCTAAGGCTTTTAATAGATGACCAGGACAGGGGTTAAGTGGAGAATTTGAGATTTTAGTTTGGTTTTTTTTTAATTCTTTATTTATCATTTTCATATTTTACAAAGAAAACAATTTTATATAGGTAGAATTATCACAGTTGGATATAACAGAAACCTCTATTATGACCACAATAATAATCCAGAAAGAATAGTTATTAACTATATCCAAACTATACCTCCTTAACAAAAGGACACTTTTGAAAAAAAAAATAGAGGAAATAAAAATATTTACCATTCTACCTTTTAACAACTTAAATATTACATTTGAAGTAAAAACAGAAAGAGGAGGCAAGGGAAAACTAAGTGAGAGAATTACAGGAATCTGTTACATGCATACGGCATTAACATAGGTTACACACCGGAGCTATTACATTTAGTTACCCTTATTTAATCAACCGGGGAAGAAGTGGTAGGCCTACGGGCATTCACAAATTGGCGAAGCTGTTCTACCTGGAAAAATATAAAACAGTCATCCCCTTTTTTAAGAATGCACTTACAGGGATAGCGAAGTGTGAACGTATATCCTAGGGAAACAACATCTTGCCTTAAGGACAAAAATTCTCTCCTCCTAATTTGTGTTATCTGTGCTAAGTCAGGATATATTCTTATTGCTTGACCATAAAACAGTAAAGGAAACTTTCTAAAGAAACCACGCATCACATTATTTAGGTCTTGCACAGAAATAAACGCAATTAGCAAAGTATTTCTTTCTAATACATCCGTATCAGAATTCTCTAAGAAGCTGGTTAGATTTATTGGAATAGTTGATACTGCGGCTGTTCCTATACCAGAAGGTTTACTATTCAGGAATCTACAAAAATTAATAGATGGCATATCATCATCAGAAAATCCTAAACCTTCTCTTAGGAGCCTTTTCAGTGTAGTAAAGGGAATCTCTCCAGCAACTTTAGGAAAGTTCAAAATTTGAAGGTTTAAATGCCTAATGTTATTTTCTAGGATTTCCAAACGTTTGGAGCACGCCATTTGTTCTTTAATTACTGCCACGTTAACAGCTTGAAGAGACTGAATTTTACTTTCAGTCTCTAAAACTTTATTATTTGTCTCTGTGGTTTGCTCCTGAATTCCAAGTATTTTTTGCTGAAAATTATAATTTAGGGAGTCCATTTTAGTTTCCAATCTTTTCATCGAATGTCCTTGACACGCAACTAAATCCCAAAGTGACTCGAGAGTCACTGCGTCCGGTCTGGATGGTAACTCTGGGGACTCACCAAATACGCCGGGAAATGTTGTTGCTTGACCTCCGTTGCCCAAAGCCTCCTCGTTCCTCCTCCCGAGGCAAACTTCGGTTCCAGAGGTTCCCGACGCTCCCACACCGGCAGCAAACTCAACTTCTGCCCGGGTAAGATCCTCAGTTCCCGGCGTTGTAACAGAGTCAGTTTCCACCCCCCCAGTTGCTCCGGCCGCGTCATCGACCTGCGACTGGGTAGTGACTCTGTCGGGGTCACGCTGCGCCGGAGGCGGTCTGATGTCAGGGCTGTGGGATGCCTCGTCCATCGGAGCTCCCAGTTCTCCCCCGCCGGGGCTCACATCGGGTTCACCGGTTCTTCCTCCTTCTGACGCATAAATCGCAGGATATCTAGTTGCCTCGAGGGAGGTACGGATTCTGGTGGAAAGATCCTTGCTTTCCCCTTTCTTTTGGACGGCATATCTCACTCACTGTAGAAACAACAGGAAATTCTCGGGCAACCTGCGTTTAGCGATCTGCCTATGCCGTCATCTTGCCTCTGAGAATTTAGTTTTATGTAGAATATGAGTGATTGACGACAGATCTACGTAAGAGAAAACTGACCAGGAACAAATATGTGATGGAAAAGATGATTTATGATAAGTGATTTGTGGGATGCTGCTTGTTGCGTTTAGGCTGCTGTGAGAGTAGAAGGTGACCCTTGGGCCGGCCTACTTGAGATGATAGGGCAGGCCGGGAGGCGGAGACACAATTTGGCAAGGTTTCACCCGGAGTCTGGGACACCCCCCTGGAGGAGCCCGTAGGGGACCGGACCCTTGGGACTTAGGCGCTGCTGTGAAAGTCCGGAAAGGCTGATGCGTAGGGAAGGCAGGAGGCCTAACAGGAGCAGAGGCGGCTCGAGTATTGCCAGAGAGTCTCAGTGAAAGGCCAGGTCAGGGAGCTGGCCCAGAAGGTACACTGGGGTCGGCGCAAGCAGGCAGAGGTAAGAGTTCGTGGCAAGCCGGGTAGGATAGCAGACAGGCTGTAGCGAGGTCAGAGGTAGACAGGAGACACTGCAGGCCGCGGGCTGCGGTGAAGTCAGAAACAAACCGAAGACAAGCAAGCTGCGGGCTGAAGCGAAGTCAGAAGCAAACCGGAGTCTAGGCAGGCAGCGGGCTGGAGCGGAGTCAGAAGCAAACTGGAGTCAAGGCAGGCAGCGAGCTGTAACGGAGTCAGAAGCAAACCGGAGTCAGGGCAGGCAGCGAGCTGTAGCGGAGTCAGAAGCAAACCGGAGTCAAGGCAGGCAGCGGGCTGGAGCGGAGTCAGAAGCAAACCGGAATCAAGGCAGGCAGCGAGCTGTAGCGGAGTCAGAAGCAAACCGGAGTCAGGCAAGTAACAGGAAGACAACAGGAAACGCAACTGGAAACAACTAGATAGCTGGGAACCTCGTTGCAAGGCGTTTAGGGAAAGACTGAATGCCGGTTATATCGGGAACAGAGGATGACGTCAGCCGAGAGGGCGGAGCCGGGCTTCCGGGAGCTGGGCGCACAAGAAGAGCGTCTTCACGTGCACGCGAGGCCGGAAAGGAATAGGCCCGCAATGGCGTCTGCCACGTGGGAAGTGCGCGAACCGAGCGCCCACCGGGACCTGGGCCAGGCGGAACCCCGCGGCCGTCGGAGCAGAGGTAGGCGGGCCTGAGCCCTATCAGGAGAGGGGCGGTCGGGACCGCAACACTGCTAGTAATTTTGAGGATCTTATCTTGAAAATGGGTTGCAATACGTTGGAAAAGACATTGTCAATGTCAATGTCAGTGTCAGGATCAGAGGACTGAGAGATATTTGTTAGGCTTTTTACAATATTAAAGACAGTGGACAGGTTTCCATTGGCTGCCATTATTTTCTGGGAGTAAAAGGTTTTTTATGGCTATGTCTATTTCCTTTTTATATTTACACAGACAGCAGAAAAATGAATTTTTAGAGGAAACTGAATGATGTTTGTGCCAGTGGATTTCAGTGATTGCAGAGATGCGGAGAACCAAGGGTTTAGGTTTAGCAATGAAAGGAATAAAGGAGGCTATAGCATTGAGAGTGGTATCAATTGCAGAGTTCCGCGAGGATATGTTGTGGTTTTGAGGTGTTTGGGTGAATTCTTGGGCACTGTGGAGGTGACCACGCCCACGGGGAGGAGCCCCATGAGGAGCCACAGTGATAGGCTAGACTCTGGACACACAAAACACAGAATTTGTCTTTATTATATAGCAGAGGTGGCAGAGGTGTCTTTATTATATAGCAGAGGTGGCAGCAGTGAGCCGGTTCTGATAGCTGTCCAGGGAGATAGAGAGAGAGAGCTCCGATGAAGTTCCCAGCATTGCAAGCTGTAGAAAGACAGACTTGAGAATTAGTACTCACTAGATGATAGCTGTAATGATGAAGGATTCCACCAGGCAGAAGTAGTTAATTCCAGGAGCCAAGGCAGGGAGAGTAGGCCCTCGAGGAGCGAGTACCAAGTCCCAGTGAGGTACCTGAAATGAGAGGGCCCCCGAGGAGCGAGTACCCAGGTTAGTTGCTACCTCGAAGGGTAGAGAGAGAGCTTCCAGCAGCAACCTGGAAGTGGCAGAGCAGCTTAGACCGGACGAATCCAATCCTTGCTAACTCGGTTTCTTAGCAAACGAAGGGCAGGCTAAATACCCGGATGTTGGGACGTCACTCAGAGGGGGACGCCTCCGAAGTTCACGCCATTGCTGGAATAAAGACATGGGTGGCGTGCGCGCGTGCACCCTAGGAGGCCCTTCAGAGAAACATGGCAGGAGGCAACGCCATAGCCGTTCCGGGGATGCCGGAGAGGGCGGCTTGTAGACGCGGTGGTAGCCATCTTCCCAAGGCTAGCGGAGAAAGCAAAGAGAGAGGTGAGGCACAAAGGTCGAAGCCATCTGAGACCGACGGATGCAACAGGATACAGTGCTGTTAATATCAGAACTTGTCATTTTGGGCATATTTGGTAAAAAGGCTTTAAAAAAAGTTTTTTCTTTTGAGGTGGATCTTTTTTTCCTTAGTAGAATTGATGGGAGTAAAACTACCTTTGATGTTGATGGAAAGGTGAATAAGTGAGTGATCAGACCAAGGTACAGAGTATATGGAGAGTGAGGTTGGGGGGAGGGAGATAAAGCAAAGATTATAAAACACAAGGGCGAGAGTACTGCTTAGTTTGAGGGTGGGAGCAGCAATCAATTGTTCCCATCCAGAAAAGACGATGCAGATGGGCGAGGATGAGAGGAGTTAAGGTGAAGGTTGAAATCTCCGGTAATGATAGTTTTTGAGAGATCAACTTGCAAGGTAGAAATAGCTTCAAGAAGAAGAGATGGATCAGAATGTAGGAGGCCAGGGGGACAGTATGTGATTATAAAATTGGCAATAGCTGTGATAATGAATTGGAGTTCATATGGGTAAATCTGAGTTAATGACTTTTTGTAAGGTTGAAGAGAGGATTTGACTATCGTTAATAGCCCTCCACTGCGGTGGCAGGGCGTAGGCTCAGAAAAGGGAATGTATTTAGGGGAACATAATGAGTTGATTGTGACAGAATCGGAGTCAAATAACAAGTTTCAGTAATTAGAAAGCAGTCAGGCTTATGTTAATTTAGGAGATCATAGATAACAGCAGTTTTTTTCTAAGCGATTGAGCATTGTAGATTAATAGTGTAATAGAAGAAAATACAGCCAGAGAAGTAAAAAGGAAGATACAATACTAATTAAAGAGCTGACAGCCACGGGTTCGGAAACCGGACGCCGGCAAAATTGAGCATCCGGTTTTCAAGCTGCGGGCCGATTTTAAAATTTTTTATTTTTTACTTTTTTTAACTTTTGGGACCTCCGACTTAATATCACCATGATATAAAGTCAGAGGGTGTACAGAAAAGCAGTTTTTACTGCTTTTCTGTGCACTTTCCCGGTACCGGCAGAAATTAGGTCCTACCTTTGGGTAGGCCCTAATTTCTGAAAGTAAAATGTGCGGCTTGGCTGCACATTTTACTTACTGAATCACGCGGGAATAACTAAATATGGCCATCAACATGCATTTGCATGTTGCGGGCGCTATTAGTTTCGGGGGGGGGGGGGGGGGGGGGGGGTTTGGATGCACATTTTCCACGCGCTATTACCCCTTACTGAATAAGGAGTAAAGCTAGCACGTCGAAAACGCGTGTCCAAACGCGGGTTAACAGTGCGCTCCGCCGGGTGAGGTATGTACTGTTTTGTTTATGTGGGTTTTTTAATTTGTTTTATAAAATATGATAAAATAATACGTCGCAAGATTGGATACTGTTATAGTATTTTGTTTACTTGCATTCATGCAGTTGGACTTTTTTTTTTTTTTCATTTTGTATATTTTGTACACCAAAGTGTGGGTTTAATAAACAGATCTTAAAAAAAAAAAAAAAAAGAACATAAGCAGTCAGTATAGTATACGAGGAAGGTAATTTTCAAAAACCATATACCTGGGTAAATCATCTGTCTAATAATTTCCTATCTTATATGTGGGTAAAAGTACACACAGGGATCAACAAGAAGCTTATTTTTACCCATGGAAATCGTAGGTAGGCTCAGAGCTGGGGTTTAGTCAGGGGAGGCAATAGTGCACCTAGTTTTGCATTTTCAAAATTATGCATGGTGTGTTACAGAGAGAAAGAAAAGGGGCAGGGACTTTGTTCCCTGAGCAATTCTCAAAGGGAAAGTCATGGAGTAAATGTACCTGGGGTCTTTTCAACTATCTGAATAGATTTCTATTTCTTTATTTATTAACATTTATTAGCATATTTATTAGATTTGAAAACTACCCCCAAAGTGTGAGAAAGTATAGTTCTAGGGCAAAACAGAGTTATGGGGGGGCCTGGAGTTTTGTGAAAATGAAGAGAGAAAAAGGAAGTCAACAACTGATCTTATGGGAAAATGCTAAGTGCAACAGGAAGACAGTACAGCAAGTTAGATGTGCAGGCAAGTGGGAGTAAGGAGAAAAGGCAAGAGCACAGTGATATTTATTTAAGAAAGAAAAGAGGAACTAAAGAAGAGAATGTGACTTGTCATATCTAAAGAAAATGAGACAAACAGACAGCAAATGTGCTGAATCCACCAAATTGGAAAACTTGTATGTGATATAAAGTTCCCTCATTTATGGTACTCAATAAATATTGAAATAATAATAATAAACATTGCATTGTTTGCAATATGAATAAATAATTGGAAGTGCATTATTAGAAGTCAGGGAAAATGGCATGAGGATGACAGTCCTGGGAGACAAGGAACCTCTAGTTCCAGTCCTATATTTCATTTCATATTTTTCCTCGGTATCGCATCATCATCCCCGCCCCACCTGTTCCCTAGGGTATACCATCACACACATCAGTTCCATATGTTTGCAGCCATGATCTAAGAGACTAAAGTTCATTAGTATTCCCTATTTGAATTTCGTATTTCCATTTGCTGCATTGCTGGTATATTTTATCCTGGTTTGGTGCTATTATCCTTCATGGATTAGTCATTTTTCAAATGCAACCTAGGCACCTGCTCCAGTTATTGTGTTATGAATTGGAGAGTGGACCCCTGTTCCGAGGTAGAGTCAGCACTGCCAAGAAGGGAGTTAACCCTGGTCGGTCTCTACCGTCAGATGGCAAGGCCTGTTGGAGAGGTAGAGCTGAAGACTTCACCCTGGAAGCTCGTGAACCCCCCCCCAGGAGGAGCCCATAGGGGCACGGCCGCTGGGACTTAGGAGACTCCCTGAAGAATGAAGATGGTCTGGATGCAGGCGCCTCCTGCTGGTCGTGGATTCCAGACGGCTGGCGCTTCCAGCAGGTCGTGAGAAGTCTGGGAGTATACTTGAAGAATAGTCCCAGTCCAGTCCAAGGGTCGTAGTCCTGAGAGAGGTCGAGAGCCGGTCCAGGAGCAGACGGGAGAATGGTCCGAAGCCAATCCAGGAACAAGAAGGAGAAGGGTCCAGAGCCAGTCCATGTCAAAGCCAGAAAATCACCACCACCGGTCCAAGGGTCAGGAGCCAAAGAATCAGTCCAACGAGGAGAAGAGCAGAAGCGGGGCAAGAAGCGGATCCGGAACACCAAACAGGAAACCAGGAACTGAGCCTCAATACCAAGGCAAGGTCTGAGGAGCAGACCTTGCCCTAAATACCTGGAGGAATGGAGGAGTCTTCAGGAGGGAGCCACGACATTTCCTGTCGTGGCCCCTTTAAATCTATTCTTCAGCCGCTCGTGCGGCCCTATGCAGCCAGGAAGTGGGAGGAGTCATCGCAGCCCTGCTGGGCTCCGCGGCCGGCCCGGGCAACGGCCAAGGCCATGAGAGGAACACCGAAGGAGGCTCTCTGCTCCTGCAGGAGCCCCCGAGTCCACCCGGCGTCGCGGGTGAGTACTTGTTCCGGTTGCGGGCCGCCACAGCCGGCGGCCATAACAGTACCCCCTCCTTTAGGCCTCCCTCTAGAAGGCTTGGGCTTATTGGGGTGTTCGGTATGAAAGTTCTGGAGAAGTGTTTTATCCAGGATGTTCTTTGCAGGCTCCCAGGAATTCTCTTCTGGTCCAAATCCCTCCCATGTACTCCCATGTGTGACCCCGTTTACGGACATCAAGTACTTCATCCACTTGATAAATTGTTTCTTCTTCTGCCCTAGGCGGTAAAGCTTCGGGAATCTTTTGAGTAGGCCAAGTGAGGACCAACGGTTTCAGAAGGGACACATGGAATGAGTTATGAATTTTCAAGGTGGTCGGTAAACAGAGTTGATAAGTTACAGGACCCAGCTGACGTAGTACAGGAAAAGGTCCAATATAACGTGGGGCCAACCGCATGGAAGGAACTCGCAACCGGATATGGTGTGTGCTGAGCCATACTTTCTCTCCTGGACGGAACTGTGGAGCTGCTCGTCGATGCTTATCAGCGAAAGTCTTGGCGGAATGAGCAGCTTTCCGGAGCATGCGCTGAGTGTGAATCCAAAGCCGACGTAGCTGTACTGCGGTAAGCTGAGCTGCTGGAGATGGTACCGGTAAAGGCAACGGTAGAGACGGCCTGGGGTGTCGTCCAAATATAATCTGGAACGGAGACAACCCTGTTGCGGAGCAAACATGAGAGTTATTAGAAAACTCAGCCCAGGATAGGAGTGTTGCCCAATCATCCTGACGGGAGTTGATATACATCCAAAGGAATTGTTTCAACGCAAGATTAGTGTGTTCCACCTATCCATTAGCCTGCGGATGAAATGCCGTGGTGTAATCCAGGGAAATGTTAAATTTTTTGCAAAGATTGAGCCAGTAACGGGCCATGAACTGAGGGCCACGATCAGATACAATGTGCTGTGGAAGGCCATGGAGACGAAAAATATGAAGCATAAACAGTTGGGCCAGGCGAGGAGCTGATGGGAAGGAGGGAAGTGGGATAAAATGGGCCATTTTGGAAAATCGATCCACAACCACCCAAATTACTGTATTGCCCTCAGAAGGCGGAAGGTCCACAATAAAGTCCGTGGAAATATACGTTCAGGGTTTCTGGGGAATAGATAGTGGCTGTAAAAGTCCCCAAGTCTTCCCAGTAGGACTCTTGTGTTGTGCACAAATTGGGCAAGAATCCACGTATGCACGAATATCCTTGTGCATGTTGGGCCACCAGTAATATTGTTGTAGAAGCGATTGAGTCTGAGCTCTGCCCGGATGTCCAGCTAGCTGAGAATCGTGTCCCCATTGTAAGACTTTAGTACGAAGTCTCTTAGGTACCAGTCTTGCCCGGTGGGACTGTGAACGTGGCGGAGAGGATAATGCGAGTAGGATCAATAATATTTTGAATTGGCTCCTCAATGTCCACATCGGAGAAAGATCGAGACAGTGCATCAGCCTTGATGTTCTTTGTAGCAGGTCGATATCGAAGCTCAAAATCGAAACGTGAGAAGAAAAGCGCCCAGCGAGCTTGACGAGGATTCAGATGTTGAGCTTGTTGAAGATACACCAAGTTTTTGTGGTCAGTGAAGACAGTGATATGGTGCTGTGCCCCCTCCAACCACTGTCGCCATTCTTCGAACGTGAGCTTGATGGCAAGAAGTTCTTTGTCGCCAATAGCATAATTGCGTTCTGCTGGAGAAAATTTCTTAGAGAAATATAAGCATGGATGAGATTTTCCCGATACACCGTTTTGACTCAGTATGGCTCCTACTCCCTCAGCGGAAGCATCGACCTCCACTGTAAACGGACGTCTGGGATCCGGATGTTGCAGACAAGGTTGTTGAATGAAGGATTCTTTGAGAGCCTGAAAGGCTTCTACAGCCTCAATGGGCCAGGCCTTGACGTTTGCCCCCTTACGAGTGAGTGCCATAAGAGGTGCAGCCAGCTTAGAAAAGTTCTGTATAAAACTACGGTAGTAGTTTGCAAATCAGAGGAATCGTTGGAGGGCCCGTAGACCACTAGGTTGAGGCCATTCTTGGATGCATTTTAGTTTAGAGGGTCCATTTGAAACCCTTGCTTAGAAATGATGTACCCCAAGAAAGGCAAAGCTTCTCTTTCAAAGATGCATTTTTCCAATTTAGCATAGAGTCGATTTTCTCTCAGACGTTGTAATACTTGCACAACATGTTGACGATGCTTCTGTAAATCACCGGAAAAAATCAAAATATCGTCTAAGTAGACTACCACGCAGATATAGAGCAAGTCTCTAAATATTTCATTAACAAAATGCTGGAAGATGGCAGGAGCATTGGTTAATCCAAAAGGCATACAAGATATTCATAATGTCCATCTCTGGTGTTAAAAGCCGTCTTCCATTCATCCCCCTCATGAATCCTCACTAGATTGTATGCTCCTTGAAGGTCCAATTTTGAAAACACCATGGCCCCCTGTAGACGGTCGAATAGTTCAGCTATAAGCGGCAATGGGAACCGGTCCTTGATGGTAATGGCATTGAGCCCACGATAGTCTATACATGGACGCAAAGTCCCATCCTTTTTTCCAACAAAGAAAAACCCAGCCCTGGCTGGAGATTTAGAACACCTGATGAATCCTTTCTGCAGGTTGTCTCGAATATATTCAGACATATCTTGGGTCTCCAAGGCAGACAACGGGTAGACCCTACCCCGAGGTGGGGTGGTGCCAGGAATCAAATTGATGCCACAATCGAATTCTCGATGTGGAGGTAAAATGTCCGCAGCTTTTTTGGAAAAAACGTCAGAAAACTGCTTGTACTGTGACGGCAGACCTTCCAGCTGAGAAGTACAGATGAAGCTGCTAGAGGAACTTGATCCGTGAATGCAGGTCTCCAGGCATTTTGATCCCCAGTGGATGAGTTTTAAAGAAGTCCAGTCAAACTGGGGGTTGTGTAGCTGTAACCATGGAATGCCAAGAACTATAGGATGGATGGCTCTTTGGATGATATAAAAAGAAATCCTTTCAGTGTGGTTCGGTGAGATGTGACATTCCATCGGAACTGTATGATGAGTTATCCTCCCAGGCAGGGGATCTCCATGGATGGAGGATATAATTAACGGCTTTGGACATAAGCAAGTGGGGATGTGTAGTTGCTCTACCACATCTTGTAGAATAAAATTTCCACCAGCTCCAGAATCCACTAAAGCCAGAGTGGAGAACCGGTGATCTTCGAAATCCAGGGTGACCTGTAGAGTCAGTGGGGGAGCCGGAGAGGTGATGCCTAGGGTTACTCCCCCAATAGAGCCTAGGCATTGGAGTTTCCCGGATGTGTAGGACAACGGGCAATGAGATGACCCGCTCCTCCACAGTATAGACAGAGGCCTTGCGGCGTCTTTGCCGTTCTTCTGGAGAAAGGGGGCCTCACCCCAATTGCATAGGTTCCTCCGTAGTTCCTTCAGATTTAGGTGCCGTTTGGGAGGCAGGAACCGAATGGGAAGACGTGGCTCCTGCTATGTGCCTTCTCGTACTTGATCCCTCCCGCGCTCTTTCCTGTAGTCGTCGATCAATTCGGGTGACCAAGTGCACGATGGCATCCAAGGATTGTGGTATCTCTTGGGCCGCCATTTCATCTTTTATTCTAGGTGACAGGCCCTCTAAGAATATAGACCGAAGACAGTTCTCCTCCCAGTGGAGTTCGGATGCCAAAGTTCTGAATTCAATAGTATAGTCGACCAGTGGTCGTCCACCTTGCCGGAGTTGTAAAATCTTGGAACCCGCGACCACTTGTTTCCCGGGGTCGTCAAACACCGCTTGAAATAATTCCAAGAATTTAGGCAGGTTTTGTAGGATTGGATCTGACCATCGCCAGAAAGGGGAAGCCCAGGCTAGGGCCTTACCCTCCAACAACGATAGGATATATGTTGTTTTGGTGAGATCATCTGGAAAGATGGAGGCTTGAAGATGAAAGTGCATGCTGCACTGGTCGAGAAATCCTTGACACTGGCGAGGGTCTCCGGCGTAACGTGGAGGAGTCGGTAGTGGAATCACGGACCGGGGATTACTCTGCACCACCGAGGGTAGTGGCGGCGGCATGCCTTGAGTTGCGGCTATAGAATCCAGCCGGGCGTTAAGTCGTTCCAAGGAAGCTGCCATGGATTCTAGAATTCGTTGCTGCTCTATGACCTTCTGGGCTAATCCAGGAATGACCTGACGAGCTGAGGCCTCTGCCGGATCCATAGCCTTGGTATTCTGTTATGAATTGGAGAGTGGACCCCTGTTCCGAAGTAGAGTCAGCACTGCCGAGAACGGAGTTAACCCTTGTCAGTCTCTACTGTCGGATGGCAAGGCCTGTTGGAGAGGTAGAGCTGAAGACTTCACCCTGGAAGCTCGTGAACCCCCCAGGAGGAGCCCAAGGGGCATGGTCGCTGGGACTTAGGAGACTCCCTGAAGAATGAAGATGGTCTGGATGCAAGCGCCTCCTGCAGGTCATGGTTTCCAGACGGCTGGCACCTCCAGCAGGTCGTGAGAAGTCTGGGAGTATACTTGAAGAATAGTCCCAGTCCAGTCCAAGGGTTGAAGTCCAGAGAGAGGTCAAGAGCTGGTCCAGGAGCCAATCCAGGAACAAGAAGGAGAAGGGTCCAGAGCCAGTCCACGTCAAAGCCAGAAAATCACCACCACCAGTCCAAGGGTCAGGAGCCAAAGAATCAGTCCAACGAGGAGAAGAGCAGAAGCGGGGCAAGAAGCGGATCCGGAACACCAAACAGGAAACCAGGAACTGAGCCTCAATACCAAGGCAAGGTCTGAGGAGCAGACTTTGCCCTAAATACCTGGAAGAAGGGAGGAGTCTTCAGGAGGGAGCCACGTCATTTCCTGTCGTGGCCCCTTTAAATCTATTCTTCAGCCGCGCGCGTGGCCCTATGCAGCCAGGAAGTGGGAGGATTCATCGCCCTGCTGGGCTCCGCGGCCGGCCCGGGCAGCGGCCAAGGCCATGAGAGGAACACCGAAGGAGGCTCTCTGCTCCTGCAGGAGCCCCCAAGTCCACTCGGCGTCGCGGGTGAGTACTTGTTCCCGGTCGCGGGCCACCGCAGCCGGCGGCCATGACGGTCGGCCCCGGTTGCGGTTTGCCGCAGCCGGCGGCCATAACATATTGTAGATGTCTATAATATAAAGCTAATAAAATGTAATAAAATGATAAGATTTTTCAAACTACCAATCATGTAATTATAATTAAAGTAGTGTCCTGGATTAGAAATATCTTATAATTTCCATTAATTATTTTGTGTTTTCTAGAAAATGTTACAGATGAAGCACCAGCTGTTCTGAAGACTCCAATTGGAGGTAAAATATAGTTTTTGTACACTTACAAGTAAATTTTAAAAGGAGCACGCATTCGCCCATAAAAGCGCATATTGGGCATGCGAGCAAAAATTCACTAAATGTTATATCGTGCGTGCAAGTACATGCATATCATTTAAAATATCCCTACCATGCATGTGGAGCCTTTATGCGCGTACTCACAAGTGACTGGGGGGGGGGAGGGGAGAGAGAGAGAGTCCTAAAAGGTAGTTTTTTTGTATGTTGCTTGCACAAAAAACAGCCCTATACACGCGTATGTGGGCCACAGGGATCCTGAACACCCGGGGGGGGGGGGGGGGGGGGGAAGACAATCTGACACCTATATATCTCCCACTGTAAGAGGGGCACTTCAACTCAGGATGGGTTTGGGGGGGGGGGGGCGGCAGTGTTACAAGGGTCTACAGACCCTTACGCTCTAGGCAGACCAATGTAATGCCACCCCCCAAAACCCACCCTGAGTTGAAGTGCCCCTCTTACAGTGGGAGATATCTAGTGTGTCAGATTGTCTCTCTCTCTCGCCTCCGGTGTTCAGGATCCCTGTGGCCCACATACGTGTGTATAGGGCTGTTTTTTGTGCGAGCAACATACAAAAAAACCCTACCTTTTAGGAGTTCATTTTAAAAGCGTTGCTCGTGCCAAATGGCCCATATACACCAGTATGTGGGCTGCGCGCAATATGTATTTTAAAAGCCAGAAATTACACGTGTAGATATGCATGCACAAGTAAAAAGGAAAGGGGTAGAGGTAGACCTAAGAGGCCAGGGTGAGGGGACTTGGTCAAGTGTGGGTGACCTCTAGATAGACTGGGAAACTGATGGATCAATTGGGAAAATTGACAATGTCCTTCATGCAAGCATGTTTTAAAATCCGCTGACCTGCGCATGTTAAAGTCGATAAAGGCCTAAGGAAGGTACGTGAAGTACGTTTGCTTGAGTAACGGTTTAAAATTAAGAGCACACATACGCATGTTAGGCATATTTAAGATCATACCCGTGAAAATGCGCGCATGATTTATAATTCTAGCTTTTGAGCGCTCATTTTAAAGTTACCATCTTAGATTTAGTTTTTATTGTATATGTTTAGAATATCTTACTACAAAAAACCCAACCATGCAAACAAAACAAAATAAACAGAGACTTGGGGTTCCTGTTCATTATAACTAGAAATGGGAGATTCTGTAATCTGATTATTAAGAAACCCTTTAAAATGGAAGGAGAAATTGTAGCAACCTCAGAATATACTTCCATATGCATGCAGCAAAGCATGGGAATGATTAAGGAAAGCCCAAGTAAAAGAGTGTATAAGAAGAGGAAAGGCGGCAAAAAAGGAAGAAAAAGGAATAAATCTGAGTTTTAAAAAAATTAGGATTGGGAGATAAATATTTAAGCTTGGAAAAATGAATAGGCAATAGTGAATTAGAAAGACTGAAAAGGATTCCTGTTGTCTTCAGAGGCAGAAAGAAATCATTTGATCTTTGCAGACATTATAACTGCGTTGTGAAATACTTAGGAGAATTGTCATAATGTTTTTATGATACAATCAACAAATCACCACAGATTCATAATGAAAAGCAACTACATTTGTCTAACATGACAATATGCTCTGTTTTATTTTATTAAAAACTATCTCTTAATAATTTTTCTGTGTGTCTTTCCAGCTCCCAACATAGCAGTCAAAGGCATCTCCTCTCAGTCTAGCCTTTATAACAATTATGGGGTATCCAAAAATGCTATTGATGGGTCATTAGAAAGTAATTACCTACACATAAAATGTACGCACACAGCAAAAGATTTTGAGCCCTGGTGGATGGTAGACCTGACATATACCTTTAAGGTCTTTTCCGTTGCGGTGACCAACAGAGGTGATTGCTGTAAAGAACGGATCAATGGTGCAGAGATACGAATTGGAAACTCCACAGAAAATGGTGGGATGAATAATCCTAGGTATGTTGGTTGGTTTTTGTTTTTTATTAATTAATAACATTCTTATATCCCTTTCTGTAAAACCACTTGTGATAGCTTTATTTTATTCAGCATCTTTCATCTAGTGTGTTGGAACATCCTTTAACAACTACAAATGATCTTTGCTTGTTGGTTTGCCCTTTGTCATCCCCACCTTCTGGTTATCCTTTTGGACTGCTTTCTTACTGGGGAAAGCCAGCGAGGGATGCTAGAGAGAGGAGTCCAGCCCACAGGCCATATGTGCTATTCCAAGTCTCTCATGTGACTCATAACTAAGCTGCCCTCAGCGGTTCTAGTGCTGCCTGTGCACCAAATCCAATGGCAACACCAGGGAGCAGAAGGCAAGGCTTTCTTTAGGTTATTGCAAATGATGTACTCTCACCAGGTCCTGTGGCTGGAAGGACCCCATGGCGGTTGCACCTGCACAGAACTTAAAAGATGGGCTGACTAACATGAGGTAGAATAGGAGGGACGGTCAACTTCATGCAAAACCAGTCAAAGGCAGGAGGAAGAGAAATGGAGATGGCTCCAAGTGAGACCATCAGCAGCAGGAGGAGGCCAGAAATACAAAGAAGGAGGAGGAAAACTGCTGGTCAAAAAATTAAACCAAAATAAAAAAAAAGACTTTATACTGATATGTTGAAGCCAGCTGATTACCCCAAGGTTTATGTAATGAATCTCTTTAATATCTTCTTTGTACTTATGAATCAAGCATTGGGTTATTAAATGTTCTATGGTCTGTTCCCATTAACCACAATAACATTCTGGATCTTAATTTCCATTTATACAAGAGGTATCCACATCTACCATGGCCTTTATGAATACAGATTAGAGATTAATCCACTTGAGAAAGGGGTGTGTCAGGTTACGTACACTATCTACAGGCACAGGAGCCCTACTGAGGTAGCAAAAGTTGTTTTTATTCAGTTAGCATAATTATCAGGCAGACAGATCTTGAATATTAAAACAGTCAAGCACCTCAATGTAAGAGCATTATAAGTTCCCCCGACATGGGCTGTGTTTCGCACCGGCTGCATTGGGAGGGACGGAACTAGGGATCAGAAAGATCTTCAACAATATGAAGACAGATCTACATTTATATTCAGACATACAAAGTAACAAAACGCCATGTATGCAGTCAAGGAAATACAGATCTTAGAGAATCCGATCATGAAAATGTGTACAGTCTGCCGCAGATTAGAGATGCCATAGCTCACATGGCTAACAATACATTTTTACAGAAACTTTAGCTACAACTTTTTCCAGTAGTTTTCCTGAAGGAAAACCTGTTGGCTTTAGCCAAATTGCAAATTTGGATGAATAAATCACTAGAACTTCAGTACCATCATGAATTAGATTTGGTCTGTGTTGGCTATTGGGGAAACAGGAGAGTATTTGGCGGAGTATTTGGAATCCCACGCCGATTCTTTTGATATTATACAGGGTTGCCCATGGAAAAGTAGCCTGCCTCCAATACCAGTGCATTGGAGGCAGGCTACTTTTCCATGGGCCACCCTGTAGCATGATCTTGATTGTTGTTGTGTCGCCAATGAACAGAACGAAAAGTAGCTCATTAAGGATCAAAAATTACCATAAGTGTTCTTCATTTGTATCATAGCTCCACTTGGTGTAATGTCTACTAAAATCAGCAAAATTTAAAGTCAAAATTAGTGCACTAATTAGTGAACTGGATTCCATCATTTTAAGCCTTGAAGCAGTTTATACTGTATATGTTGGAAATATTCAGTTCCCTTATTTTAATGGGCAAAAGATTCTTGATCACTACTTTCAACTTCTTCCTTCTAGTAATGGATGGGACCCCATTCCTCACAGATAAAATCTCTACCCCTCAGCCTCTTCCTAGGTAAAAGACATCCTTTCTTCCCAGTGATTTGAAACTGGGTCCCTGGTACCTAGTCCCAAAAGGAAGAAAAAGCATAACATTTCTGACTCAAAAGGGGAAACAAAAAAACAGAAAGGGTGGAAAAAACCTTCCTTATCTAACAAAATGAGAAGATAGATATTGAAGAAAACAGCTCCAAATAGAAACTCCTTTGCATTGACACTGATTGATCTATTCCCTGGAGGTAACATAGAGAACAGTAGGTCTCCCCTACCTTTTGGTCTAGACTTACACAGAGACTCCCTGAAATTCTCTGAGAAGGGGTGCCAAAACTCTCACAGAAAAGGTTTCTAAATGGACTCAAAAAAAGTAAGTAAGCCAACATAAGTCAGAGAGAAGGGCTGACCCTCAAAAGGGCAAATAAAGTACTCTTAAATAAATTGGCAAAATAATTAACAGGAGGCAGGGACATCCTGCCTTGTGAACGATTAACCAAAAATGCACAGCTTAAATCCACTGAAGTCAACTAAAAATCCAACAAAAGTCCACACCCTAAGAAGGTGGCAGGAGTTTATAAAGGCTCAATCACATATCATCTGCTGCTCCCAGATGGGGGAGTCAAAACCCCAACATCTGTGCACTAATCTCTGTACCTCCCTACAAACGTGGTTCATTCCTTTGTTGCTTGGAAAATGTTTATGTGAGTTTTTAATTATTGGATGTTAATCTATTCATTGGAAGGTAAATTTTAAAAGCTCGGCACAGGCATCAAGTTGGCGATGTGCGCTCAAATTGGGTTGGCGCTTGCAGACCGAACATTAAAAGCCAGCCAGATATCTCTTGCTGTGTGTACATCTCAAAAGTTTTTGAAAAAGGGGAGGGCGTGGACGTTTTCTGGAAGTGGCATGGACATTTCAGGGTGTGGCCAAGAGATGCGCACATATCTACATACACTTCTGGGCATGCGCCCAAGTCCAGTGCCATGTAAGTTTACTTCTGATATGGAGGAGGTGAAAGTTAAAAAAAAAAATATATATATATATAAACTAGCCATAACTGAGGGGATTTAAGAGTCTGAGGTAACTGGGGGGAGTACAGATTATCAAACCAGGGAGTTTTGGAGGACCTCTGTTAACTGGGTGAACTGGTGGGCGATGAACTGATGAAGCTGGCAATGGTGTGAACGCACACTCCTTTTAAAGTTCCCCGACTTATATAGTAGAAGCAGCATTTGTGCACCTATGCAGGTGCCTAATTAAAATTGGGTGCATACGTGCTCATGGTCAGACAATTTTATAACGTGCATACAAGTTATAAAATTCTGTATATCTGGGCGTGCGCCAAACACATGTGCCAAAGTGCGCCCACAAGACGGTTTGAAAGTTACTGTCTAGCTGTTTTTAATTATTCTTTTTATTAGTATGGTTTACTGCTATTATTGATATTTATATTTTTTTATTTTATTGTTTTGTGAAGAATGGTAATGTTTCTGTTTTTTCATTCTTGCACTACATACAGAATTTGGCTTGTCGCAGTTTCCAGTTCAGTTTTTGCCTACATGGGTTCTATTTATATTTTATGGTCTCTTTATTCTTATTTGAGAGTTTGTGTTGTTCTGCATGTGTGATTAAGGTGTGAGGTATTTTGCTAGTGTGCAGTTTCTATGTAGGGATCCATAGCAGCTTGGCTTATTTTTTTACCTAATAAGGTGTATATTGGTATTTTATGTGCTGTTGTAATATTTGCAATGTTGACTTTTCATAGGCAAGGTTGTTATCATTTTGCGTACTGGCAGTTAGTGCTGTTTTGATATAGAAAGTTTACTGCATTGTAATTCTGTTTTCTCAAGGCTTTCTGAGGACCAAGCACATGCCCATGGCACATTCCAATAGCTCTCATACCATATGAGTTGGAAGAGTCTTTGTTGCTTTTATGCAAAGTTTTCTAGTTGGCACTGTAGCAGTACATATAAATATAATATACATATTATAAGTGATATTTTATTTCTTATTTATTAAAACATTTATAGGCCACATTATTTACCTCAGATGAATGTACTCTGAATATTATTTTTCATGTGAAATCTGTTATTATAAATACATAGGGCCTTATTTTCTAAGGCTATCGCATGCTTGCACTACCAGCTAGCGAAGGTAGCGCACGCCTGCACTACCTACATCGGGGAGGAGTTGGGGCATCACTAGGGCCGACTCTGCGAGGACGGCGTGGACAGCGAAAAGATAAGGAGCCTTTTCGCTGCCTATTTCGTGCCGAATAGCTACACCTTTTATGGTGAGGTTATTCAGCGCAACGCCAGCAGCGATCGCACTACGGCGGTGCGATCGCTGCCGGCTAGCGCAGGACCGCCCCCCGTTACCACCGGATTTTCTAAGTTCTGCGAACTTAGAAAATGCAGCCCATAATTTTTAATTGTGTGTAAGGAAGGATGAGGTAGATGCTTGGGCTTGGGGACTCTGGAAGGGGAATGAGTGAGGTTTTCCTTCTTATCTGCACTGCCCTATTTTGTTAAAAGAATGGCTCACCATCCGGGTCTGTTGTGCTCCTACTCTAAAGGAGTACATTTTTTTGAGAGGTGAGGATTTCTAAGTATTCAGATTGTATCTGTTGTACTATTTTTGTTTGCAGTGGGTTTTTTGGGGGGGTGCCAAATTACTAGGAGGGTGCCAAACCACTAGCTTGCCCTGATTGCCAACATATCCCAGTCCAGCCCTAGTTAGGGTGATTTCTGGAATTGACCACCGAGGCATCAGAGAGAAATATGGGCTGCAACCTCTTCAATATCTAGCAGGATGCTCAGGGAATCTCGGGTGGGAGCAGATCAAGCCCGAGGTGGGTTATGATGACTTCCAGAGTCGACCATCTAGGCAGCTGGGAGAAGCCTGCAGATAGGTTGCAACCTCCCAGTACCTGGCCAGCTGCTCAAGGAGCACAGGGTGAGATCAGCTTAGATTTCAACGTGGGTTGTATTATCTACCAGAGTTCATCACAAGGCAGCTGGGAGAAGTATGCAGATGGGCTGCAACTGTATCAGTACCTAGCTAGATGACCAGAAAGCAACTTAGGCCCAAGGTGGGTTGTTCTGGCTTCTAAAGTCTACCAAGGCAGCTTGGAAAATTATGCAGGTATCCTGTCACCTCCTCAATACCTGGCTGACTACTCAAAGAGCATGCGGTAAGAGCATCTCAGGCCCAAGGTAAGTTGTGATAGCTTCTGAAGTCAACCACCAAGGCAGCTGGGAGAAGTATGCTGATGGACTGCCACTGTCCCAATACTTGACTGACTTCTCAGGAAGCAGCTCAGCTCTGAGATGAGTTGTTGTGTCTTCCAGAGTCAGCCACCAAGGTAGCTGGGAGAAGTATGCAGATGAGTTGCAACCTCCCCAGCACCTGGTCGGCTGCTCAGGGAGTATAGAGCCTGAGCAGCTCAGGCCTGAGAATGGTTTTAGTGCATTCTGGAGTCTGCTACTGAGGCAGCTAGGAGAAGTAGTCAGATGGGCTACAACTTCCCCAGAACCTGGCTAGCTGCTCTGGGTGTATGAGGTGGGAGAAGCTCAGGCTCGAGCTGTGGTCTGGTGCCTTCTGGAATTGACTACTGAGGAAGCTGGGTGAATTATGTACATGGGCTGCACCCTCACTAATAATAATAATAGCTATGAAGTGAAAGTTTCCCTTCAGTCTCTCCTTTCTTTGTCTCATGGATTTCTTCAATGAGAGGAAGCACTGAGGAGTCTGTGCAAATACTGGATTATCTCTGCTGAAGGCTAAGGGTAGGGGTAATACTAAAAATTTTTACTGGGCCATCAGGGGGGCCATATTTAGCGGGATTTATCTAGATAACTTGTGAGTTATTCAGCTAAATGCCGACTTTTAAATATTTCTGTCACTTATCCAGGAAATGCTTAGCCAGAGCTGGAACAAAACTGGACCAGGATCAAGACAGGAACATCAAGGAACTGGAGCAAGGCAGGCTCAAACCTCCACTGGACCTGCACGCACCAGTGAGACCCAGCAACGCAATGCTGGTCTCAAGAGTAGCCCTCCGGCCACTCGGTAGCCCTCCCGGACCCGCCACTTGGGAACAACAAGTGCGTGAGGCCACACGGAGGCTGAGGGCAGGAACAAGACGAGACATGGAACTCAGGAACTTGGAAGACTCAGATGAGGACTCGAGGAACTTGGAAGACTCAGACAAGGACTTGGGGTACTTGGAAGACTCAGACAAGGACTCGAGGAACTTGGAAGACTCAGACAAGGTTTCAGGATTCAGGCACTGGTACAGGTTGAGTACTACACCGCAGCACGCCCTACTGAGCCGCCCATGGCTGGTCACGAACCATGCCGGAAGCAAAGCAGACTCCAGGCAAGAAAGTGAAGACTTGGAACCGGAAACATGTCGAAGATTCAGGAGAGGCCTGCACCGAAGCACGCCCTACACAGCTGCCCATGGCTGGTCGCAGACCACGCTGAAGTGGAGCAGGTTCTGGCTTGAGTCTTGGGCATGGACGGAAGCAGGTACGCCGAAGACTGGGAACAGGATTCAAGACTCAGGATTCAAGACCGGAACTCGGATTCAGGAACAGACCTTGGCATTAAAATCAAGGGCCTTCCAGAGACTTGCGCTGCAGATGTGCAGACAGGCCTTGTGCCACGAAGCGCCCTACACAGCCCCCCATGGGCTGGTCACGGACCATGACAGTGGCATGCCGGGAAAGGTGGACAAGCAGGAAACCTGGAAGCAGGATGAAGAGCGGAGATGAGGACATCAGGACCAGGACTGGAACATGGAACATCCGGAACAAGCAACATCTGGAACATCAGGACATGGGACATCAGGACACCGAAGAGACGATGAAGGAGCTCCAATGAAGAACAGGACCAGGAACATCAGACAAAGGAGACCAGGAACATCTGGAACATCAGATAAAGAGCCATCTAGACAAAAGAAGACCACGGAGGACTTAGACCGGAGCAAATCATGGATGCCCATGGAGATCCAATTCGAAGGACATGAGGAGTGAAAGCTATCTTTTATAGGGCTGAACCTGGCAGAGAGTGAAGACATCATCTGTTGGGGCAGCAAGCTTTTCCCACCGCAGGCCTTTTAAATGTAAAGCAGAGGTGCACGCGCACACCTAGAGAAGCCTGGGAGGTGTAAGAAGTTGGCAGTGGCACGAGGGCTGCGAAGAGGAACATCGGCAGCGGCTTCTTCTGCCACGGGAAGAGCAGGACCAGCATCCAGCTGGCAAGTGGCAGCAATAGTGGCTCTTCTGTCGTGAAGATGAATCCCGGCAGCGGCAGTCTGGGGTGGCCTAGGCCGCACAAAGAAGTCCTGCGGCATTGGCCAGAGCAGAGGTGAGAGGTTGTTCGTGGGATGGCCTCCGCGAACAGCATCGTAACAGTAGAGTCATTACGGGGTGGAGTTAAGTGAGCCAAATAAGTCATCCAGCTAACACCAATATTCAGAGTTAGCCAGATAACTTATTCGGCTAACTCTGGTCATGCCTTGGAGTAATCTTGTAGCTAGGTATGTAAACTTTTCCAGCTATCTTTTGGATAGTTGAATATATTCTGTGCCCTAGCTTTCTGCAATTTTAGGATCATGTTGCTGCATATTTTGCAATCTGCCACAAAATCAACAATGCTGAAAACATTTACACCTCTTAATTCAATATTTTGAACAAAGCTATAAAAGAGCCTACCTACCTTCAGCTTCATCTCTCTCTCTGCTCTTGCTCCAGCCCTTCCCCTCGCAAACAGCCTGCAGGGAACCTTCTGTTCCCTCCCCACCACCACCACCTCCCTTTCTTCTCTCCTGAAATGAAGCGGAGGAGGTGAAGTTGGATTGCACAGAGAAAGCAGTCAGAATGTTTGATCCTTCAAAGGTCACTTAAATTCTCATCAAGCCAAAGATGATCTTGATATAATTCCCGGATAGAATGAGTTCCCTATAAAAAGTTTTTGCACCTGGCCAATTATACACCATTTACAAAGACCTGAGTATGTTTTGCAAGTCTGCAACAGTGGTGTATCACAGCTGGCAGAGAGAACATTAATTTTAATTCATAGAAACCTTGATGACTGGCACTGCTGCTGACAAGTTTCAGCTTGCGCTAATTCAACCCCTTTTTGTGTCTGTTGCCAATATGTGTGCAGATATCTTTCTGTGTAATTAACAGCATGACAAACAGCTGACACTGAGGGCATATACTTGTGTAACCGCTTACCTCATGGGGCATTACTGGAGGCTGGCAGTATGTACAAATATATACAGGTTTATTAGACTATATAAGCATATACATGACTATGTACATTGCTAATAGGACAACAAACAGCACACTTATCTACTTGTGGTTAATAGTCTCAGGCCACACAAATATATACATTTCTACAAGGCAGCAAGAACATTTAATATTTGGGAATTTGGAGTTGTTTGCCCCCACAGTATACACCCATCTATAGAGCAGAGTTGCTTACCTGTAACAGGTGTTCTCACAGGACAGCAGGATGTTAGCCCTCATACATGGGTGACCTCATCAGGATGGAGACCAATCACGGAACACTGGCACCTACTGGGCATGCCCAGCAATGCACTGACCCTGCATCCAGCAGGGATCCCCCTTCAGTCTCGTGTTCTAGTAAAAAGTACGTGGAAAAATAAAATAAAACGTAAACGAACCCAACTCTGCGGGGTGGCAGATGGGTTTCGTGAGGACTAACATCCTGCTGTCCTGTGAGAACACCTGTTACAGGTAAGCAACTCTGCTTTCTCACAGGACAAGCAGGCTGGTAGCCCTCACATATGGATGAGTACCGAGCTGAGGATGCCCGAGCAAAGCACCAAATGCACCTAAAGACGTGCAACAGGCACAACAACAGGGGTAGATTTTGGTTAGGAACCCTACACGGGTCGGCGGAAGGAGTTTGGTAAGTTAAACTGAAAATAAGTTGTGTAGAACAGACTGGCTGAAGATGGAATCTTGTCTGCCAGCCTTATCTAAGCAATAATGGGCTGCGAAAGTATGGAGAAAGCTCCAGGTAGCAGCCTTATATATGTCAGCAAGCGGCACCGAACGGAGGTGCGCTACTGATGTCGCCATGGCCCTGATAGAACGTGCTTTCACACGGTCCTGAAGCGGAATGCCTGCGTGCTGGTAGCAAAAAGAGATACAGTTCGCTAACCAGGAGGAGAGGGTCTGCTTTCCCACAGGATTTCCCAGTTTGATGGTATCACACGAAACAAACAACTGAGTGGATTTCCTGTGGG
The DNA here is from genome assembly GCF_901001135.1 of Rhinatrema bivittatum. NCBI lineage: Eukaryota > Metazoa > Chordata > Amphibia > Gymnophiona > Rhinatrematidae > Rhinatrema > Rhinatrema bivittatum. The sequence goes on from NC_042617.1 coordinate 370,003,417, forward strand.
CTGACGTGCGTTCTAGATAGAAGGCTAGAGCACATTTGCAATCAAGGGAATGCAGAGCCTGTTCTCCAGGATTGGAATGGGGCATGGGAAAAAAGGTAGGTAGAATAATAGATTGATTGATATGAAATTCCGACACTACCTTTGGTAAAAATTTAGGTTGAGTGTGGAGTACCACCCTATCATGCAGGATTTTAGTATATGGCGGGTAGGTAACTAATGTTTGTAATTCACTAACTCTGCGAGCGGGCTTGATCGCAAGAAGAAAAACTACCTTCCAGGTGAGATAGTGGAGATCACAGGAGTGGAGAGGCTCAAACGGAGGTTTCATGAGCCGTCCCAAAACCACATTCAGTCCCAAGCAGGGGCCGGAGGGCGCAGTGGAGGTTTTAAATGGAGTAAGTCTCTCATGAAACGCGATACTAAGGGTTGTGTTGAAATGGAGACATTCCCTCTACCCTTATGGTACGCAGATACTGCACTAACATGCACTCTAATAGAGGAAGGTTTTAGGCCTAACTCTGACAGGTGCCAGAGATAGTCCAGGAACCTCGCAGTGGAACAAGTGAAGTGGTCTATGGACATGGAAGTGCACCAGATCATAAACCTGTTCCATTTAGAGTGATAAGACCTTCTCATTGAAGGCTTTCGTGAAACCACCAGGACTCGGGATACCAACTCTGAAAGGTTAAGAGTTTGTAGTACTAACCTTTGAAATCCAGGCCGTCAGAGACAGAGCCTGGAGGTTGGGGTGACGCAGGTACCCTTCATTCTGAGTTATTAGAAGGGGATCCGTCCCCAGGAGAATGTGCCAGCGTACTGATAGGTCCTGGAGGATTGGAAACCACATCTGGCGTGGCCAGTGGGAAGCTATTAGAATCATTAATCCCTTGTCCTGCCGGAGCTTCATGAGAGTCTTTGAAATGAGAGGAAGTGTAGGGTTCGCATAAAGGAGACCGTTGGTCCAGGAGAGGGCGAAGGCATCTCTTTGTTGTGAGTGGTGACTGCGAATGAGAGAGCAGACATTGTCTACTTTGTGGTTGTAGACCGATGCAAAGAGGTCTATGCAAGGGTAAACCCAGCGCTGGAATATCGTGTCCGCTATTGTGGGATTGAGAGACCACTCGTGCGGGTGGAAAGTGCTACTCAGCTTGTCTGCCAACACATTGTCCACTCCTGGCAAGTAGATTGCTTTGAGGTACATCGAGTGGGAAAGGGCCCATGCCCATATCTGTGCAGCTTCCTGACACAGGAGGTAGGAGCCCGTTCCCCCTTGCTTGTTGATGTACCACATCGCAACCTGAATCAGGATGGTTTTGTTTGATAGGCAATCCTGAAAGGCCTTGAGGGCATATCTGATCGCCCGTAGCTCCAGGAAATTTATCTGGTATTTGGTTTCCTCTGGAGACCAGGTTCCCTTAGTCTGCAGGTCGCCTACATGTGCGCCCCAGCCAAGGTTGAAAACGTCTGTTGTTAAGGTAATTTGAGGTTCTGGAGCCTGAAATGGAAGGCCTTGAATGAGATTGGAGTGGTGCATCCTGTTGTGTTCCGCGCCCCTGGATGGCCACGGGCATGGCCCCCTACCTCACCCGCGGTGGCGACCCGCCGCGGCAACTTCTAGTCATGCCCCTGGGCTGGTGCCTGTCGCCCTGGCGTAGGTCCCCGGTCTGGCCGCCAGGTGGAGAGACGTCCCCGCTCCTCCCTCACGGCGTTCTGCAGGCTTTCCTCCGCGGAGGAAATCCAAGATGGCTGCCACCATCTTTAGGCGCGAGGCCGCGCCTCCTCCACAGATTTAAAGGGGCCAGGCCCCTTAACTACTCACAGCTGTCTCTAATGGGCCAGAGTACAGGAAGTATAAAGGGAAGCTTCCTCTGCCCATTCTTCGACTTGGCAACGTCCCACGTAGTCAGGTCTGCTTGCCTTGGTGAGTTCGTGTACTTCGGATCCTTGTTCCTGTCTTGTCTTGGTGTTCCTGGTTCCTGACTTCGGATCGGCTAGCGGTGATTCCTGGTGTGTGACTTTGGACTGGCAAGTGGTGATTCCTCGGTGTAAGTCCTCGGACTGGTAAGCGACGACCCTCTGGCACTTGATCTTGGACTTCTTCTGGACCATCGTCTCCAAGGACCCACCTAAGTCCCAGTAGCCCGGGTCCCTATGGGCTCCTCCCGGGGGGACCGCGGGCTTCAAGGGGTGAAGCTCCAGTTAGCCCTTGCACCGAACTCACGACTCCTTGACCTCTCAAAGGTCCGCCTAAGTCCCAGCGGTCCGGGTCCCTACGGGCTCCTCCTGGGGGGACCGCGGACTTCCAGGGGTGAAGACATAGTTCCTTTCCTTGATGCCACGACTTTTCGTCTGCCTCCACAGTCGCCTCAGTCTCCAGTGCCGAGGGTCAGCTGGTCGCATCCTCTGTCCTGCCTCGCCACCCAACGGGAGAACCTACGGATCTTCCTTCTAAGGTATACCATCCTCCCGTCGGCCCAAGGGTCCACAAGCCTGAGCATAACATATCCACCAGGCTAGCGACAGACGGAGCTGTTTGGTAACCTGGATTATGCTGGACATTGGCTGACAAGCTTGAATCCACTGGTATTTTAGGGTCCACTGCATCACTCTCATGGCTAGGTGAGCCATTGGAGTGACATGCACAGAAGACGCCATGTGACCCAGAAGTATGAGGAGGTGACGAGCAATTGAAGATGCTCGAGTCTGTAGGTGATGGGCCAGAGAGGCTATGGTGAAAGCACTATCCTGGGGGAGGAAGGCTTTCGCCTGTATAGTGTTTATGTCGGCCCCTATAAAGGATAGGGTTTTGGATGGAACTATCTTGGATTTGGGTAGTTGATTAGAATCCTTAAGGAGATCAGGGTGTGGATAGTAAGATGCAGGGAAGCTAGTGCATCCTGCTGAGTTGGAGCCCTTATCAACCAATCGTCAAGATAAGGGTAGACATGCACATCCTGATTCCTGAGGAAGGCTGCGACCACCACCAGGCACTTGGTGAATTCTCATGAAGTGGACGCTAGGCCGAATGGTAGTACACGGTACTGGAAGTGACAAGGGCCGACCGGGAATCGCAAGAACTTGCGATGATATGGAGTAATTGAGATGTGTGTGTAAGCGTCTTGGAGATCTAGAGAGCATAGCTAATCTCCTCTTTGTAGGAGAGGAAGTAGAGAGCCCAAGGTTACCATTTTGAATTTTTCTCTCTGCAAAAATTTGTTTACGGCGCGAAGGTCCAGTATCGGGTGTATGCCACCTGACATTTTTGATATTAGAAAATACCTGGAATAGAACCTTTGGCCCTGCTGGGAAAGGGGCACTGGTTCTATTGCTCGGGATCTGAGGAGGGAAGAGACCTCCTGTTTAAGCAAGGGAGAGTGGTCGGACGTCCCCCACGCCAGCCAAGGTGGAGAGTCAACTGGAACAGTCAGGAAATTTAGGTGGTAACTCTGAGTGACTACTGTACGTACCCACTGGTCTGTGGTGACTGTATGCCAAACGCTGTTGAAGTGGCAGAGCCGACTGGTATGGATGGAAGAGGAGGTTGGCTTACACTCTTTAGGAAGGAGTCAAAATCCCGACGCTGGTCCAGGCTGAGAAGCTGGCTGAGACTTTTGAGGCCGAGTCTGCCTGGATTGACTTTTTGGTAAGGTCTGGAAGGGCGTCCTCTAGAAGCCGGAGGATAAAATTTCCTTGGCTTGTAGGCCAGCCGCTTAGAGTCACGCCTGAAAGTTCTCTTAGGGGCGGATGGAAACTCAGACTGCACAGAAGAAAGCTGGCACAGCGTTTCATGGTGGTCCTTCAACTGCGCCACGGTCTCTCGGATCTTTTCTCCAAAGAGATTTTCGCTCACACAGGGTAGATCTGCTAATCTGTCTTGGACTTCTGCTCTTAAGTCCGAGGATTTGAGCCGGGCCCATCTTCTCGCACTAATGCCCGCTGCCGACATTCTAAAGGCAATGTCAAAGATATCATTCACAGCGCGGACCGCGTGCTTTCCAGCATCCAGGCCTTTTTTGTTACGAGCGCGCGCGGGCGCGGTCGTCTCGGGTGGGTGGTGAGCCCTTGGGCCACGGCAGGACCCCAGGAGGAGCCCAAGGCCACACCGTGGGAGGTGAGCGGAGCAGGCATGGTGAGCGAGGCAGGCAGGAACAGAAGCAGGGAGTCCGACCCTCAGCCGGACCTGCATGCCCATGGTAGCCAACACGGGGAAGTTGACTAATGAACGGTCCTCCGACTGTTCCCGGCCCTTTCGGACCTGCCGCAGGGAACGGCAATGGGCAGCAGGCCGGACAGAGGCGAGGGCAGACAGAGTCCTTAACAGAAGACATCAGACGGGGCAGAAGCAGGCAGAAGCAAGACGGAGACATCAGGACAAGGGCTGAAGCGAGACACAGGAAAGGTCCAGGCGAGCAGGAACTCCGATGCTGGGATACTCACATCCGAAGACCCCTCGGCTGGCAGAAGCTCAAGAGCCCGTGGGACGAATCCCTCCTGTTGGCCACTCCAGGGCCCAACAGGACAGAAGGCTCAGGAACCAGGTCAAGGCAGAGACAGGAAGACATCCGGACAAGGGCTGAAGCAGACACTGTAGACAAGGCTGGACGGAAACATTGCACTGTCCATCAGGGCGCCCTACTCAGCCCACCCGTGGGACTGAGTCGCGGACCACCCTGTCCCAGACGCGCCCTACACAGCCCAGGAAGGCTGGTCGCGGACCACGCTGAGAAGGAGGGTGCGGGGAAGACCCAGGCGAACAGGAACTCCGATGCTGGGATACTCACATCCGAAGCCCCCTCGGCTGGCAGAAACAGGAGCAGACATCAGGCAAAGACACTAGACTAGGAACCATGGAAGACCTGGATCAGCACGGTTACAGCCAACTGTAAGGCCTGATCGAAGGCCCTTTGCAAGTGAACAGGCAGTCCTTAAATACTGGAGGCAGAAGGCAACTCCCTGGGAGGAGCTTGCCAGGACCGCCCACCGCTGGTCCTATAAGTCAGGTGGAGAGCTGCGGGCCAGCCCCTAGGAGAAGGGCGTCGCCAAACAGGAAGTCCAAACGCAGAGGCATGCAAGCCACAGGCACAGCTAGGCCTCTCAGGCCCTGGAGCAAGTCCCGGATGGGACACAGGCGAGGCCCTGGCTTCAAGGCGGCCTCTGGAGGAAGGTAAGAGACCTCCTGTAGCGCAGCAGCAGGGGGGATCGCAACATTTTTGAGCCAGAGTATGAAGTTGAGCCTGGAGTTGCTCTGGTAAAGAATCATAGAAATCCTGAATCCTCTTAAAAAGGTCTCTGTTATACTGGGTCATGTATAATTTGTAAGAGGCAATGCGAGATATGAGCATTGAACCATGGAAGACCTGCCTGCCAAAAGCATCCAGGGATTTTTGTTCCTTCCCTGGAGGTATGGAGGAATGAGGTTTTGAACGTCGTGCCTTCTTCTGGGCTGATTCAACAACCACTGAAAGAGAAACTGCATTTTGTCTAAACGAGCCTTGCGGCCCTTCGGTATCATTTGGGCACATTTGGTGCAAGTTAGGACATCATGGTCGGACCCCAAACACATAACACAGACCCAGTGTGGGTTGGACATTGTTCGAGTACAGTTGGGGCCCTGACTAAAACCCGATGCCATGACTCCGACAAAAATTTAGCTGCGGTGCGGTCGATGGCCGGTAGGCCCCAAAGGGATAACTCGACGGGAATCAACCTCAACAAGGGTAAAACCTTACCTTTTGACCGCGGAGTATGTATATCGATAGGGGGACCCCTATGGGGTAGAATTTTTTGAAAATTTTTGAATGAAATTCCGTGAGAAAAATTCCTGTCAGGAATCTCTAGAGAGATCCTTAACCCGTGTGGCTACTGCTGCGCGGAAAAAGAAGACTGAAGGGGGATTGAAGGGGGACTGAAGGGAGACCCCTGCTGGATGCAGGGTCAGTGCATTGCTGGGCATGCCCAGTAGGTGCCAGTCAAAGTTCTAGAAACTTTGCCAAAAGTGTTCCGTGATTGGGCTCCATCCTGATGATGTCACCCATATGTGAGGACTACCATTCTGCTTGTCCTTGAGTAAGTGGTCCCGCTTACTCAAGCATTGTTATTATTCTTCCCCCCTTCTTTTTTTCTCCCATGTCTCACTCATGTGAAAAGATGCCACTGGGCTGGTGGGCAGTGTTGGCCTGGGGGAAGGGGTCCATTGTGTCTAAACCATCTCCTTCCACTCTGCTGAGAGGTCTGCTTTGCCGAGAGATGCGTGGCAACGCTGGGGTCCATGCCCTCTGTGGGATCTGACTCCACCTCCAGGACTGCCAAGGGGGACCACTTGATCTCCAGATCTGCCACAGGGGGTTCCCTCACTCAAGGAGGGGACCACTCCACCTCCAGGCCTGCTGCTATCCTTCAGTTCTCCTCCCTCAGTAGGAAGGTTTTCCCTGGCTTGGGTGTACAGCTCCACTAGGCTCATGGCTGTTTTAGTGTTAGTGGTTCTAACCCTTACAGTCTTAGCTTTCAGTGATTTTAGCTCTGCTAAGCTCATGGCCAGTCATGTGCTGTTACTGTTGTCTGACCCTGTATGAGTCACTTCCTCTCAGCCAAAAGGCCAAGACCCAGGCAGGACCATGGAGAGAGAACATGTACATGGTCCTCTATCCTGCCTGGCCATCCCTCCTGTTGCCTGGGAGCTCGGTACCCACATGTCTGAATACCCTTGTTAGGGTGAAAATCTACCTCAAAGGACTGTTTTTCTGTAAATTTTTCTCATAAATCCCTTTCCCAGTCATAGTTCTATAACTATGGGTTTGAATCCTCTGATTTTTAGTGATATTTCCTATAAAATTACCAGCAGTTGTCCATGGGGCTGTGATATGCAAATCCCCTGCCTGAATCTGTGACTCATCTATTCAATGGTCAGTTAAGCACCTTCACAGTAAGGGGTATTTTTGGTTTCCTGGGCTGGCAGCTCAAGTTACATAGCTGCATTGTTCTCTTTTTTTTTTTTTTGTCTGCTGCAGTTCACTTAAATGTTAGCATGCTCAAACCTCTGTCTCTTGTGAAGGGGTTTCACTTGGAAAGATTACAAGGACTTTCTCAATAAGATATTAAAAAGATGGGTGCACTATTTAAATTCAAAACAAAAGTGGCATTTCACAGTTAAAAGTTTGTAACTTATATGATTTAACTTGATAAATTGTTGATTTTTTTGCTTGCTACATTTTTATTTGTATATAGTTTAAATATTGTTTAAAAATATACAATATGAATGAGTTTCAATACAAAATAGACGTTTTTTGCACAGCCAGAGGTGTGAAACTTTATACAAAATTATGCAAATTTGCCACATACTTGTCACAGAATCTTGAAAAATCTACCACAGGATTAAATGCTAGCCAGGGTATATTAAATGGTGCTGCTGCTGAATATCCCACCAAAGTTAGCAGATAAGTTCATCTGACCAACTCTGTAAGCCAACCAGTGGCTAAATATTATCCGCTAGGTTCGGTACAGAATAATAACCATTGAATCCTTATTACTAACTGTTATGACTAAGTATGAGAGAGAGAGAGAAAAAAAAAGTGTGAAAGCTTGCTGGGCAGACTGGATGGGCCGTCTGGTCTTCTTCTGCCGTCATTTCTCTGTTTCTATGTTTCTATTTAGGGCCAGATTGATTAAGACTTTTCTCCCAATCTATGTCTATGGGAAAAGATCGTCATTTATTTATTTATTTATTTATTTCAAATTTTTATATACCGGCATTCCAGACAGCAGTCACATCATGCTGGTTCACATAGAACAGGGGTGCATAGTAAACATAACTATAACAATGGTGCTGAAAAGGCAGTTACATATAACAGGGTGTTAAGAACTTGGCTTAGAAGAGAAAGGACAGGTTATTATTCACACGAGTAACGATAGAAGATAAGGTTAACCATGGTGTAGGTGGAGAATGGGGGTGGCTTGGAAGAGTTAGATCAATTAGCGTCCGGGAAGGCTTGTATGAATATCCAGGTCTTTAGTCTTTTTTTGAAGGTTGAGATGCATGGTTCTATTCTGAGATTTGAGGGGATGGAGTTCCATAACGGTGGGATGGCTGTAGAGAAAGCTCGGTCTCTTAGTGTGCTGTGTCTGGTGGATTTGGGCGGTGGTACCTGTAGCGAACCCTTGTATGCATCTCTTGTTGGTCTTGACGAGTTGTGTAGTCGGAGGGGGTTGTGTAGTCGGAGTTGTGTAGTCGGAGTTGTGTAGTCATGAAACAGGCCACAGAAACTGCATTTTTTTTCCCAATCCCCAACTTAGTTGAGGAAAGGTGTGATACCCAAATAAATATTGGCTCTATCCATTCCTAGATGTGGTACAATTCACTCCATGGATCATGGAGAAACACTTTCATTCGAGTGTGACGGGATGGAAGGACGGTATGTGACAGTCGGGATCCCAGGACGAACAGAGCACCTCTCCATCTGTGAAGTGCAAGTGTTTGGTCTGCCTGCAGAAGATGCCTCCAGTAAGCCTGAATGTTTTAACATGTAGTGTTCCTCATGTTCCTTGTTTTTCTGATTTTCCCTGTACTGTATATTAAACTTCTTTCATTTTCTCTTTTTTAATCTGTTTCTTTTTCTTTCCTCTTTCTCATGCTTCCCATCAATTTCCATCTCTGTTTACATTGTGTTCTTCTTCCTTTATTTCATTTTTTTAACTTTTATTTCTCTTTCTGCCCTTTTGCTATCTTTTATTCTAGACCTTTCTGTTGATGTCTTTTTCCCTCTGTTGATGTCCTTTTCCTATTTCTTTCACTCTCTCCTGTTATCTTTTGTTTTTGTTTTACAGATCCATCTCTTTCACTGCCTTTCTCTGTTTGATTCCCTCATCTCTCTCTCTTGAGGGCGTGCTGACTGCAGAAACTTCATCTGCTGGGGAAAGTTGTATTTGCTGGGAAAGAAAGCTTAAATCATGAAAAAAAAATTGTTTTAGGGTAAAACTCTTACTCTATGTATAAGTGTGCTATTTCAAGATTAGCATTTAATTTTGTGTAAAGTTTAAGGATACAATTTAAATCCAAGTTTACAATTGCAAATGTTCTGGAAAATAGAGCTTGAATTTATCCTGTATGTAATTTAAGGCTAGCATTTAATTCTAAGCTTAAAATTGTGAGTATTCTGAGAAAATAGACATAGCTTTAATTTAATTGTGTGTAGTTTAAGGTTAACATTTAATTCTAATTCATAATTGTGAGTGTTCTGGGAAAATAGAGCTTGAATTTAATTCTGTATGTAGTATAAGGTTAGAATTTAATTCTGTTTATACATTTTCAAAGGCCACTTGCTTTATCTGAGCAGGTGAAAGAATTAGTTCCTGGGCAAATAGTCACTTGTGTTTTTTCCAACCCATGCTCCCCATCTTCTACCCACTCCAGTTACATTTTTTGGTATGGGTTATTACCTTCTTTAGGAGGAAAATCTTTAAAATAAGAGTCAATAAGTGATATAGAACAATGTGCAGTTAATCCTGTTTTTAGTAACTGACTAATTTTGATCAAATTTCTCATCATTGACAAACTGACACATAATCAAATTTTAGAACACTATGGGGTAGATTTTATAAATTTGCGCACATGCGTACTTTTGTTCGCGCACCAGGCGCGAACAAGAGTACGCGGGATTTCAATAGATATGCACGTAGCCGCTAAAATCTGGGGTCGGCAGCCTGCGCACACCGAGCCACACAGCCTGCCTCCGTTCCCTCCGAGAACACTCCGAAATCGGAGCTGCCTCGGAGGGAACTTTCCTTCCACTCCCCCACACCTTCCCCTCCCTTCCCCTCCCTTACCCACCCCCCCAGCCCTATCTAACCCCCCTTACCTTTGTTGAACAAGTTACGCCTACTCGAGGCAGGCGTAACTTTGCGCAAGCCTGGCCGGCTGCTGCGCGCCATGTTCCGGTCCAGGGGCTGGTCCGGAGGCCATGGCCATGCCCCCGGAACACCCCCAATGACGTGCTGGTCGCGTCACGCCCCTGACATGCCCCCCGATGACGCGCTGGTTGCGACACGACCCTGACACGCCCCCAGGAAAGCCCCAGGTCCTACGCGCGTCCCGGTGCTTTGCACACGCCGGAAGCCTATGCAAGATAGGCTCGGCGCGCGCAGGGGCGGTTTGGGGTAGGTTTTCGGGAGTTACGCACCTAACGTATGCACGTAACCCTCTGAAAATCTACCCCTTAGATTTTGACGTGCCCACTTCTTAAACAGGTTTTTTACACTTTATTTTTATTGACATTTAAATCATTTGTATCAAATTAATTTACACCCAAGAATCATGAGTTTACAAATAAATTGAACTCAAGAAATATAACCATACAAAAAACAAAAAGAAAATATCTCATTATAGGAAATGAGGGGAGAAAGTAATAAAAAAATATTAGGCAAGCCAAATTTATCTACACTCACCACCAAATCTATGTATTCAAAGCAATACCAAGATCACTTTGCTACTTCTTTATCATGAATACATGTTTCCAAGTGTAATGGATCAGAAAACACAAACTTGTTCTTCTGATAGGTAATCAAACATTTGCAGGGAAATTTAAGGATAATAGGTAGCCCAAATGGCTTTAAATCCTTAAACAACTCGGTAATATTAAGATGCCTTCAGAAGTCCAGTAGTGAGATGAGGTCTATCCAGTCTTTTTCTCCGAGTACCACACGTATGATTATCTAGCTGGTGGTGAGAGGATGTATGTGTACACCTAGTTGAAAGAGCTCCTGGCTCTAAGAAAACAAGTCTGATCTCTGGCAGCCAGAATGACAGACCTAGAGGAGCTGAGGCAGACAGTGTGGTATATAGAGGAGACCCTCAGGGACATAGTAGAGCAGTCCCATCTCCAGTCTAGTAACTTGCCATTGAACTTCTTTGGAGGAGGAGGGTTACCTGGAAGGAGACCATCACATTGATGTGGCAGAAAGTGATCCTGTATCTAGTCCTGCCTTCCAGATAATGCCTTATCCTCTGTGTCTCCAGGTGTGTGTTTCAAGGAGGGAGAAGTTAGGACTGCCATTGCAGTTGGTGATTCAGTCATTAGGATTATAGATAGCTGAGTAGCTGGTGGGGATGAGAATTGCTTAGTAACTTGCCTGCCTGGTGCAAAGGTATTAGAACTCATGCATCACATAGGATTTTAGGGAGTGCTGGAGAAGAGCTGGCTGTTGTGATACATGTGGGTACCAATGATATAGGAAGGTGCAGAAAGGAAATTTCGGAGGCTACATTTAGGCTTTCATGTAGAAAATTGAAATCCAGAACTTCCAGAGTTGCATTCTCAGAAATTGTCCCCATTCCATGCACAGGGCCCAAGATAAGCTGAGCTACAGAGTCTCAATGTATAGATGAGACGATGGTGCAGGGAAGATGGTTTTAAATTTATTAGAAATTGCTCCACCATAATCAGGGTGGAAACCAGATGTGAGGCTAACATTTAAAAAGGAGATAGAGTTTTTAAACTGGACCATGGGGGAAAGCTGATAGTCGCTCAGAATTGCATTGTTCAGAGGGATATATCTTCCAAGGATGCTTGCAAAACAAAGATGTTAGAATATCCCAGTAGAGAGGTTGTAGTTAAAGCTGAAGAAGCACAGATGGATGTAGATAAAGAGCGCACAGATGTCAATGACTCAACACTACCTGTGTCTTCTGCTAATAAGCAGGTTGTGTATACAAATATAAATACAATACAAACCAAAACGAAGTCTGTATGCAAATGCTAGAAGTCTGGAGCAGATGGTCTTAGAACCAATCAGAGGGGCAGCTAATTTAGATCTAGTCCTCAGTGGAAAGCACAACCTGGTGGAAGGGGTTATTCTGGTGGGGCCGCTTAGCAATAGTGACCATAATCACTGGAGGGAGGACATTAAGTAAAGCTCCTGCAGTAGCAAATAACTTTAAAATGGGAGACTATGATAGACTAAGGAAAAGTAGTTAGAAAAGACCTAGAAGAAGCAGTTGCAAAGGTCAAAAGTTCACATGGACATTGTTTTACAATCTTCCTCATCTCTCAATATCCACATATAGAAATATATTATATTGTGTGACCATCATAATAGGTGTCATCAAATAATGTTGTTCACATAATTTTGTTCTCTGCCTTATACTTAATCATAGGTCATAATGCTGGTTTCAATAATAAATATTTTTCATTTTTTGTTGCAAGTAAAATAATATGAATCAACAATGTCTCTAAATGTATTCAATGATGAACTTATCTCATTCCCCGCTGATAAACTTAATCCTTTCCCAGTTGGTGACTGTACACTGAAGGACTAATAAGTCTGAAACACTGTCCCATGTTTGACAGAGAAAGGCATTTTGGAAATTTCAGAAGTTTTCACTATGATAGTAAGATCTGCAACAGGGTGGACACGCAAAATGGAGTAGACTAAATGAATAATCTTGAGGAAGGATCAAGTGTTTGAGGAAGGATCAAAAGCTTGAGGAAGGATCAAGTGTTTGGCTACTTAGATTTAATACAGAAAAAGTGTAGAGTAGTGCATTTGGGGTACAGAAACCCAAAGGAGCAGTACACAATGGAGTCTGAGATACCTTATGTGCAGCATAGAGGAGTCACATCAAGATGATTATAATCTGTTGACCTCTAGGTTGCAAAACTCTTCAGTGTCCAGAACCAGAGGAGTTCTAGACTATACAGAGGAAACCAATACCAGTAGAAAAGTGAAGGAAATAATGCCCTTGTTCAAATCATTGGTGAGATCTTATATTTCCAGGTTTTTGGAGGCTGCATCTGCAAAAAGATATAAAGTACTGGTAGTCCAAACAATGGGTGCTAGAGTGGCGCAGAGTCTGCTCCATATGAATTAAGGAATTAGTGGAGAGGAGGGAAGGGTGATATGACAGAAGCATTCCAATACTCCAGAGGTATAAATAACGCACAAGCAGCACATGGTACTCTGTTGAAAGGAATTTCTAAAACAAAGGGTTAGGACTGGAAGATCAAAGAGGGTAGATTCAGGAGTAACATTAGGAAATATTTTTTCACAGAAGGGGGTAGTAGATGCCTAAAACAGACTCCCAGTGGAGGTAATGTAGGCAAAAACATGAGGAAGCAAAGCCAGCCATCAAGTGGAGTCTTCAGTATTGCAAGAGGAAAGGAAATTGGCCAGTCTAGATGGACCTTACACATCTTACCTGGCAGCATAGTCTGTGTTTTATGAACTATGCGGAAACCCTGCTTTATTTAGAGAGTTCTAGATACCCAGAGTCACCTACTAGCAGAATGGAGGCAGAACAATGACAGAATTCAAGCATGCACGGGGCAGACAGGAAGAAATGGTAAGGAGAAGAGAGGGAAAAGACTCAAGATCAAATCAAGACATGGTAAGGAGAAGGGAAGGAAGATTGTCAAATCAAATAAAGTGTCATGGTAGGCAGACTTGGTACACCAAAACAAAAGGTGCCAACATTATGCTACGGTGTTAAGAGCAGATTATAACTTTCTTTTCGTTCTTCTTAGCTTATTCCCCTGAATATATCCTTCCCCAGAGGAACTACAGTGGCTCAGGTAACACCTACATTTAATTTTTTAGGAAGTTTTCTTAACTCATGTGTGCATTAGTGGGGCAGTGGTGAGGGAATGAAATGTGTGAGCAGGAGATTACTCAGTATTATGCAGAATATTTGCATTTAGAGTCCATTCACTAAAGGTTTTTCTGTACCTGTGGGAACGATGCAGAGGAAATCAGGCCCTAGTTCTAGGAGCTAACTGGGATAAACTCCTCATTATTTAACCAGGCTGGGGACTTGAACCTCCTGTATTCAGATAAGCTCTTATGTCTTACCTGTGTTGAACATTTTCACTTAATACATAGGGAATTGGAGAAATGCCCTCTTCTGATAATTTAGTTTTCTTAGTATTTTAGGTGACAAGTTTCAAAATCTCATGTACTAAGTCATCTTTTTTCATACTTAAGCATTCATTAACTAATTGCAACTGGCACATTTATTTATTTATTTTTATTTGCCTGTTTTATGTGCCTCATAAGGATGAAAGGCTGTGTCAGCATGTGACCCACAAGTTCACACCAATGTTCACACCCCAGACAATTGAGCTTATAGATCTGACTCCTAATATGTGTTTCAATTCTTGGAGTTTTCATATATGATTATCTAGAAAGGTAATGAACATCTCGATATATAATAGAATATATGCCACATAGAAGGATTGTGGACAACTTGTAATAAACTCCGAGAACACTGGGGGGGGCATAGTTTGACAAGCTCCTTATTCGCTCGTGCAGGATGGTACTCAGTGTACAAGCTGTTTGGTCAATTAAAAAACAATTCTGTCAAAGAATGAAAAGCAAATCTTTATTTGGAAGACTTTAATGTTGCTGAGGTATCTAAAGGCCCCAGCACCCCGGGTGATCTCTAATGTACCTAGCATATTTGCAACCTATAGCATTATCAAAAATATAGTTGAAGTCTCGTCCCCATAGAATAATAATGTAAGGTTGCAGTAAGCTGCATATAAAGAGTCATATGAGTTTACATTAGACATGCATGAATACAGTATATTAGGATTACTGTTTGCAATGATATAACAACTATATATCAGAAACCTTAGGAATGACAAAATAAAATACTTATGTATTTATTTACTTATTAATTTATTTATTTTCTTTTGATATTCTGCAATATCCCTGAAAGCCCAAAGCAGATTCCATAAAAACAAAAACAATCAAATATATATTCATTAGAACTATACAGAAATAAAAATGCACATCACAGAACCCATAACCCAATCTTTCCTCTCCATAGACCAATCCATAAATCTGCACAAATAGCCAGGTCCTGATTTCCCCCCCAAATCTAGGGTGGGCGGGGGGGGGGGGTTGTCAATATTGTAAGGTATTTGAATATTGTAAGTTTTCCTGCTAAATGCCAGCTTTTCAATATTGGGGGCACTTATCTGGCTAAATTTTTTTTTTTTTTTAATTTTTAATTTTAAGTTATACATTAATTATAACTACAAAGTTATTACTTTATACTGAAATATGATCATACATAATAACCTTAACTTTACATATATTCATGAAATTGTTTTATAATCAATATATCAGTATTATTCTTTAAGGAAAACCGTAAGCCATTGAATAATTAAATAGAACGAAATAATATTCTACAAAATTTTCCTAAGAAATATCAGAGATACAACAAATTTAAATTTTTGCTCTCATCCACTTGCTACATTTTGAGGGTGTGCTTCAAGAAACGCCTGTAATGCCAGAACTTCATAAAATACATATTTATGGTCTTGATACCATAATTCGCACTTACAAGGATATCGTAAGAAAAACTTTGCATTCCTAGCTAAGATATCAGTTTTTAATTTAAGAAATTCTTGTCTCCTTAATTGAGTTGCCCTTGACAGATCTGGGTACATCCAAATCTGTTGTCCATGATATTTCTGCAATCTTTTACGTAGGAATAATCGTAATACTGTGTCTCTTTCTGTTGGAAACATAAATGAAACAAATAAAGTTTCTCTCACCGATATCTCTGTTTCAGTAGTTGTTTTCTAAAACCTCTGAAATATTCATGGACTGTTCTGATTGCTTACTTCCCATTGGTAACTTTTTAGGAATATAGTAAATTTTTGCTAGTGCCGGAATAGCCTGTTCTGGCATTTTCAAGATATGTATCAAATACTCCTTAAACATTTCTCGAGGAGAAATAATCTTTTGAAAAGGAAAATTTAGTATCCTTAAATTAGAGTATTTTAAATTGTTCTCCATATATTCTAGTTTTTTCTCATTCAGCATTTCTGTCTTGATTAAGTTTTTTTGAATATTTTCCACTTTTACCAAACGTTCTTCTTGTTTTTCCAATTTATCATTATGGGTAACAATAATTTTTTCTACTTCTAATACTTTATGTTGAGATTCTGTATTAATATTAGTTAGCTTAATTATTGCTGTCTCAAGTAATTTAATTGCAGCCCAGAATGTGTCCATGGTTACCTCTGAGGTCTTTACTGGTAAAATTATTCTCATTTCAGGTGTCTTCCTCACTTCCCTCTGCAGCATGGCTCCCCATTCCCTTTTCTGTATTACCTACTATATTTACATCAAGGGGATTCTCTTTAAAAGAAGAATCTCCTATACCATCTCTTAATATTATTGGTGGGGATGGGGTATTGGGAGCACCGGGGCTCAATGAGATGGCTTCGGCCTGAGAAACGGATTCTCATTCATAATCCGTGACTACAGCGGCCCTTTCCTCCGGTTGTGTATTTGTTGAGGTCATGAAGAAAGAGGAAATCTGAGGTTGGGATATCCCGGGTAATGGAGACGAAGATAAAGCCTCCCTTATTCGGGCCTTCCTCTTCGTATGGGGCATAACAAATTATAAATCTAGCTGATTTTCTTCTCTATGAACTAGCTCTGAATAATTTCTAATCCTAGGCTCATGGAGTGGAGACAGGAACAGGAAAGGAAAGAGAAAAATTACTCACTGCTCTTCAGACTTATCAAAGCAAAAACGAAGAAATATGTATTCCTTACTTGCTGCACAAAGCCGCGCGCCGGCGATGACGGCGCGCCGCTGGGGGGACCGGTTTTAGACCTACCGGTCCCGCCCCTTGATGACGTCAGCGGTACGCCGGGTCCGGAGCAGGAAACAGTTCTCTCCTGAACTGCTGGGGTCCACAACAGTCCAAAGATGCCAAAAGCAATAGGTAATGGGGCCGAGATGCCTCCTCACCCCTTTCCTCTCCTCGCCTGCCTCTCTGCGCATCGCTGGGGGGTCCGGTTTTAGACCTACCGGTCCCGCCCCTTGATGATGTCAGCGGTACGCCGGGTCCGGAGCAGGAAACAGTTCTCTCCTGAACTGCTGGGGTCCACAACAGTCCAAAGATGCCAAAAGCAATAGGTAATGGGGCCGAGATGCCTCCTCACCCCTTTCCTCTCCTCGCCTGCCTCTCTGCGCACCGCTGGGGGGTCCGGTTTTAGACCTACCGGTCCCGCCCCTTGATGACGTCAGCGGTGCGCCGGGTCCGGAGCAGGAAACAGTTCTCTCCTGAACTGCTGGGCTCCACAACAGTCCAAAGATGCCAAAAGCAATAGGTAATGGGGCCGAGATGCCTCCTCACCCCTTTCCTCTCCTCGCCTGCCTCTCTGCGCACCGCTGGGGGGTCCGGTTTTAGACCTACCGGTCCCGCACATTGATGACGTCAGCGGTGCGCCGGGTCCGGAGCAGGAAACAGTTCTCTCCTGAACTGCTGGGGTCCACAACAGTCCAAAGATGCCAAAAGCAATAGGTAATGGGGCCGAGATGCCTCCTCACCCCTTTCCTCTCCTCGCCTGTCTCCATCTGGCTAAATTTTAACTGGATAGCACAGGGGTGTTTCGGGACATAGCTAAATTATCCAGCTACCTTAACCAATTTTCAGCTGTATCCAGCTAAGTAAGCTGGATAACTTTAGACTGCATGTGGATGATGACTTTAGACTTAATCAGCTATAATCAAAAGTGGCACAGTGTGTAAGAAAAAAGTGAGGAGTAAGTATGTGGCCTGAATCCCAAACCCTATCCAATATGTTAAAATGGGCCCCGCTGGGCCACATACTCCAGCACCCTCCAACCCCACTCCCAAAAATGCTTTACAAATGAAACGCGATAGGGATCGCCGGGCACCTTTCCTCTCCCTTTGCTCCGTCCCTGATTCACCAAATAGTTGAAGTAATGCTCCCTCCCTCTGTCCCCCTCCCCCCAACCAAACCTTAACCCTGCCACTCACCCCTCCGATATTCCGCCTCGCACCGGGATCGCAGTGCACTCCTACAACAATCCCCATGGCTTTCACCATTGCTGTGACAAGAATGCTGGAAGAGTAAGCTACCAACATTGCTTTCAGATGGTAATGCTGACAGCAGCACTGGTAGCTTGCACTACTTTCCCACCCCTCTGCTTCTTTCTCCTCCTCCTGCCTTTACTATCATCCCCCCCTCCCCCTGCTGCCATCAATCCCTAGTTTTTGTCTCTACCTTCCTTCCCTCCATTCAAATTTCTTTTTCTTTCACACCATCCCTGTTCCCCTCTCTAAAAGACACACAGACTCACCCACACACTGGCATCGCTCCCCTCTTTTACTCTCTCCTCTTGGTCCCTGATATTAGTCCTCTCTCACTCACTCTTATGCCATCTGGTGCTGATTTTCCCCTTTCTCCCCCCCCCCCCCCCCCCCAGCCACAGCTGATCCTCTCTCTCACCCCCACTCCTCCCCAGCTGATCTCCTCTCTCACCCCCAATTCCTCCATTATAGAGAGATCTCTGGTATCTTGCACGGTTCAAACTGCTAGTCTGCTCCCAGGCGGCAGAGGACAAAGACAGCCTAAAGCAGTGCCACTCTCATCCTACTGATGGCCAGCAGAGTGGGTTGGATGGTTATGAAAGGAGGGATTGGCCACAAATAGGGGCTTGGCATGGAGGAAGAAGGATCAAGTAAGGGAAGGAGAGATGTTTCCCACATGTGCATGCCCAGCCAAGCTAAGAGCAGCCAGTCACCCGCTCGCTGCTCTTAGCTTGGATCCTTCCGGTTGTGGCTGACCCCAGTTTCCCATGAATGCAAACCCACTGGAACCAGTAAATTCTGCAGCAAAAGCCAGATTTCGTGACCCTTTCCATGGCATCACAGGAAACCAGGGGCTGTGGATATACTGTATCCTATAAAGCAGAAATGGTACTGTCAAATAATTAGAACTAGTAGCCTTGCCCGAGGAAGGACACTTAGGGGGTAATTTTCAAAAGGAGTTACATGCGTAAATGTAGCTACTATTGTAGCAATTTTCAAAAGCCATTTACTCAAGTAAAGTGCACTTATGTGAGTAAATCCTATAGACAAGTCAATGGCATATATTGTAGCAATTTTCAAAAACCCACTTACTCAAGTAAAGTGAATTTACTCCAGTAAACCTGGTTTTTACTCGAGTAAATGCTTTTTAAAATCAGGCCCTTAATAGTTTAGAAGATGTGAGTATTAAAATATTTGTTAGCCTCATCACACTTTGTTGGATTTCTTTCAACAAAATGTATTACTACAGAGTTTTCACATATGCATTTCACATCCATTTTCTATGGCTGAAGAGCCATCTGAGTCAAACATTTTGTGCTTATTTTAATTGAGAGAAACTGCTCCAGGGACAGTTGGGGCACTTGATTGGGGCAGTAGACTTGTAACACCGCAGCGCAAGTCTTGGGCAAGCTTTTACACTGTACCATGCCTGGATGTCTTGGCCAGCAGGCATGTAATAAATAAATATAATTAATAAGTAAATATATAAATGTGGTCACACATTCATTGTGCTTGCTTATTTTCTGCCAGATGTGTGTGATAACCTGCAGGATCCAAGACTTTAACAGTCATCCTAGTGTTTGGCTCCACATTGTGCTGCCTTTGAAATGCAGGTTGTATTTTGTGGGCCCCTATACCAGAAATCTGAATCAGCACAGCCCAGATGTTATGATGTTGTTCAAATTCCAACCTTTGCTAAGCGAGG
The DNA here is from genome assembly GCF_901001135.1 of Rhinatrema bivittatum. Taxonomy (NCBI): domain Eukaryota; kingdom Metazoa; phylum Chordata; class Amphibia; order Gymnophiona; family Rhinatrematidae; genus Rhinatrema; species Rhinatrema bivittatum. The sequence goes on from NC_042617.1 coordinate 370,022,970, forward strand.
GTTTCACAAATCACAATACAAAGCTACTTAACAGCCCATCTAACGATGCACCTTTCTATTAGGTCTTAAGAGGAAAGCCTTGATTTTCCCCGAGGAAACGGAAAACAGTTACGTGCTCCTGTCTCCATCGAAACCCATGCAGCTACAAGCATTCACGCTCTGCATGAACCTGGCAACAGAACTGCCTGTACATAGGGAAATCATCCTCTTCTCTTACCACACTGGGGAATATGATGAACTCAACCTCTGGCGAGAGAAGGATGGACGCCTCTCCCTCTACTTGAGAAGCAGTGAGAAAGGAGCACTTTTTAGCTTACCGAAACTCAGCACCTTTGGGAACCACCTTTGTGTAACATGGGCGTCATATTCTGGCATTACGGCTTTCTGGTTTGATGGTCAAAAATCAATGAGAAAAGTCTACAGGAAGGGGCACCGCATCCAGTCAGGGGGCATAGTAATGATAGGGCAGGACCAGGATGGTTTTGGGGGGGGGTTTGATATCAAACAAAGTTTTGTGGGGGAAATCCGTGATCTTTATTTGTGGGATTACATATTATCTGACCAGACTATCTTGAACATCTATAAAGGTGTAAAGATTCCCAAAGCAAATATCCTGGATTGGCGAACCTTGTCTTACGAAATTCAGGGACAAGTGATAGTGCAACCCAGAACTGACTACTACAGAAAACGGAGCTTCAATAACCAGCTAGTACACTATAATCTCACCAATTCTTCTGACTTCGAAAAAGCTGGGGATTAGCACAAAGTGGGAATTGATTAAAACAAAAATGTGTCAATTGTTCTTCAATGTTTTATATGTTTTTAAGTGTGCTTTCCTATTTTCCTGATAAAAATCAGTTAAGTGAAGACAATAGTTTTAGTAGGGGAAATCTTAACATTTCAAACCTAGGGGGCAGCTTGATGGCCCACAGTGATGCAATGTAGGAGGCCCAGATTGAATTCCAAATTTGTCTCCTTATCCTGGCATTCTCAGGGACTGGGAGCGATGGGCAGGCAACAATTACAGACCTTTAGGCTGATGCAATATCGGCATGCGAAAAACAGGCGCTCATGATTGAGCACCCACTTCCTAATGTGCGCCCATCCACCTCTCCCGGGCCCGCAATGCAGTAGGTTAATGAGCTGCTGCGTTACAAAAGGAGGTGCTAGGGGAAATTGTGCGTCCCTAGCATCTCCTAGGCATCAGGCGCCCAGGAGACGTGGCTGTCAGTGTGTGTTAGGAAAACGGATGCTCAATACAAGCGTCCGTTTTCTTCCACTTCCGGCACGATATACACGGCCTGGACCATGTATATTGTGTGTACATCTTGGGCTTCCAGAATGTTTTTTTTCTCAAAGAATTTATATTTTCTGTTTTCTGTGGTTCTTCCTATTTTGTATCGTGATGATACTTTTAGGAGGAACCATCCCCTTCATTCCTAACCTGAGTACTAAACCTCTATGAATAATCAATACATGTAGTTCCCCTTTGTCTAGTCACTAATAATTGTGAATGATATTGCTGTAATGATATTGCTGTTATGAAAGTACTATTATGATATTGCTGTAATCAATAATTTGTGATACATGGTATATAATTAGTGAATGTCAACACTGTAAACCATGGTGATCTTGTGATTTTCACATGGAATGATGGTATATAAAATGTCTAAATAAATAAATAAAGCAGGATTTTGGGGTTTTTTTTGGCTAAACACTTCTGCAGCAAAAGCCAGAATTTCGTGGCCCTTTCCAAGGCATTCCTTAATGCCAGCTCCCGGGCTGTTGTTAAATTTGCCGCATTACAATGGGTGCATTGGCTGCGTGGGACTTTTTTGAATCATGGGGTAATAGCTAATAGCCTCATCTACATGGAGTTTACATGTGATGAGAGCTATTAGCGATGCGCATTTTGGATGCGCTAATCCCGGTACTGCAACTGGCATAAGTCTAGTGCGTCCAAAACACGTGTCCAACTGTGCGGTTAGCGGAACGCTGACCTGAGCGCCCAATATTGCATCGGCCTGCTTGAGAGGTAAGGAATCCCAGTTACTATACAACAGTGACACTTATGCTTTGCGTACATGTGTACTGCATTCTCAAAGAAGCTGTGATCTATGGCCCTGGCCAAATATTATCTCTGCAGTGACTAGGTTATGACGGAAGTGAGGATTTGGAGGGAAGAACTAGGAATTAAAAAAAAATAAATAAATAGGGGAAAACCTGGAATTAGGGCTGTGCATTCATTTAGAATGAAAGGGTAATCCGAACCAAAAAGATACTTTAGTTTTGTGGACAGTAGCAAGCAAAAACCACAGCTTTTCATCTATTCAAGCTAGACAGATGAGAGCCAGACTAGGAAGGGGAAAAAAAAGGAGTAAAACCAATCAAGGTGAAGTGCTTTTTCAATCAGCCTATCCCAGCTGACAGCTGCATGGATTGACTGACTTCCTCATTTTTTTAAACCTGAAAATGAAAGCCACATTGAGCCAGTTAACATTTTGAATCATTTCTCTCTTGGCAATCAATGAGAGAGGAGCTAGTTTCTGTGGCTGTGTGTGTAGGCTTAGGCTATTTCTTCTTGTCAGTGTGTGATAGGATATACACTGATCTCTCTGATTGTTAGGGTTACAGTATATCAACAGGAATTAGAGGGCTGTGGAGAGACACGGTGTTTCACTGTCTCCAGAAGATAGGAGAGATCTGTATTTTCACTCTGACTGGAAGGTATACAGCACTGCAGCATTTATGAGTGTTTCTTAGTGGAAGCGCAGTGCACCCAGTAAAGTAGTCTGCATTTTGTTTCATAGTACAAGTGACCGTCTGCAGCATGTGCATGTGTTTTTGGGTATATTGTAACACTAAAGATCCCCAAGCAGTGCCACTAGTCATCTGTATGTAATTGCATCATATCATTGCCTGTGGCATCAAAGGGCAGATGTGGTAGCCATGACAAGAATGAGAGAGGAAGGGGGATCTAAGGGGAAAGGCAGAAGCAGCATAGTTGATACTAATTACTGTACCAGAAGTCCTCTAACCAAACTAAAGATCTTCTATTAGCAGGAGAGAAGCAGTTATGGATGCAGGGTCAGGTAAAAGGTGGAAAAACAATTGCTTGCTCCCATCTCCTCTTCCACTGTAATTCAGGGTCAAAAAAGGCAGATTTACTTAAGAGTTAAATTAGCAATTGAGGGGGGGGGGGGGTGGTTGTGAATGTCAATGGAAGTAGAGAAGCCAAAAGCAGCACAGCATTGCCGCTCACCTCTGTTTTTTCTTGAGGGCTATGTGCAGAAGTTCCAATCAGGTCCTCTGTGCCTTAATGGATCTTGTTCTTCGTGTTCCTGATCTTCTTCATCTTGATGGTCCTGGTCTCGTCTCTCATCAGAGCTCCCTCACCGCTTGTTTCATGTTCCTGATGTTCCAGATGTCCAGTTCTCCTGATGTCCAAATGTTCCTTGTCCAGATGTCCTGATGTTCCGTGACCAGCGGTACCATGTTCCACATTTCTGATATCTTATGTTCCTGTCCTGACTCCATCGGTCTCATCTTCAGTTCTTCATCCAGTTCCCAGGTCCCTCTTCTGGTCACTTTTCCTGGCATGCCACCGTCGTGGTCCGTTTCCAGCCCATGGGGGGCTGTGTAGGGCACCTTGTGGTACAAAGCCTTCTTCTCGTCAGCAACACAAGCCTCCGGAAGACACCTGTTTTTAATGCCAGCTTCTGAATCCTGAGTCTTGGATCTTGTCCTGGTCTTCAGAGTTCCTTGTGCCTGCTTCTATCCATGCCTAAGACTCTGCCACAACCTGCTCCGCTTCAGTATGGTCCGCAACCAGCCATAGGGCACGCCTTGGTGCAGGCCTCTCCTGAATCTTCATGTCTTGGCTTCAAGTTCCACTGCCTCGACTGGAGTCTGCTTCGCTTTCAGAATGGTCAGCGACCAGCCATGGGCAGTTGTATAGGGCGAACTGAGATGCAGCACTCACCCAGTACTTTATCCTGTATTCTCGCCTAAGACTTCCTAGCAACCCGAATCCTTGTCTGAATCTTCTGAGCAACCTGAATCCTTTTCTGTTTCCTCTGAGTATCCTGAGTCTACATCTGAAGTCCTCCGAGTATCCTGAATTTACATCTAAGTCTTCTGAGTCTTCTGTTCCAAGTTCCATGTCTCGACTTGTTCCTGTCCTCAGCATCCATCTGGCCTCACACACTCATCGTTCCCAAGCAGCAGGCCCGGAAGGGCTATCGAGTGGCCAGAGGGCTACTTCTGAGACCAGCATTGCATTGCTGGGTCTCATTGGTGCGTGTAGGTCCAGCGGAGGGCTGAGCCTGCCTCGTTCCAGTCCAGATGATCCTTGCCTTGTCTTCAGTTCAGCCTCAATCCTGCTTCGCCCGTTCTTGTACTCACTCACCTCTCACGGGGTGTATTGGGGCTCCTCTCTGAGCCATGCCATGACCCAAGGGCTACCAATCTTCCTCGAGAAAGCGACCATGCCTCTGTGATTCGCAACAGGATCCGAAGGCACCGCAGTCGCTACACAAAGAAATGTGACAAGGTGATAGCTAAACCAGAAGAATGATGGGTGCTGCATAGAGAGGAATGACCAGTAAGAAAAAGGAGATGTTAATGCCCTTGTAAAGGTCATTGGTAAAGCCTTACTAGGACTGCTGTATTCAGTTCTGGAGTCCATATCTCAAAATGGACAAAGTCAGGATGGAGGTAGTCCAGCAAAGAGAGACCAAAATGGTGTGGGGTCTGTATGAGAAGACCTATGAGGAGAGGCTGAAGGATCTGAATATGTATGGGTGCAGGGGAGATATGATACAGACTTTCAGGTACCTGAAAGGTTTTAATAAGAACATGCCATACTGGGTCAGACCAAGGGTCCATCAAGCCCAGCATCCTGTTTCCAACAGTTGCCAATCCAGGCCATAAGAAGCTGGCAAGTACCCCAAAACTAAGTCTATTCCATGGTACTGTTGCTAGTAATAGCAGTGGCTATTTTCTAAGTCAACTTAATTAATAGCAGGTAATGGACTTCTCCTCCAAGAACTTATCCAATCCTTTTTTCAACACAGCTACACTAACTGAACTAACTACATCCTCTGGCAGCAAATTCCAGAGTTTAATTGTGCGTTGAGTGACAAAGAACTTTCTCCGATTAGTTTTAAATGTGCCACATGCTAACTTCAAGGAGTGCCCCCTAGTCTTTCTATTGTTGAGAAAGGTGTTTTTCGTGTGCCCATGGGCCTCAGCTCAGACCCAGACCTTCTGGACCGAGCCAAGGGTTGACGGTGGCTACGCATGGTTGAACAATCGTGCCCTCGGCCGGGTCGGCAAGCTCCCATGGCCAACATCCGAGGATGTTGGAAGGTGAATGGTCCTCCGACCATTCCGGGCCCTTTCGGACCTGCTGCGAGCAGCATGGAGCAGCAGGCCTGGCCTGAGGTTGAGGGCAGACGGGCCTTGACATGAAGACATGACTATGGAGTGATGCGACGGCATCCAGGGACGAAGACACATGGCTGATGCAACGGCAACCAGGGACGAAGACACATGGTTGATGCAACGGCATCCTTAGACGAAGACTGGGTTGATGCAACGGCATCCTTGGGCAAAGACTGGGTTGATGCAACAGCATCCTTGAGCGAAGACACTCGGCTGGCAGAAACAGATGCTCCAGGGCGCAGGGACGGATCCCACCTGTTGACCACTCCTAGGCCCAACAGGTCAGAAGGCCCGGAGCTCAAGCCAACACTACTGACGAAGACACTTGGCTGATGCAACGGCATCCAGGGACGAAACTCTTGACATCACAAAGGCAACACGAGGCATGGACATTGGCACTGTCTCTCAGGGCGCCTTACTCAGGCCACCCACGGGACTGAGTCCCGGACCACCCTGTCCCAGTCCGCGCCCTACACAGCCCTTGCAGACTGGTCACGGACCACGACGGGAGCGGGAGAGCACAGGAACACACATCCGGGGCATGACGGCTCAGGAGCACAGGACAACCGTCCACCGGCAGGCTAGTCCACATAGGAGTACTGCATCCGAGGACCCCCGGCCTACCAGTACCAGAAGGCTCAAGAGCGAAGATGATGTTCCTTCCTACGCCATGTAGGAAGGAACAGCACGGAAGGCAGGAACACCAGGACGTAGAAGATGAAGACATCTGGATGGGGACCTCAGGCATGAAGACATGGAACACTGGACGAGACAAGGAGCTCCTTGAAGACGATAAGACCTTACACAGGCTCTGGCAGGCCGGAGCCTCCAGAGAGAAGATACCAACACGATGCAAGGCCAGGAACAACTGACGGAGCAGCCCTTTATAGGGCTGGTACAGGAAACAGTCATCAAGGTGGGGCCCTCCCATGCTCTCTCTCACACCCTCCTGCTCTCTCTCACCCTCCTCTCCCCCACACCCCTCCCCTCATATAGGCTCCCTCTCTGAAACCCACACTCAAGCATCCCCCTACCCCACTCCCTCTTACCAACCATGCGCTCTCTCACCCCCTCTCTTCTCTGACCCCCTCTCTTCACCCTCCCCCTCTCTTCACCCTCCCCTTCTGACACACACATTCTCTCTCACCGGCATGCCACGAACGGAGTGATGATGAAGGCCTGGTGCGCCATTCACGCCGAAAAGGGAAGGTCCCGTGTGCCGCGGGATGTGCTCCGTTCGCAGCAAAGATGAAGGCCCGGGCACGCCGTCTGTGGCACATGGGGCCTTCCATCTTCACCGTGGAGCACACTCCATGGCACACAAGGGATCTCCTTTGCTATTTTCTGCGCAGAAATTGGGGTTAGTCATCCAATTAAATTTAATGTTACTGTATATAGTTAGTTTGGTTTTGTGCCATTGTGCCATGTGACTGAGTAATACTGACGGACTGTGGGTGGCAACTCAGGGTATAGGGCAGAGGCTATTAAAACTTCTCTGTCTCCACCTGCTGGAGGGGAGGCAAAACCCAGGAGTCTGGACTGATCCGGGTACGTACAGGGAAATAGCGCTTCATCAGGAGCCGCGTAGTCACTTAAAGAATCCTTGTATCTCAATTTGGTTTCCTTTACGATCGGTCATAACGTCCCGTACACGAGACGTTATGATTACGCGGCTCCTGATGAAGCGCTATTTATGCGAAACAACAGCCGTTGTAGAGCCACGGCCACCATACTGATGGACTTTATATTTTAATGCATTCAAAAAAATATTGAAAAATAATTGCTTTGCCACAAATGATCGAGTCATCCGGGCGGCCCGTTGTACTGAAGGCACACCATCAGGATTGCTGATGCGGCTTTCCTTATCCAATTAAAGACATATTTATGTAGGGGTTTTTGGGGGGATTTCCATTTCTGTTTGGTCACCGTGACATTGGAAGCTTCATAGCTGTTTTCTTTTTGACATATTCTGAAGGGCCAAAAAGAATTTATAACTGAGGCTGTGCTCACACGCCCTCATTCCCCTTTCCTGAGCTCCCAAGGTATGGGCCCTTTTTGTGGGGTAGGAGGCTATCCTCCTTGTCCCAGGCACTAGTGTTTTCCCCTGTGTGTGTGTGTTACCATAGCTATTTGGGGAAGGTACACTGACAAACCAGGCAGGACTCACTGGCTGGGTGTTCAAATTATAGTTTACTGTAATTCCTTGTAATAAAATCAAGAGACGCAAAGCATAAAGTGCCCAGATACTTCCAGTGGTCCCAGATTTACATGAAACAGGATTTGAATACTCTCTGAGTCTGTGGAAATGTCCCTCCAGGAAGGGGCTTGGAACCTGAGTATCCTCCATGGTAAGGAAAGATGATTATCCTAGGAGGCTGGGGAATTTTAACAGTGACCAGATACCTTCCCACAGTACCTGAAGTCCACGTTGAATCCTGACTTCACCTGGCAGAGTCCTGTGTCCCGGAGTGGAAACTCCGGATGAGGGTCTCCTGATGTTTCTCCCATGATGATTCCTTTTCAAAAGACAAAGCTGGCCTCCTGGGAGGAAAAGCCTACACTGGAGACAGTTACTCACATTCTCCAGTTCAGGGGAAAGGAAGGGGCGGAAAAAAATCTCCCTTTCTCCAAAAAATGGAAACATACAATTTGCAATCTTGAATTAGGATCTCTTCCCACACTGGGTACTGCAACCTCTTCTTATGCTGGTCAGAAAATGTGTACAGTCCCTCCTGACCAACCTGAGATGGGGATTCAGCCTGCAAGGGATGGAATAGAACAAAAAGGTGGCGATCAGAAAAACTGCAGAAACTCTCTTAATGTCCTCTTTCCTTCCAGCTCTATTGCAGGAACTGGCAAGGCATGTGCCTCTCTTCCTTATTATCGGACTGAGCACATCTGAAACACAACCTTCCCTTTCCAATGCAACCTACATCTGCCCTGCATTCTCCTACACTAGCCCCCTCCTGGTGCCTAAGAGATGTCCAATTCCAGAAAAACTCCGGGAGAGATGCTGTAATGAATGGTTTGTCCCTCTGCAGCGGACTACCCAAGGGCTGGGACTAGGTTCATCTAGTGGAGACCCCAAGGGGTTTCTCAATACACATTCTTATTTTAATGCACCAGAGAGGCAGGAGGCACAGCTCAGAAGCTTGCAACTGTATTTTCTTTGCTAGGGACTGTTTCGTGTATGAAGAACTATGTTTTATTTACATGCCCTTTTCACTGCACAGGAGATGCTCAAAAGTTTGCAACTGCACTTTGAAAGGAACCATGTTTTGTCTACTACTATTTATCATTTTTTAAATGCTCCTAGGCATATGCAATGCTGTACAGACACATATGTAGCAGTGGCTTCACCTCTATTCCTCTTTACTACCTCAATACTCCAGGCTGCATTTTTTTGGGCCTCCACCTGGTTTGGGTCCACCCTTAACGGAGTTGGGTTTTAGCCTTCCTATAAAAGGGGGTGGGCAATACTGTTGTTGCAGAGGGATCCGGAGATCTTGGAGAAGCTGGAGTCTACCTTGACATTCAGGGTCTGAGCTTGCTGTGTTTGGTAGCCTCAAGGCCCGCCAATTAAGGACGTATTGTTAGACACTGAGAGGGGTCCCCATTTGTTTACATTTTTAATCAAGCCTCCCTGCTGCCCCCGCATCCCCCCTGCCTATTTGCACTCATAATACTCGTTACCTCCCCCCCCCCCCCCCCCAATCTGGATCCTTGTCAAGATCTCTTACCTGCTCCCAGCATTTCCAGCACTGATCTGCCATGACGGGCGCTGGAAGCATATGCTACCTGCAGCTGGTTGGCTGATGGGTGGCTCCTGCCTCCTTCCAGCCTTTCACTCCTCAAAACTTGCTACGCTCAGAGCCCCTTGTTTTCTTGTGGCAGAATTTTCAAGATTCTGCAGCAAGAGTTGCCAACTTCTTTGTCAGATTTTTCAAAATTCTGTGGCACTTATGTGGTAAATTAGCATAATTGTGCATATATTTAATTTAAATAATGCATTTCTTTTTTTTACTTTATAAAAATAAAGTTGTTTTCTGACATTTCTGTGTCCAGTTAATTTGGTTCTTTATTAGAGGAAAAAGGGATTTTACTGAATGGCTTGGAAAGGAAAGAAGAGAAGGGATCTGGGATTGGGAAGAGAGGAGAGGAGAGTGCAGAGGAGGAATCTGGAGAAGGAACCTTAGGTAGGAGGGGTAGAAAGAGAAGGGATGGAGAAGGATAAATTCAGGGAGAATAAGGAAAGAGAATGGGAGGAGAGGAGAGGAGGGAGGGGAGAGAAGAGGGTCAGGAGTGGGATAGAAGAGGATCAAGTTCAAATTGCAATGCTGGGGCCTGCAGGGGTGTAGGAGGCACTGCAAGACTGCTTGCCTCCTCCTCATATTAACTTAAAGAACAGGTGAATGAGGGGATCACGGGGCAGGGGTGGGGGCATGGTGGGAAAAATTGCTCCTCTCACACTGCCACCAATGATTTTCTTCTGGAGCAGGTAGGTGGGAGAGGGGCAATGTGCCAAGCACATCCCACTGCCATCAACTCATTTTTTGAGAAGGTCCCTGGTCTCCTGCAGTAATCTGGCCTGGCCAAATCCACAGCAAGGGCTGAATTTTGTGGTCATTAATGTGGCTGTGGAATTGCAGGAGACCAAGGGCCTAGGCTGGGCTAGTTCAGTCCCTCTTTCCACAAAATGCGCTTGGGAATCCAGTGACTTCAGTATCTCTCTCTGCGGAAGCCAGAAAGAACAGATCATATCCAGCAAAAAAAAAAAAAAAACAACAACAAAGAAACAAACAGAAGCCGCAACTTTAATACTACCATAGTAGTATGACCGACTGAGAGCAGCATGCATCTTGTTGATGTTTATGTGTGAAAGGCTGCAGGCTGGACATTAACTGAATGAGTCGAGCTGATGAATATTCAGAAAGGATGAAGCTGCTGCAAGTTGGTTTAGGACTGGCAGCAAGCACAAAATGTTAGCCAGCCCTTAGGGGAGCACTCAGTGAGGGAGCATATGAGTAGCAGCCCAACAGCGTGAAGCTCACCTCCCAAGGGAGATAGAGGTTAAAGAGCATGCTGCCATTTAACTGAACTGCAGCAAAGAAAAAAGCGGACAATGCAGCTATGTAACATGAGCCACCGGCCCAGGAAACCCAGAATGAGATTGAAAGGTTTGTCAGACCCTTTATTTATTTATTTATTTATTTATTTATTTATTTAAAATAATTTATATACCGGAGGTTCCTGTATAATATACATATCACCCCGGTTCACAAAGAACAGTAACTATCGCTACAAATAGCGGTTTACATAGAACAGAATAAAAGAAGTTTTACATTGAACAAAAACTAAGTAAACAAGTTTTTACATTGAAGTCAGCATGTGTAAATTTCTGATTAACAAAGGAAGAAAAAAATAGATCTGAATAACTCGTTGTGGGCTTGAAAAGACTTTTCTTCGTGTTCTTGGCTCTAGGGGAAAGCTTGTTTGAAAAGCCAAGTCTTAAGTTTCCCTTTAAATGTAGAGTGGCATGGTTCCAAACGAAGGTCTGGAGGGAGCGAGTTCCAAAGTGAAGGGCCCGCTGTGGATAATGCACGTTTCCTCAGAACGGATTTCGCAGGTTGTGTGATTAGTCTGTTCTGATAGGCGCTTCTGGTTGGTTTCACAGATGTGTGTAATTGAATTTGGAATGTTAGGTTGAGAGGTGCGATGTTGTGTAAGGCCTTATGTATCATCATTAAAGACTTGAACTGGATCCTGTATTTAATTGGAAGCCAGTGGAGATGGTGGAGAATTGGGGTGATATGATCTCTCTTTTTGGCATTTGATAGAATTCTTGCAGAGGCGTTTAGGACCATCTGAAGTGGTTTGATGGTGCATGCTGGAAGGCCTAGGAGGAGAGAGTTACAGTAATCCAGCTTTGGGAGTATGATGGCTTGTAAAACCATGCGGAAGTCTCTGTATAGGAGGAGAGGTTTGAGTTTCTTTAATGTTTGAAGTTTAAAGAAACATTCTTTTGTTGTGTTGTTGACGAATTTGTTGAGACTGAGTCTGTTGTCTATGATGACTCCCAGGTCTCTAACTTGTTGCGTGGTGGAGAGCCCTGCGGTGACCGGATGTTGATTAGTGTTAGAATGTGAGGAAGGGGTATAGTTTTCAGGAGTTATAATGAGGATTTCAGTTTTGTTTTTGTTTAGAACCAAGTTGAGGCTGGTGAGTAGATTGTTGATAGCTGACAGACATTTATTCCAGAATGATATGGCTTTGTGTATGGAATCTTCTATAGGGATGAGGATTTGAATATCATCCGCGTATAGGTAATGTCTTAGCTTAAGGTTAGTGAGAAGTTGACAAAGTGGGAGTAGATAAATATTGAAAAGAGTCGGGGAGAGGGATGATCCTTGTGGTACCCCCCTTTTGGATTCGATGGTGTGGGACTCTTTGTTATTTATCTTGACCTTGTATGTTCTGTTCTCCAAAAACGATTTGAACCAGTTAAAAGCTACTCCTGCAATGCCGATGTCTATTAGGCGTTGCAGGAGGCATGAGTGGTTAACGGTATCAAACGCTGATGAAAGATCCAGGAGAGCGAGGAGGCAAGGTTGGCCCTTTTCTAGGTTGAAAATGATAGTGTCTGATAATGATGTTAATAATGATTCGGTATTCATAGACTTACGAAAGCCAAATTGGTTTGAGGTGAGGATGTTGTTTTCGTCAAGATATTCTGTAAGTTGTTTGTTTACAACTTTCTCCATAACTCTGGCAATCAACGGGAGGTTTGCTATGGGTCTAAAGTTTGCTGGGTCTGAGGTGGGTAAGTTGGGTTTTTTGAGGAGCGGCTTGAGCATGGCTAACGAGTTGGTTCGGGACATGTCCTTGAGAGAAGGAGCAGTTAATAATGTCTGCTAAAGGTTTGGCTATGGTGTTGGAGATCAGACACAGTTTGTTGTATGGAATATGGTCTGATGGATGGGAGGATGGTTTTATCTTCTTGAGAATATTCTCTATTTCTAGAGTGGATGTGAGCTCAAAAGTGTTGAGCACTGTTAGTGAAGTGTTAGGTTGTTTGACATTTGGGTGCGATGGTTGTTGACCTGTTGGGAGTGGTGGTTGAGCGGTTGAATGAGGTGTTTGTTGAGTGGGTGATTGCGAAGATTGGGGGGTAAGGTTGATTACGTGTTTTGGATGTGTAGATGGTCCCTTGAGGGGGGCTAGAAGTGAAGTGATTTTTACTTTACTGTGAAGATGTTTACTTTACTGTGAAGATGCTTAAATGACCATTGAATAGATGAGTCAGAGACTCAGGTAGGAGATTTGCATGTCACAGCCCCCTGGATTGTTGGTAACTTGCAGTGAAATATCACTTTAAATCAAAGGATAGCAAAATCCTAAATTGCAGAACTATAACTGGAAAAGGCCTACATTGGAGAATTCTGAATGAGAGAAGGATTTGAAGAAAAATGTACTGAAAAACAAACAGATTCTCACCCTGACTAACAAGGGGAGTCAGACCCTTGGGTCCCTAGTTCTCAGACAACAGAAAAAAAAGGCCAGGCAGGATGGAAGGGTGTGCACACATTCACTATCCATGGTCCTACCTAGGTCTTGGCCTTTTGGCTCAGAGAAGGTGACCCATCCAGGCTGGGTAACGGCGAATGACTGGCTATGAGCTTAGTGGAGCTAAAATCACTGAAAGCTGAAACTGCAGAGGGCCTGAATCATTTAACATTAAACAAGCCATGAGCTTAGTAGAGCTGTAAATCCAAGCCAGGGAAAACCCTCCTTCCAAGGGAGAAGAACTGAAGGACAGTGGCAGATCCAGAGGTGCAGCAGTCCCCCAGGGGGACGGGGACCCCAGTGGCAGATCAGGAGGTGACACTGGCTCCCCCATTTGCAAGGGGACCCCAGTGTCAGATCGAGCAGTGCCCCAGGAGGGTGTGAACCCCTGCGGCACATCGAGTGATCCCCCAGGAAGAAGGGGTCCCCAGCGGCAGGTTCAGAGGCACAGTTGGGTTCCCCAGGAGGGTGTGGACCCCAGCAACATTCCAGGAGGCGGAGTCAGGTCCCCCAGGATGGTGTGGAACCCAGTGACAGACCAAGAAGCAGAGTTAGGTCCCCAGGAGTGTATGGACCCCAGTGAGGCTGGGAAGCGGAGTCAGGTCCCCAGGAGGGCATGGGCCCCAGCGTTGGCATGACCTTTCAATGGCATGCAAGCAGCACCAAGGAGATGGCAGCAGTTTAGATACAACAGACCCCCAGGCCAACTCTGCCTACCAACCCAGTTGCATCTTTTTACAGGAATGAGACTTGGGCAAAAAGGGGGAGGATAATAATTACACTTGATTAAGTGGGAACTCAAGAGGTCCCTTCTACTCTATATGGTGGTATACTGTGGGGGCCAACAACCCCAAATTGACAAATATTAAATGTTCTTGCTATCTTGTACAAATGTACATATTTGGGTGGCCATATACTATTAACCACAAGTAGATAAGTGTGCTGTTTGACATACTATTTGCGATGTACATAGTCATGTAGAAATGTATATATTTATATAGTCTGATAAACCTGTATATACCTGTGCCTTGTGCACAGACCCATTTGTTTTCCTGGGGTGAAGGGAGGGAAATCCCACCCACTAACATTTTCTTCCCCAGGTGGAGGCACCAGGTGCCAAGAAAGTGAGGAACGATGGAGTCCGCCCTAGGTGGGGACTCCTGTCAGGTCGGTCCCAGACCCAGGAAAGCCCCACAAGTCAAGGAGTCGTTACATGCGTAAAAGTGTGTGTACCTGCATCAGAGTCAGTATGTGTGTGTGTGTGTGTGCGCACGCGCACAGGTGTGACAAAATGAGAGCAATTGCGTGTGCGTAGCTGTGGCAGAGTGAGAGCAAGGGTGTGTTTGTATTTCTGGTAGAGTGAGTGCAAGAGTGTGTGTGTGTGTGTGTGTGTGTGTGTGTGTGTGTAATTGTGGCAGAGTGAAAGCAAGTATGGGTGTGTAATTGTGATAGAGTGGGAACAAGTGTGTGTGTGAACTGGTAGACTGAGAGCAAGTGTATATGTGACAAAGTTGTGGCAGAGTGACAGCATGTACCAACCAAGTTTCCTATATCTGAAAAAGCAGGGCTGACCTTAGAAGGACGGGGGACTCTGGGTGAATCAACTGTAGCAGGGCCCTGGAACATTGATGAGTGTGACTCCATCCTCAAGCTGACAGGTTATCATAATGTTGAGGATGGGGCTGCCACGGTGTCGTAAGGCCAAGGGTGGTCACTCATATTCACCCCTCCCCTCACCCAAGTACATCCCTGTGAAAAAGAATATATCTGTCTCAGTGTGTGTGTGTGTGTGTGTGCTAATAATGTGAAAATTTGTGAGTGTAATTTTGCGTAAGTGTGTGTGTGTGTCAGAGAAAGTGAGCAAGAATGTGTGTGATACCCCTGACCCATACCAATCTACACTAATCTTAAGGTGACTAGAAATCAAATTTGCCAGCTGTGTTGGCACCACCGAATAGCTATGTTTTTCTAGCTACTTTTTACCCAATCTGGATACTTTTTACAGTGCATCTAGTGACTTTCGTCAGGTAGGAGATGGCAACACTGCCGAGGATAGCAGGTTGGTTTGAGCGAAGTCTTTAAGCTCTTCTCTCATCATTTGTAAGTTTCTGGTGCTGTTGCAAGGTAAGAAAAACGATGATTACCTTTTACAGTGTATAGATTTCTTGAGGTTATATTGTGAGAGGGGTGGCTAATGCACACATGACTACAATATTTAGCATAGGTGTGGTGACGCTCCCCTCAGTGTGAGGTTCTGGTTGTGAAGCCTGTTCTGGGCAGGGGTGTTATGGCCGAGGACATGGTGGCACTCCCACTGGGCAAGGGAGTCATGCATTTTAACTCATGGTAAACACCGGCTCTTCCAGATGATAACAGCGGGGCATGTTGCTCAGCAAGGGCAGGCGATATTGAGTGCAGGTATAGGGAGAACGTTTCTGAAAACCTCCTTAAAGCTGATGGATTGGACATCTCCTGGCTCCTCTTTTCAGGGGTCTGAATGGAGACAGAGGCTTGACCTGGCCGTGCTTCTCACTTTGTGGGGTGTGATCGAGGGAAACAGAGGTGTTCCAGCCTTCTCTATGTTCCCATATCATATATTGAACCATTCCCTCTCCTCATGTTTCATTAAATAGGATTTGATTGTTTGCAAAGTCAGAGGCAAAAAATACTAGGTATCCTCCACAGTCTGGGCTAACTACAGCTTCTCCATCTGGGCTTAAATCAGGTGGAGGAGCTGACTCTGGGCTGCAGAAAAGAAGAAGGAAGAGGAGAGCAAATATGAAAAAGCAAAATACGTAAAAAAAATAAACATAAGAAAAAAAGGTATTCTGCTGTCACTTATTACGTTAGCCATCTATGCTTCGCTGATGCTTACCTCTTGTATTAGCTGTGTCAGCCTGCTGGTCCTATTCCATAGCTTACATTTGCAAGTCTGGAAACTCTGCAGTGCTACACATTCCAATAGCTCTAAAATTGTCCTTTCTATACACTGCGATTTTTTAAAACTCTTAGTATTTTCTCAATCCCCACCCCTCCTTTCCATATTAATACGGTATGTACTACTTTGGTAACGCATGCAAACATTGTCTGGCCAATAAAGTTATCTGAGTCTGAATCAGAGGACTTGCTCAGGCTCAGCTGATTGGTTGCAGGAAACCAGGAAGTGGGTGTGGAAAAGCAGCCGGGCACGGTGGGCTGGATTGAACGGAACTTTAAACTGTCCCCTCTTCACTTGCAAGTTCTTGGTGTTGTTACATGGTAAGAAATGAAAAAAGATCGCACGCTTTTGCAGATTTTGGATTTCTTGCTGTTATATGGGGGGGGGGGTCCTAGTGCACGCATGAATACAATATTTAGTATAGGTGTGGCGACACTGCCCTAGGTGCGAGGGTCTGAAGCGGCCGAGGACACGTTGGCGGCGCTCCCATTGGACGAGGAAGTCACGCCCTTTAGCTCGTGGCAGGCGCCGGTTCTTCCAGCTGACAGCGGCGGCGACGAGCGGCTCAGCGGCAGAGACGGGCGGTACCGAGCTCAGGTATGGGGAAGAAGGCGCGGGGTTCGGGCTCTCTCTCCTTACAGCTGACGCATCGGACGGGTCTCGGCTCCTCTCTTCGTGGGGTTGGGGGAGTGAATGGAGATAGAGGCACGAGCGGGCCGTGCGCCTCGCTCTGCGGGGTGAGATCGGGGGATAGAGAGGAGTCCCAGCCTCGGCTGTGCGCCGTTGAGCTGCTCCGTCTCACGTTCTGTTGAATAGGATTTGATTTGATTGTGAAGTCTGAGGCAAAAATACCGTTTGGCTTAGCCACAGCTCTTATATCCGGACCCAGATCAGATGGAGGAGCTGTCTCTGTGCTGCAGAGCAAATATAAAAAAAAAAATCAAAATACGTAAAGAAAAATTTAAAACAAGGAAAAAGAGAAATGAAAGGATTTTTTTTTTTTGTCTCGTGTGTCTTAAAATTTGGGCTGGTTCTTAAGTTTTTTTCTAAAATTACATCCACCCCTTCAACTTTAAGCCTCTTGCCATGACCCCTTGGTTGTAGAACAGCCTTTTCTGCTAAATTAACTTAATGTTATATTAAGCATGAATGTATATGCGTATATAATATGTGTGTTTTGTATCTTTATATTTATGTATCTCTCATTTGGTGTTAGAGTAATAGAATATGATCACAAATAAGTTCAATTGAAAAGGAAAAATAAAACCTCAGGATTTTGCACCTCTTTTCTCACTTTGCATCTTTTTTATAGCCCCCCCCCCCCCCCCATACACACACCCCTATGCTCCTTGCCTTTGGCAAGGCTGCATCAGCAGGTGAGCCCAGCAAGGGTCCAGGAGATACGGTAGTTGCAGGTCTGACATCACTTTGCCTTGCAGTCATGAGTTTAAGCTTCTGCAGTTGTCAATTGAAGATTCTTTGTAAATTTTCTATAGTCTGAAACGTCTTTTATTTGGAAATGGTTATTTTAGTCTAATACCTGTTTTCTCTGCATTTTTTCTTTTTTTTTTTTCCAGCTGGAAACCTGCAGTTTTCCATTGGCTTTATGTATGAATTAATATCCTGTACAGCAGTGTTTCCTAACCAGTGTACCTTCAGACTTGATTTGGTATGTCACAGAAAAATCACCACTGCCTGATGTTCAGATCCAGACCAGCACTTGGGCCCTGCTCTTAGCACCTTGCAGCTACAAGTGATACCAGTGATGTAGAAGTCAATATTCAAAAGTATTTAACTGGATAAATCGGAAGTTATCCAGCTAAATTAAGATTTGGGCACTTATCCAGCTCAGTTCTAGTCGGCTAATAAGTTAGGGGGGCTAGAATTTAGCTTGATAAGTTAGGAGGGCTCTAGGGGTGAAAATGGGAGGAGTTGTTAGCCGACTAACAGGCTGGCTAAACTCTGGTCTGGACAAAGAGCTGTCCTAAAGTTAGCTGGCTAACTTTGAGATAACCGGTCATATTCAGTTATTCATATGCACTATTTAGTATCCCTCCAAAGTTAGTCGGATAACTTTATCTGGCTAACTTTGTTGTCCGGGCAGTGATTAAATATGGACCTCGTATTTGCTCCTTTTTGAAAACGTATAAACATGCATGTCGCCTCTTCCTAGCTACAGCCTGAGCCCTGGGATGTAATTAATGGACAGCATGAAGGCCACAAATAACTGAACCCTGCCTTTTGTGCACGTGCGCTGCCTCCTTTGAGTCTTTTCACTCTTTGTCCTTTCACAGACTGAGTGAGATGGTGAGAGCGTGCACCGAGCACTGGATGTAACTTACTCTGAGTGTTGGGAGTAGCAGCAGTGAAGGTGCTCTGGCAGCCACATGTGACAGCCAGAGTAACTAACGTAGGCCTAGAGCCTCTAAGCTGTGGTGTTTTTTTACGGGAGGGGTCCCACTATTGCAGAGGGGTGTTGCTACGATAATAGAGCTCCTCCATCGAAATAAATCAAGTCTTGCAGCCAAAAATCATGGGGCAAAAAAAAAAAAAAAAGCTTAGCAGCCCTTTAATGCAATGATGGCCCCAACCTCAAGGAACCACCATCACCTTAATGCCCCCCCCCCCAAAAAAAAAGTGCCGTCACAATGGAGACCTGGCAGCCCTGACTCCCTAAAAGTTTAAAAATAGAGGAATGGCGGTGGCACTGGGCCCCCCCAAGATCCAGTATTAAGTAGGGTCCCGGACCTCCAACACTTCCTTCCCCTCCCCGAAAGTCCAAGATTAAGCAGTATCCTGGGCCGCTGACACCCCCCTCTCCAGAAAGCTCAAATACCAAAAAAAAGACCCCAAGCCCTGCACCCCTCAAACCTTTAAATCAAGTTGCAGGTCCTGCATTGTGGCTGGGGCACATCCTAGCACGTGGCCCATTTAGTGCCATTTTTCAAATCACATGCAAAGAAGGTCACTGTAATAGGAAAGGGTAGAAGGGCAAAGATATGCAAAATATCGCATATATTATGTGATATTGCTGCGCTAGTGCCCTGTTGTGTGATATACACAGTTTAAAGCATGTTACAGCACTGTAGCAGCTTGATGCATGCATCACACTGACATCTCCCTTATCCTGCACTGCTTATAGATGGAGCTAATCCATCATGATGCATTCTCTTCCCCCCTCTCTTCCTCCATTTTAACATTTAGAAGAAAGACTGATAGGGCTTCCCTGGTTCTTCTTTTGATGAATGAGTCCTCTCCATGTCCACACTACTGCTCTGTGGAAACTGGTGTGCCACATAACAACTACCGGTATGTTAATTGAGGCATGCCTTGAGCTTGAAAAGGTTAGGAAACATGGCTGTAGAGCCAAATTTAAATGTTAGTGAACACAAAAGCTTGGTGCAGAAAGCAGCCTAGCTGATATAATAAATTTTGTGACAGATTGAACCCTCTCTCTTCATGCTTTTCTTCTACAATACTGACTGCTTTTACCATTTAGCAATGCCAGCGCTTTGACTGGAGTTGTCATGGCAGGCAACTGCGGTTGTGTTGAGTTGAATGGAGCTGGCTGTGGGCTGCCATGACAACATTGGGCAAGCCCCCCAAAATGTCTGGGAACAGTAAAATAGCTGTTACAGTACAGCAGTGAATTAACTGAGTGTACAGCAAAAATGGTACAAATAGCCTCAATGAAGCTTACTTAGCCAGTAATGTCCTGAGTCCAAGAATGAGCAGCTTCATCCAACACTTAAAGCACCGGTTCATTCATTCTTCACCAGAACAAATCATCCAGAATTCCAATATGCACTTTGTACTTGAACAAAAAGCTCTGTTGGGGAAGATATTTTCCTCCTTTAGGTAACAGACACCCTCAGTCTTACTTTCACAGTGATTTCCAGTGTTCACTAACTCCTGTTTTGGGAATCGCTGTTCAGGAGAGATTAATGGTGCTACACTTTATAATGCTTTTTTCTTACAGAAAAAATCACTTATGTATTCGCTCTGTCTGTGTACACATTATCTCCCGAAACTTTAAACCTACAACAGCCAAAAAGAGGGCAAATAGGCTTTCTGTCTTCGCCTCTTGGAAGGTAGTTAGGCCCTGGTGGGGCCATCCCTTCTGGTGCTTGAGGCTCTCGAGCAGAGGGTCGGGGACGCTGTTTTTGCTCGTATCCCTGGCTGGACAGGACTGATACCCAGGGGTCCCGGATCACTCGCCATGAGGGATCACT
This sequence comes from Rhinatrema bivittatum, assembly GCF_901001135.1. NCBI lineage: Eukaryota > Metazoa > Chordata > Amphibia > Gymnophiona > Rhinatrematidae > Rhinatrema > Rhinatrema bivittatum. The sequence goes on from NC_042617.1 coordinate 370,043,148, forward strand.
TGAGCCTGTTGCCTCTTCATTGAGCCTGCTGCATTATTTCAGGAAAGTGCCTCCTTTTCTGTTTGCTTATTTTAAAATTTTATTCAACAAAAAAAAAAGGTTTTATTGTTTTTCCTTTAGGGCACCATGGAAGCCATCGGAAAGCACAGGGACAGCCTTCTCCTTTTTTATTTCGGTCCCTTATTTCGGCAGACGGCTCACAGCAGATTGGTTTGCTCGTTCCTCCGGCTCTTGTTGCCTCTCTCCCTTCCACTTCGGTTGGCCCGGGTTTCTTCTGAGTTGCTGCATAGTGCGACCGTTATGGCCTGCTGGGACACGCGGTTGCATCTTTCCCAAGCCGGCCTTTGCTCCCGATGCCTTCCCGGAGGGGAGGGAATGTCGGGGAGAAACACGGGTGGCATGAGCAGTGCTCGTTGCGATTCGGGGAAACAGTCTATGGCACGGTCAGTGCCTGAGGGCTTGTTCTCGCTCAATGTGGGAATGGTGGCCATGTTGTCACATTTTCGTTCGGCCGCACAGGCCGCAACAGAGAATAGCAATCTCCCTCCCTTGTTGTCTCCGGAGGTTCAGGCCTCCAGGGAAGGTTGTCCGGATGCTGGGGGCCCGCCTGGGAACGATGACCCTGAGCTTAATCTGATATGTCCTTTTCTCCGATTTCGTTTTTTTGCTTTATCCACACGTCGGGCCACCTTTTTGTGTTGTGGAATGGTGCCAAGAAAGGGCATAAAGCTTTGAAAGCGACTGTTGTGAGGTGGTTGAAAGAGGCTATTAATTCCGCCTTGATCCAGAGGGTCTACGGGTGCATTCTACTTGATCTCAGGCAGCTTCTTGGGCCGAGTATCAATTGGTCTCTCCTCAGGAGATCTGTAGGGTGGCTACTTGGAAGTCGTTGCACACTTTTGCCAGTCATTATTGTTTGGATGTCCAGGCCCCGGGGGCAGAAAATTTTGGTGCGAGTGTGCTGCGAGCGGGACTTCCCAGTCTCACCCTACTTAGGGAAGCTTTACTACATCCCAGGAGTCTGGACTGATCTGGGTACTGCTGGAGAAGTTAAGAAATCTTAAGTTTAATTGGTGTTATTTTCGAGAGATTCTATCCGTCTAGTTAATATCTCCCTATCCTTAACCACAGCGGCATGAGATTCCTGATTTTTTTTTTTGACACGTTCTTCAAACCCTTTAATTCTATCAACAGAATCTTTAATTTGTTTTTGTGTTTGAAAAAATTCTTGTTGATTCCCAGCTCTTAACACATCTACTTTGCCTTCCAACCCTTTAATATTTGACAACATCCCAGCCATCATTTCCCACAAAATGTCTAGTGTTACCACTGCAGGACGAATGAGAGGTCCTGGGAATATACCACTGGTTAGTTGTTCCTCTTCCCCACTTAGGGAAGTCAGTGGCTCCAGTCCCCTTGCTCCTCTCTCTGGAGTCAAGCCAGCGATAGCAATAATCCCAGGAATATAGATAATGATGTTTCAGGGAGATCTTACAGATTTTTTAGAAGAATCTACCGCTCATGTTATTGACTGGGGAACTTTATTGGTAGCTTTTTCTTTTATAAATGACTAGCCGTTAAGCCCGTAACAACGGGCTACATTTAAAAAAAAAATTTTGGTCCATTTCCTTCCCCCTCCCTCCCTCTCTCCTCCCTCCCACTTCTCCCCTCTATTCTCCCTCCCTCTCACCTTCCCCCTCTATTCTCCCTCCCTCTCACCTTCCCCCTCTATTCTCCCTCCCTCTCTCCTCCCTCCCCCCTCCCCTCAGTCACTCCCCCTCTCTCATTCCCCTCCCATTTCAACTCATCCACAGCCTAAAAACCCAGCCACCCTTCCTCTCGTGCGCGCTGCCGCCGCTGGACCTAGCAACCCAGCGCCATTTTTTTTTTTCGGGCACTCTGGCCGACATGCTCGCCAGCAGGAAAGTGGCTTGGGCAGAGGCGGCGCCGGGCCGGCAGGTGGAACCGGAAGCTCAGGGGGAGGGGGAGAACAACTCTCCCCGCACCTAAAAACCCAGCCACCCTCCCGCGCACGCGCCGCCGCCGCTACTGCTCCTCCCGCTGCTGCCGCCGCTCCTACGGACCCAGCACCATTTTTTTTTTTGGGCACTCTGGCCGACGTGCTCGCATGCGCAGTAGAGCTGCTCTCTACTGCGCATTTGCGGCATGTCGGTCAGGGCTCCCTTATCTAGTAGATATTAATCAAATAATGAAAAAATATTTCAATAAATACCCTATTAAGTATTTGGGAAAAACCAGTTAAAATATTCCCACACTTAGCAATATCTACACAAGTAAGGTGGAAAGCCTTTATAGCTTTCCACCAGGAAGTAATTTCAATGGGTTTCTCATTTTCGTTGCGTTTCCCATGTATCTGATTAAGAAACAAGATGATTTGTACATTTTCTTTATACCCAAACAGTTAAAAAAAAACTTTTTAGAACAAAGGAAATTCCCAACCTCATCCCCAGTGTCTGGTCAATAAATGTAGAAAGTAGTGCAGGTTCTATGCTAATAGCCTTTACTTATGTGTTCTTCCTCCCCCCTCCCATCCACCAGGCTTCCCATTCCCACTTTCATCTATTACTCTCTCCCCCCTACCCTTGGTTCAGTTGCCCTCAACTTATACCTCTGGCGAGCTTCGCTCCAATTTCAAAAAAATGTACTTAAGCATGCACCTACAACCCTAGGCTAACTTCGGCCTAATTATTAATTGTAATCAATGCAATCATTATTACTGTTTGCTATTTCGAGACCCACTGTTTTAATCGTTATTTTTATAGTTGGTGACTCATGGCTTACTGTTTCATGTTCATGTTTATCTTAACTGTTTAACTGTTTAATGTAAAAAGCCCCGGCCAGATAAGCCCCGGGCGAGTTGCCGTTCTTTGTGAACCGGATTGATTTGTATCTCATACAGGAATTTCGGTATATAAAAATTATAAATAAATAAATGTATTATTTAGCTTGTGAGCTCTCCCCTTAGATTTCTCCCACCATGCAGACCGCTCTCATTTTGTTTTGATATTATTAATGGTATTGGTACTAAGAGGTTTTTTTTTCTTTTGTAAAATGATAATATTATCATCTTAACATATTGTGATGGTTACCAAGCCATGTCTTTTCGATTGCAAACTATTGAACAAGTTTGTATTGTTTGAAAATTTATAAATAAAGAATTAACAAAACAATTTGGTTCTTACCTGCTAATTTTCGTTCCTATAGTACCACAGATCCATCCAGTGTCCCACTCTTGATTAGCAAAGGGTACTGGGAGAGTCTGTTTTTGCTACATGTTCTCTGAAGACCACAGGTTTTGTTGGTCCTACACATGTTTTTGGTGTAAGGAAATTTGTTGTTGAATGTTTTTAGGGTTACCCTCTTACCCCTGCTTTTTTGGGGGAGTTTGCATAGTTTACTTTTTTTTTCTGGCTTGGGGTACAGATTAATACTGAGGGACTGCAGGTGGCAGTGTCAGTAAAACTTTCTCTGTGTCCATCTGCTGGAGGGGAGGGAAAACCCAGAAGTCTGGATTGATCTGTGGTCCTACAAGAACTAAAATTAGCAGGTAAGAACCTATTTTCCTATAGCTTTCGAAGGGTGGTCACAAGTTAGTCCAATAAAAAGATTACTTCTTGTATGATGACCTTTTTATTTCTACATATCTAACGGAACTAACATGGCACATGCACTGTTTTATTCTGTGGTATTCTAAAATTCTATGGTACAGACAAGCCACACTGAAACCTCTGAGGGTTTCTTACAGGATTTTTTTTAATGTATCTTTTCATTCTAAATATCTTTCTGCCCCTACTTTTGTTCAGTAGGTATGGATTTTGCTACAATTGTGAAGCTTTCTGCACAGCATGCAAAGCCTGCAGGCCTTATTCTTCAATATGGGACCGCAGGGTTTCGTACAAAGGCAGAACATCTGGACCATGTCATGTATCGCATGGGTTTATTGGCTGTGCTAAGGTCCAAACAGACTACATCCACTATTGGTGTTATGGTTACAGCATCCCACAACCCTGAGGTAAGAATGTGTGGGAATGGTGCTTCTCTGTTTGCATTCTGTCCCTTCTGCTGTTGCTCCCTTGGAAGACTATTTAGAGTTTGGAACTAGAAATGTGCTTCTAGTCCATCCATCCCAGAAGTGGCTGCAGATATTGGTCAGAAGTACTGAATTGTAAAGTGCTCCAGAATCTTCTTTAGAATGAAAAATGATGTCCAAGATTTAAAAAAAAACAAACTAGCCTCATTGTGTGTTTTTAATTTTAAATTTTTATATATTATTTTTTTGTGTTTAGGAAGATAATGGAGTAAAATTGGTTGATCCTTTGGGTGAGATGCTGGCAGCAGCGTGGGAGGAGTACGCTACTAGTCTGGCAAACGCAGAAGAGCAAGACCTAGCCACTGTGTTGAGAGACATCAGCCAGAAAGAGAGCGTGAGCCTGCAGCAGGATGCCTTTGTAGCTGTCGGCAGAGACACAAGGTACACAGTGTACCTTTGGCTGATGCTTTGGGAGAGGGGTTTGGATTTAAGCTTTGTCTTTTCAAATTTGAGCTCAAGATATACATTTAGGTTCAATAGGTATTTCCCTGCCCCAGAGGGCTTTCAGTTTGTTAGTACCTGAGGCAATGGAAAGTTAAAGTGACTTGTTCAAGATCACAAGGAGTGTCGGCGGAAGAAGCAGGATTTGAACCCTGGCCTTCCTGGTTTTCAGCCCACTGCTCCACTGCTTCAGGTTTCAAGTTTGCAGCTTTTCCCAGGGAAGGAACCATATGTCTTATGACTAAACAGTGATAGATTGTTTAACTCTATAATGCAAAATACAAAGTTAAACTTTCAACTATCATGCACTAGCTCAGCAAAAATTCTCCATTGATTCTTGTCACGTTGGAAAAAAAATCTTTGGATTGCATGACTGGGGTCAAATAAGCTGAGGTTTGTAAAATAAAATCACATTCCCTGTACATACCTGGATCAGTCCAGACTCCTGGGTTTTGCCCCCCCCCCCTCTAGCAGATGGAGACAAAGAAGTTTTGAAACAAAACTCCGCCTTATGTAGGATGGTGCCACCTACAGTCCGGCAGTATTTCTCTGTCTCCAGCAGATGGTGGAGGTGCAAGGCCTACAGTCTGTGCTGATTGCTTAGTGGAGTTAGTTCTGTGAGTTTGAGAGTGTTCGGTTGGTAAAACTTTTTTACTTTGATTTAAATTAAAAAAAAAAAGCAGTTTCTGTCCTGAGCCTCCCAGGGGGTTTGTAAGGTCCTGAGGGGACCATCCCCCCCGCTGGTTGTTGAGGCAGCTGCATTACAGGGTCGAGGGCCCGCTTGTTCCAAGCTAGCAGCTCTGGGTGCGACACCGGGGAGCCCGGTTCACTCCACCCCGCTGGATCAGGACCGTGGACCACTGCCGGGCAAGCCTTGAAAGAAAATCAAAACTTTTTTTTTTTTTTTTAATTTTCTGTCAGAGTAACCGTGGCTGCGGCTCTCTTCCCTCCCTGACTTGGCGCTTGGGCGGACCGCGATAATTTTTCTATTTTTTTTACAGAATCGAATTTTAGCTTTCTCAGGCCCGCTGCCCGATGCCGCGCTCATCTGCGTGCCTCACATGTGGCTCGGCCCACGCGCGTCTTTCTCGGGATGGGCTGTGCTCAGCGTGTCTTCCCAGGGGGGAGGGTTCCTCCGGGGCCGCGAAAATGGTTAAAGGCAAGGTTGCCCGAGCTCCTTCAGTGTTAGCTGCACCGAGATCAGCTGAGGCAGATCTGTTCCCGCTGAGCGCGGGAACGGAGGCCATTTTGGAGTGTCTTAGATCAGCAACTCGTGCAGCTATGGGGGAGGGGATTCTCCCGCCTCCTCTCTCTCCTCAGGCAGGGTTTCCTGGAGGGAGCGAACCTTTACAGCCTCTCACCTGCAACAGAGGATAGCCTCGAGGGGGCTTCTGACTCCTCCTCCTCTTCCTCCTTCTCCTCGGAATTTATTTTATTTCTCCATAAGGCTTTTAAAGCCAGGAAGGAAAGAAAGCTGCAGGCTGGGGGTAAAACTTCCTCTAGTGGTCTTAAGTCTCTTTCTCGAAAGCGGTCTAAGTCTAAGGGAGTCTCTGCGTCCTCCAAAGCTAAGCGCCCTTTGTGTACAGGGGCTCATCAGACCAATACTGATTCCATGGGTCAGGATACGGATCCAGGGGACCAGGACCCGCAGGGCAAGCCTCCGATGGGGGTGGATATAAACCCTGATCAGCATCCACAGGATCCATCACAAGGCTCTCACATTGTGGAAGGAGACGACCATAAGGTGGTCCATCTGTTTAGGAGGGAAGAGTTGGCTCCGCTTTTCCCTGCCATACTCGGAAAGCTAGGCATAGATGAGCCACCAGAGGAGTCCAGGCTAGGGACCCGGCTTCTTCTTTTCTGCCACAGACTTGCTATATAGAGAATGGGATACCCCGGATCTGGGATTGAAAGTTAGCAAGGCTATGGATAAGCTATATCCTCTTCCAGAGGAAGCAATTAATATACTGCGGGTGCCCAAGGTGGACGCGGTGGTGTCCGCAGTCACCAAAAAGACCACAATCCTGGTTACGGGTGCTACAGCCCTGAAAGACCTGCAGGATAGAAAGTTGGAGCTGCAGCTCAAGAAAACTTTTGAAGTCTCGGCACTAGGAGTGTGGGCCTTGCGAGCGGGCCTTTTCTGGGTTCAGCAGTTACAGGCTAATGCTGGTCTTTCCAATGCAGAAGCACAGCAAGCAGGGCATCTGGAAGCTTCGATCGCTTATAGTGTGGATGCACTTTATGATGTTTTACGGACTTCGGCCAGATCCATGTTGTCGGCAGTCTCGGCTCAACGGCTCCTGTGGTTAAGAAACTGGTCGATGGATATTTCCTCCTAGGCTCAGCTGGGGTCGTTGCCTTTCAAGGGTAAATTGCTTTTTGGTAAGGATCTCGAGGATATGATTCAATCCCTGGGGGAGAACAAGGTTCACCAACTGCCAGAGGATAGGCCCAAGTTGAGGGGCTCCTTTTCTTCACAGTCTCGATTCAGAGGGAATCTGAGATTACGTCAGTCCAGAGCTCCAGCTTCTTCCTTTCGACAAGCATCCGGTCGCCAACAGTCTTGCTCTCAGCCCTTACGTGACCGACGCTTTGGCAGAACTGGGGCTATCCAGTCCGCATCTGAGACCAAGTCTTCCCAATGAAGGGACGCCGACCCATTCCTTGGTTGCAGCTGTCGGGGCAGATTTTCCCAGTTTTATGAGGAATGGTCAAGGTGACATCAGACCAGTGGGTCCTTACTGTGATAAATCAAGGCTACACTTTGGATTTTGCACACCGCCTTCCGGAGCGGTTTCTGGTCTCTCCATGCGGTTACGAAGAGAAACGACAGGCAGTACAAGATACCTTGCAATGCCTTCTGCAACTCTGCGCCATCACCCCAGTTCCTCAGGCGGAGCAGCAAAAAGGGCGTTATTCCATTTACTTCTTAGTCCCCAAAAAAGAGGGGTCCTTCCGACCCATTCTGGATTTGAAGCGCGTAAACTGCTGCCTCAGGTTGCCACGTTTTCATATGGAGATGTTACGAACAGTCATTGCCTCGGTAAGAAAAGGAGAGTTTCTGGCATCACTGGACCTAACAGAAGCGTATCTTCACATAGGCATTCGGGCCGACCACCAGAAGTTTCTGAGGTTCTCGGTGATGGGTCGCCATTTTAAGTTTCAAGCTTTGCCCTTCGGTCTTGCCACCATGCCCAGTACGTTTACCAAGGTAATGGTTGTGGTGGTGGCTCATCTGCACAGAGAGGGGTTCCTGGACGACTGGCTAATTCGGGCAAAGTCGGAGTTGCTTGGCCAGTTGGCAATTCGCAAAGTGCTTTAACTCCTGCGATCACAGTGATCAACATAGCCAAGAGCCGACTGGTGCCCACCCAGACTTTGGAGTTTTTAGGAGCTCTATTCGACACTCAACAGGGGGAGAGTGTTCCTTACCTTGGACCATATTGTCAAGCTAAAAGGACAAGTGTGGGACTTATTGGCCAACCGTCTCCCCAGAGTGTGGGATTATTTGTGGGTTCTCGGCTACATGACTTCCACCCTGGAACTGGTGCCCTGGGCCTTTGCTCATATGTGTCCTTTACAGTTAGTGTTGCTTTCGCGTTGGAATCCAATCTCTGAACAGTTTCATTTACCTCTCCCTCTTACGGATATGGCGCGCTCCAGTCTCGATTGGTGGCTTATCTCAGACAACTTATCCCAAGGAGTTCCTCTGGAGGTACCTGAATGGACAGTGGTGACCACGGACACCAGCCTATTCGGTTGGGGAGTGGTTTGCCTGAGGAAGTTTGTGCAGGGGCAATGGTCCCAGGAAGAATCTCAGTGGTCGATCAATTGTCTGGAAACCAGGGCAGTGTGGTTAGCGTTGCAAGCGTTCTGCCCTCTCCTCCAGGGGAAGTCAGTCAGAATTCTTTCCAACAATGCGACCAAGGTGGCTTATATCAATAGCCAAGGGGGAACCAAGAGCCAGCCAGTGGCCACGGAAGCCCGGCAGCTGATCAGCTGGTCGGAGAAGCATTTAGTAAGTATTGCAGCGTCTCCCATAGCAGGAGTCGACAACGTTCAGGTAGATTTTCTCAGTTGGCACCCCCTCGATCCTGGGGAATGGGAGATCGCAGACGAAGCTTTCCAGCTCATATGTGACATGTAGGGCATACCCCGCCTGGATCTCATGGCAACGTTTCAGAACGCCAAGGCTCCACGCTTCTTCGGTCGCCGCAGAGAAATGGGAGTAGAAGGGGTAGATGCCCTGGCCATCCAACATGCTGCTGTACGTCTTCCCTCCTTGGCCGCTGATAGGCAAAGTGCTCAGGAGAGTGGAGATACACCCAGCAGAAGTCATCCTCGTAGCTCCAGAGTGGCCGAGACGGCCTTGGTTTGCAAACCTGGTCAATCTGGCAGTGGCGAGTCCCCTGTGGTTGCCACTGCTCCCGGACCTTCTCCATCAAGGGCCCATGTGTTTGGAAGAGGTCTATCGCTTTTGTCTAGCGGAATGGCTTTTGAGAGGCGCTGCCTGAGGAGCAAAGGGTATTTGAGTGCTGTGGTGGCAACACTTCTCCGGGCGCGCAAGACATCCTCCAACCTCGCATATGTGCGCGTGTGGAGAATCTTTGAATCTTGGTGCGTGGACCGGGCGATTGTTCCTACTCTGTCTTCGGTGTCGAATATTTTAGGTTTCTTACAATCCAGACTCGCCAGGGCTTATCGTGTAGTTCCCTGAGGGTTCAGGTGGCAGCTCTTGGTTGTTTGCACAGTTCCATTCAAGGTGTGGCGTTGGCTGCTCACCCCGATGTGGCTCGTTTTTCCTAAAGAGGGCAAAGCATTTACATCCCCCGATCAGGCACCCTTGTCCTTCTTGGAATCTGAACTTGTTTCCCTCAGCTCTGAGTACAGTGCCCTTTGAGCATCTGAAAACGGCTACAATAAAGGATCTCACGTTAAAGGTGATTTTCCTTATCGCTATCACATCTGCTCGCAGGGTATCAGAGCTCCAGGCTCTATCCTGTAGGGAGCCGTTTCTGAGAATTTCGTATTCTGATGTGTCCTTGCGGACGGTTCCTTCCTTTCTTCTGAAGGTGGTGTCTGCTTTTCACATGAATCAGTCAGTGGAGCTTCCGTCGTTTCCCGTTTTGGACCGGTCAGACCCTATGTCTAAAGACTTACGAAAGCTGGATGTTCGGGTGTTATTGCGTTATCTGGAAATTCCGCATTTCGTGTGACAGACCATCTTTTTGTGCTGTGGACTGGTCTGAAACGAGGAACTATGGCATCTAAAGCTACGATTTCGCGCTGGTTGAAAGAGGCTATAGGCTCGGCATATTTGCTGCATGGTAAGCCTGTACCGTTTGGTCTTCGGGTTCATTCTACCCGTTCTCAGGTGGCTTCTTGGGCGGAGTGTCAAATGGTCTTACCACAGGAGATATGCAGGGCAGCGACTTGGAAGTCTTTGCATACTTTTGCCAGACACTACAGACTGGATGTTCAGGCACCGGGTGAAGGAGGTTTTGGAGAAGCAGTGCTTAGAGCGGGCCTCTCCAGATCCCATCCCAGGTAAGAAAGCTATAGTACATCCCAGGAGTCTGGACTGATCTGGATACGTACAGGGAAAGGAAAATTAGTTTCTTACCTGATAACTTTCATTCCTGTAGTACCACGGATCAGTCCAGAGTCCCGCCCGGGGAATGCAGAAATTGGATTGACCGTCCTCAAGTGGCTCTACAGGTTCAGTTCCTAGGAGGGTTAAGTGAACCAGTTATTTCTTTTTCTTGTTGAAGAGTTATTGTACATAGTTATGGTGGTTTTCTGAGAGCCATTCTGCTTTGACATTGAGTAATTGTGCCGGACTACAGGTGGCATCATCCTATATAAGGCAGAGTTTTGTTTTCAAAACTTCTGTCTCCATCTGCTAGAGGGGCGGCAAAACCCAGGAGTCTGGACTGATCCATGGTACTACAGGAATGAAAATTATCAGATGATAAACTAATTTTCCTATTCCATACACCCACTTATTACACAGTAGAAATACTGTTGCTTCAGAGTGCAAAGTATTCCCTTGTGGCACAGATGAAGGCTAGCTTACAGTAATGCTGTTCAAGTGAAGAGAGATGCACATTCGCTCATGGAGCATGGAAATTTGCTATATTATACCCTGTTGATGGGTGTGCAACAGAGTGCAAACGTGCGTGAGAGAGTAAAGATAACACAGGGGACTTCTGATACTCTGTGACTGAGGTAGAAAAGCTTGTGGCATCAGAGGATGGCGACTGGACTCTCTGCAGTGCTGCATAGCTGTGGGACAGGTTGTCATCCTGGTTCACTTGCTGATTGGGCAGGGACCTTAATCCTCGGTTTTATTTTATTTTTCCTGGAAACTTATCAATGCTTATTACATCAAAAATGGGAGAAACTAGAGGGGGGAAAAACTTATTTATTGTTGCAGGTAAATATCTTTTTTTTTGGTCTTGTTGAAATTAATCCTTGATAAAAAATACCCAGGAGATATAAAATGAAAACTGAAAGTGAAGGACCCTGTGAATAGAGGAACAGATTCTTCAGTGGGTTTTTCTGTGACCGGTGTGACTTTTTTTCTCTGCCATCCGCTAGCGCAGACCTAATCCGGGTAGGGGTCTGGTTTCTGATGCTGGCAGTGCTCCTGGTTTAGAGTATAAGAACCCAAGTTCAGAGCTGCTGAAGGGAGGGTCATCGCCTCCCCATTTCCAGTGCCCCTGTATAATTCACCCTGTCACTGTCTCCGCGTTTGATAGCATATTAGTACTTAGGAGCTGAGCAGAGCGTTTCCTTGGTTTTACATGTGTTTTAGGTGTACAGTAATATCTTGTTTATATTAAGTATTTCTCATCATGGGTTGTTTTTGCGTTTTTTACAGACCGAGTAGTGAGAACCTTTCTCAGGCTGTAATAGACGGAGTGACTGCTTTTGGAGCACAGTACCACGGTACGTGGCTCTTCACTGATTTGGTCTTACATGAAGATTTTGTGTATATCTGGTGACAAGTAGTGTCAGAAAACTGAACTCATATGTTTGTGGGACACATTTACCAGAAGAATTAGTAGAGACAAAAAAAACCCAGCTGGTTTTAAGGGGAAAATTTCCCCCCCGCCCCGGGTTTTTCTTTTTCTTTCAAGTAGGGGCAATTCAGAAGAGGCTTTCAAGTATTTATTGCAACTCGCTTGTTGATAGCTGGATGCTGGAAACAACCCGTGGTGCCCTCTCTCGGTATGGTACAACACAAGGTGCATTTGCTGTGCAAAATGGCCACTATAACGGCAGAACTCCAAGCTACCCCGCAAAAATTTCAGGAGAATTGGGCTCCATTTCTGCAATGGGAAAAGCAACAGGCAACATGATTATGCCTGGGTGTTGGATGACTTTCCATTGTTTTCCCCCTGGACATTTGTCTTATCACTGGCTTACTCCATTGTCCATATCGCTGTATATGGGCACTTCCTGCAAAATACCCTTGGTATGCCTGATCTTTTGATGATCACGAGTTTTTGACTTTGGATTACATAGATTGAGCTCTTGGACATGGGAGGGGGGAGGTGTTGTGGGGACAGTTGGGTGGGGAGGCGGGTATGGGGAAACTTCATGGGACTAAAGTTCTGTAATGCATCACTGCGATTTCTGTTTCTTGTATGTTCTATTAAACAAAAACTAATAAAAATTTAAGTTTAAAAAAAAAAAGAAGAGGCTTTCAAAATGGTACAGAGTCTGTACCATAAGCCCTATGAAAT